>NC_090266.1:1130731699-1131094199 GCF_040414725.1 Anabrus simplex
GAAAAATAGCACGTACTGAATCTGCAGAACGGTGCTCTTATATGAAACATTTTTATCGCATGTGCAAACGTTATTTTAATGGAAATATATTACAAGAATTATAAATAGCATTACATCAATTGTGTTTCTAAACTAAATACATCAGTCTCCGATCATCTCTTAAACCTGAAAATACAAACACTAACCCATATGGAAGATCCAGAAAATCAATTACAAAATTAAAATTAAACATCTCTAATGAGTCTTGTATAGTGTAATCAGAGATGAATGTGTACAGGCATATTGGAAGGTGTAGTCATTCAGAGCGGTTAACTCGTCGATACTCGGTGACTACAATCAACGCACGGTATATTTACTATGTAAGTTCGTAGGTGGAGAATCAACGTACAGATGGCTACATGGACATACAGGAAATGTGTGATTCGGTCTGCTCCGCTAGTCACTTTTGGGAACTGTAGTATGGGTGCTGGAATATTGTAAATAGTTATGGAACGGATCCATCAGTCATCAGCCATCAGGAACCCTCAATTCTAATTTCGGAATGTGTCAAATTTGTTTAACTGGCTGAGTTTGAGGACGTTAACCTCTAAAAGAACTGTTAAAATTTCCTTCCAAGTATTACAATGTATTAGAAAAAGAAGTAATGCACATCTACTCAGTTGGGCGTAGGATTTTACGCTCTACGGTATAACTTAGACACCTGAATATTTAAAGAATGGATAATCGAATCTTATCACCAGCGTTAGCTCTCCTCGCTGTAGCTTCATCACATATTATTCTACACTCATTCCAAGAAATTCCAGAGGTATTACCTTAAGTCAAGTCTTGAAGCTCCTATCCTACTCCCATGTCAAATCCATTCAGTTTACTCACTGCTGCAGACTCCACAATTACACAGGCCATAGCTTTTCCTATGTTCGACACTTTTGTTTAATGATCATCGTACTGGCCTTCGGTCCAAAGTTCTCTGATTTCAATTCCTTGCCAGAGATTGTAACTGCCTACGGTTAATTCCTCTACTAAGGAAAAGGATTATTATTAATTTTACTATTATTATTATTATTATTAATAATATTATTATTCCTCCTTAGCAAAATAATCACCATACTATCCTTCAGTTCAGTTGGTCCCCGGTTCTATCCCAGGCCGTGCTGTGGATTTTAATGGCAAATGGTTAATTCTTCTTGCTCGGGGACTGGAAGTTTGTGTTCGTCTTAGTACACATTTGTTATTCTATATACAATACAGCACACTAATAACCACTACACAATACTCAATAATGAATACATCCCCCACGTAGTGTTGGCGTCAAGAGGGGCATCCTGTAGTAACAATGGGCCAAATATAAATCAAGTACCGACCCCAATAAATAGAGAAAAGGCCTGGAAGGAGAGGAACAATAAGAGGATTTCCTTACAAAAGACAGAGCTGGCTCTTGTACAAACAAATCAGGGCTCAGTCTGAGTGTACTTTGTCCGGTGCTGTGGTCGTTCGTAACATAAGTCAGTGAGTTTCTCTCATCGGTTGGCCGGCAGGCGCACCCAGATTATCCCTGCTCCGCCGTATAGCAACAAGGACTTCACTTCGCTCGCTGCGCTTGAAATAACAGTTAAAATTAATAAAATATGAATTAAGAATATTAGTACTTAAGAATTCGTGTACTACATTTACCTTGTATTGTTTGAATTTTAACATTTTTCGTAGCCCGCCATGCTGAGCTCTTCGAAACCAATGCTTCTTGTCCAAGTCGTCTTAGGGATTTTGTAGGCGTGAGTTCTAATATTTCTGCGATTTCATTGACATTTTTCCTCGCTAGGTACATGTTTTATGACACTTTGCTTCTCATCGAGTAAAGAACCAGTTTCTCTTAATTTGTTTACAAGTTCCCGCACGGTTTCTGTATGTGGAGGGCATACACTTGAGAAAATGTGTTACAAATCGCCTAACGACTTCCCTGCAATACTCTATTTTCACATAATTGTCGTGCATGTATACCCTTTCGCCGGCCCCGTGGTGTAGGGGTAGCGTGCCTGCCTCTTACCCGGAGGCCCCGGGTTCGCTTCCCGGCCAGGTCAGGGATTTTTACCTGGACCTGAGGGCTGGTTCGAGGTCCACTCAGCCTACGTGATTAGAATTGAGGAGCTATCTGACGGTGAGATAGCGGCCCCGGTCTAGAAAGTCAAGAATAACGGCCGAGAGGATCTGTCGTGCTGACCACATGCCACCTCGTAATCTGCAGGCCTTCGGGCTGAGCAGCGGTCGCTTGGCAGGCCAAGGCCCTTCAAGGGCTATAGTGCCATGGGGTTTGGTTTTGGTTTGTATACCCTTTCGCCTACCGAGTACACATGCGGATGCATTATGAGAATTATACTCCGAAGGAACACTTCACAACTCAAAAATATTTCGAGCGACAGATCAACACTTAATACAAGTTCTAAGCACGGACCTGAACTGCGAAGTGCGGGTATTACCGTGCTGTCCCTGCGCTGTGTAATGGGAAGTGATGAGTCAACGGGAGACAGGTAAACTAGGCGCGCCTGGCGGCCAATCGATGAGAGAAACTCACTGTACTGTATATCTGTCCTGCCTTTAAAGATTAGGCAAATATACAGTGCTACCCTTATTTGAGTTGCCGGTTCCTCCCTGTGCCGTGTCTGTGTAAGTGGATGATGCAATAGCCCCTGACTCAACTAGCCTAGCTCGCCCAATGAAGCCATAGTCTCAGATGGTCTACGACGAGCTTTCGTACAACGTACAGCGTGATTGCTTCTTATACAGGAGTAATTGGTCGGTTTAGTGTATTTTATTACTTTTTAATTAAGTGATGTACAGCGTAATTTTTTGTTATATAGATTATAGATTATTGAATGCAATTCCCACCGAAATATTGAAGATTCACGAGGATGAATCGCAGAGAGGGAACAGGAATATCATCACATGATACAATAATTCTAGTCTACAGGCTGTGGGAGAGTATTTTTAACATTTACTGTCACCAGGTATGTTCAATTGTTTCTGTCTATTTTTCCATCTGATTGTCCATTCATCGAAGTTGATGGATTTTCTAAGGGGAAATGGGAATGGTGTAGCGGCGACCGCGCTCTCATTTACCGACGCGTGGCATGCAGAAAGACGGCAACCCTTATGGGACTTGTTATCTATTCCAATTATACATAACACCGTTTTTGTCATGTATTGGTGACATGAAATTTATGAATACGACCAAATACATTGGATAAACCATAGGATATGTACATTTGCTTTCTATTGGTGATTCTCAAAATGGGTAAGATATCCCCCCCCCCCCTTACTTCTTGATCATATCATAATCTGTTACTTTCGTAATGCAGTTCCATGAACTAGAAATCACATTGAATGACAATTTTAATTTTCATGTTGTAAATGATTTGGTTGATGGCTATGTGTATGAAAGTATACCAATATTATTTCGCGTTAAACTGTTTCCGTTTAAAATGTATGTTTTTGAAGCATGATTGTATTTTAATTGTCAATTAATTATTTATTTATTTACTTCATGTCCTTAATTAAATTACAAAACAAGAGGCAGTGTATGCATGCATATGATTCAATACAATTACACGCATATACTGAACAGTACGTGCAGAAAGGAAATATTAAAGCAAATTAGAGGCTGAAATTATGCGGAATTAATGTTATGTAATGGTATGATCTGTACATGTTTTGATTGTATTTAAGTTTTGCATGAATATATACACACATGTGAAGAATATTGAAGAAGCAATATGAGATCTTGTTAGACCTCTGTCAATAACATATTTTCATTTTAATATTCTCCTTTGATCAAGTGTGTTGGCTGAGAAGTACGGGCCTTGCAGTGTAAGCTTGCGTTCGGGACATAGTAGGTCAAAACGTTGTGATCGGTGTCCCTCAAGATTGTACTTCATGGTTTCCAAAATTCATGCTAAACAATTTTCTTGTTTTGTGTTGCTATTTCTAGCCGACTGCAGCCCTTGCAAGGCAGACCCTCCGACGAGGGAGGGCAGTAACTGTGTGTTTTGTGGTGGAGGATTGTGTTATGTGTGGTGTGTGAGTTTCAGGGATGTTGGGGACAGCACAAACACCCAGCCCCCGGGCCAGTGGAATTAACCAATGAAGGTTAAAATCCCCGACCCGGCCGGGAATCGTACCCGGGACCCTCTGAAGCGAAGGCCAGTACGCTGACCTTTCAGCCAATGAGTCGGACACTGGGGCAGTACTTTAATTAAGGCCACAGCTGCCTCCTTTCCAGTCCTAGACATTTCCTACTCCCATTTCCTCCGAAAACATTTTAGGTTTGGTGCCACGTTAAACCGCTATGAAAAAGAAAGTAATTTCAGTACACTGTAAAAAGTAACCAGATTATATTGACGTTCATTTAGTCATTATTGAATAAGTATGTTATTTCAAATAACTTATATCGGGTTATTGTTGCAGTTTTGATTTCAGGCTTCGAGTAATCTTAAGCAGCCTTAATTTCTCCCTATGTAGGCCTACATTATGTACCTAAAGTACATTATATACCGAGCTCGATAGCTGCAGTCGCTTAAGTGCGGCCAGTATTCTGTATTCTTGAGATAGTGGGTACGAACCCCACTGTCGCAGCCCTGAAGATGGTTTTCCGTGATTTCCCATTTTCTCACCAGGCAAATGCTGGGACTGTACCTTAATTAAGGCCACGGCCGCTTCCTTCCCACTCCCCGACCCTTCCTGTCCTATCCTCGCCATAAGACATATCTGTCCTAGTGTGACATAAAACAACTTGAAAAACGAAAGTGCTTTATACTGCAGGAGTGCGTAAATAAGTCATGCGAACATACATTCCAAGAGTGCGTTACGGTAAGGTTCATTCTCCTTTACACATTAGCACATTAGCATTACACATTACCGTCTGGTAGGCCTACCGCGCAGCCAACTTAACTCGGCATTGTAGAGTGAAGAAGGGCACAGTTTTCATTACCAATCCATTGTAAATTCCAATTTAAGTGTCCTTGAATCAATTAGCAATATAATTGACTAATGTCTTATTTTCAGAAAATTTTCCTTTAATATTATCGCACATCTGTTTCATCCTTTTCCTGTGATGAAATTACTTGAGAATTACAGCCCCCGCCAAGATAGAAAATGAGCGTAATATTAGACAAATACCTATTCATTGGCAATGCTAACCGTTTTAGCTTCATATTCATATTCAATGAATTCTGACTCAGCTGATAAATACGTCAATTTATTTGGAACAGGTATTATTACTATTTTTATTATTACTTTTATTATTATTATTAATATTATTATTGTTAATATACCACTGTTATATATTCACCTCTTGCTAAATAGAGAATATTATATAAATGCAATAAGAATTGTGAATTTCATTCTATAAATCATTGTCTTGGTGTTTGTGGTAGGGTGATAAAATACCAGTAGTTGTCTCACGTTATATACCCATAAGAATACCTGGAATCAGATCTAACGTTTGGGACTTTAAATGTGTCATGATGTTTTAAAGGGGCCCTTACGTTAAACTGGTATTAATCTGAAATTGAATAATAAAGCAAAAAGATAATTCATTATGGAGTCATCCATTCAATATTTTTATTTTGTTCCTGGGGTTTCAATCAATATAGCAGGCATACTTTGTCCCTCTCTTCGTTGACAAGTGTAACTATGCAGCGTATTAATGAAGCGAGCCCTCATTGGACAAATTCATGGGCTCGTTGCGTTCATCATAACTTGATCAAACAACGATCACCACTCAGAGTGATTCTCATGAGTGCCGACTTGAGCTGATCGCTCTTTCACACAGTATCCACAAGTACATGTCTCCTGGTGAGGTGGGATATGTACGTACTTAATTAATGTATCTGCATCTTACATTTATATTGGTCGTCTATTCCACTATTTATTGTGTGTGATTTATTGTAGCTGTAAGGACTCAGTATAATCCCGTGTAATATTGTTACATGTGTAGGGTCTGAACAAACGAGTATATTGGTGAATGAGACGCCGTCTGGGAGTGAGCACTCACATGGTGACATGACTTCTCAACCCGGGAGAGGTCGCATTTACTCCCCGGGCGCGACAGGTCTTGCTGACTGTCTTCAGATGGATCGGGTTGTTTAAAATGACGTATTACTGTATTGTATCTCGCTGCCTTTCACTAGTTATCTATTGGAAAAATGAAAATCCACAGCCTGTGTCCAGTCATTCGATCGGGCCAGGAATGTTATGAATGAAGCCCCCTTCTAACGGTGACGATAGGAATTGTGACGGCTGAAGAAGCCTGTCGCACTCCTCTGGAGCAATGATTAACGACTGACAGATGAAATGAAATGATAGTGGAGAGTGTTGCTGGAATAAAAGATGACAGGAAAGAACGGAGTACCCGGAGAAAAACCTGGCTCGCCTCCGCTTTGTCCAGCACATATTTCACATGGAGTGACCAGGATTTCAACTACGGATCCCAGCGGTGAGAGGCCAGCGTACTGCCGCCTGAACCACAGAGGCTCAGTTATCTAATATTCGTTATGTATTTTGTTATGGTATTAATATTTACATGGAATTATTCTGTTTTCAGTAAGCCGGGCTGAGTGGCTCAGACGGTTAAGGCGCTGGCCTTCTAACCCCAACTTGGCAGGTTCGATCCTGGCTCAGTCCGGTGGTATTTGAAGGTGCTCAAATACGACAGCCCCGTGTCGGTAGATTTACTGGCACGTAAAATAACTTCTGCGGGACTAAATTCCGGCACCTCGGCGTCTCCGAAGACCTTAAATAGTAGTTAGTGGGACGTAAAGCAAATAACATTATTATTATTGTTTTCAGTAAATACAAAAGGCACACATTGCAAAATTAACTGAAATTTGTAGTTCAGTCAGTAGGTAGTGATTATACTGTAAACTTATTAACTATTTCTAATAATAATTATCTGAATATTTTTAATAACAATAACACAAGAAGCACGCCATACACCGTGTGCACTTCACTTCCTCGTAGGCCTGCCCATTCGCCTTCGCCACCACCTTCCCCTGCACACATTTGACTAAGTTGTACGCTCTAGGGAGATGTACGACTAACATGTACCTTGATACTTTTTTTTTTGAGCCCATGGCAGTATGCACAGTGACTAGGCGTTGTTTCCCGTCTCGATCGTACAGGCTGTTCGTTTTCTATCCCAGATCCGTTCGCTGCTTTCTTTTTAGGATGCATCAGGGATACATCCGCGCATCGGGGACTGAACGCGACGGCGGGTTTTTGCATGTATCAATTTAATGGAGAGCGTTTGAACATTTCATTTAAGCAAGAATTTCATGTGGTGTCCTCGTTTGTTTGGCTCAGACGGTTGAGGCGCTGGCCTTCTGACCGCAACTTGGCTAGTTGTTCAATCCTGGCTCAATCCAGTGATATTTGAACGTGCTCAATTACGTCAGCCTCGTGCAGTAGATTTATTGGCACATAGAAAGAACTCCTGCGGGACTAAATTCCGGCACCTCGGCGTTTTCGAAAATCCGTAAAAGTAGTTAGTGGGACGTAAATCAATTTATTATTATTATTATTATTATTATTATTATTATTATTATTATTATTATTATGTCCGTCTCCATGGCTCAATGGTTACCATGCTGGCGTTTGGTCACAGAGGTCCCGGATTCGATTACCGGCAGGGCCGGAAATTTTAACCATCATTTGTTTATTCCTCTTGCACGGGGACTGGGTGTATGTAGTTTGTTCCTCATCATTTCATCCACATCACGACGCGAAGGTCGCCTACGGGCGTCAAATCAAAAGACCTGCACCTGGCAAGCCGAAGTCCTGGGACATCTCCCGGCACTAAAATCCATACGCCATTTCATTATCATTATTATTATTGTTATTGTTATTGTTATTGCTATTGTTATTGTTATTGTTATTGTTATTGTTATTGTAATTATCATTATCATTGTGTATTTTCCGGGATTAATGTAGGCTACTACATAGAGTTGTAGAAAATGATTTCTAATATTGATATCAAGCGTTCCCGGATCCATGTGCATATAATCAGTTTTCTTCGAATGCGCGCGAGGAATGTGACCAACTTATTTTTAAACCCTGTATTGTGTATGTTATGACGGACGGCAAAATTATTATAATTAATCAATTAATTTATATGACTGTAACGGAGACTAATTCCAGTTATTTACCGGGCGAGTTGGCCGTGCGTGTAGAGGCGCGCTGCTGTGAGCTTGCATCCGGGAGATAGTAGGTTCGAATCCCACTATCGGCAGCCCTGAAAATGGTTTTCAGTGGTTTCCCATTTTCACACCAGGCAAATGCTGGGGCTGTACCTTAATTAAGGCCACGGCCGCTTCCTTCCAACTCCTAGGCCTTTCCTATCCCATCGTCGCCATAAGACCTATCTGTGTCGGTGCGACGTAAAGCCCCTAGCAAAAAAGAAAAGTTCCAGTTACAATAGACAATATGACACACAGGTCACTACTGAAACAAAATTATTGTTGCATGTTGTATGAAGGGTTCACCATTCGCCTCATATAGCCCCGTACCCGATACAGTTTTATACGCGCAGCTTCCTGCCAGTTCTTCATTTCTGTATCATCCTTTATCTCCTAATTGGAAAGCCTTCAGTTTTTCTGATTATTTGTTAGACGAATTCATTTTCAGATTGAGAATATAATGCCCTGAGTCCACTCTGGTGCGGAAGGATATTTTTTTCTGCGAATTCACTCCCTTCTTATAATATACAGTTGATTATAACTGCGTACTCATTGGATTTACTTTGCTACACTATGATTCGGTTTCTCTCACTACGAGAAAGGCAATATTGATTAATGGAGGCGATGTCAATTACACTTCATCAGGAAAGAAAGAGGTGTTTCACGTGTCACAGTGAGATTATTCCGGAAGGCCTGACTTACTAACATGAGCGGGCTGCTTCTCTTAATGAAAGCTGCCGGCCCTACGTGAAGCCATCGTACGACACCCCACTTAATAGCCTGTCTCTTGCATACTAATATTATAGTATCTAATTTGTGTATGGTGTGTGTATTACTCCACAAATAGAAAGTGGCAATACAGTGAAAGACAGACACTAATTATGGTGATCACGGAAGTACAGTAACATCCGCAAGTTAATTGAACTATTCTACCTTAATTGAGAGAGCAGAGGCAATACTCGAGGCTTGCTCATGATTTACCAAATTTAGTCAAGAGCTGTTGAAGCTTATGATGGACAGCCAGCAATGGTACACTTAACTATGAGAGCTCAGATTTTCTGAACGTCTCCACGTAAGAAGAAATGTTATATACTTTTCCCTTCAGATTTAACTTTTTATCTGGTTTCTTAAAAAATAAACACACACCATGTCATGGTCATGACGAATCATTTAAGCTATTGTTCTTGGCTTTCTGGACCGGGACCATTTTCTCACCGTCAGACAGCTCCTCAATTTTTCTTACCTAGAGTGAGTGGGCCACGAACTGGCACTCATATACAAGTAAAAATTCCTGACTTGATCTGGACTCCTACCTGGGACTTCGGGTAAGTAGCAGGCCCACTAATCGTTCAGTATACCAACGTCTGGCTGTGCTTTTTAATATCATACCATAAATAAATAAATTAATTAATACAACCACTCAGAAGTTGTCAGAAATATAAACTATGCATGTAGTTCAACAGGTATGTGGTAGATAAATGAGATGTTTCTAGTTTTTGTCTTCATAATACTTTGATATAATGTAATAGTATTACGGGAGGCTGAGAAATTGTAATCCCGAGGATGTGCGTGAGCTATAGGGTTATTATTTAATCCCGACTGCGGTGTATGATGGGATCATATAATTCAGGTAGACGATTGTGAACAATCCATAAATAAGGAGCACGCCACACAAGTTAAATTTACACTAATAACAGCCTATTCAGACTTACCATAAACCATTATTTTCACACCGTATTAAACGTACTGGAGTTAGGCCGAGCGACGGAGGAAGAGCCGGAAATATGGTGTAACCGTACAACAGGGTTACAGATTCCATTCAGTATTTATTATTATTATTATTATTATTATTAACCCGATTCATTAGATTTTATATATTCTGTTTCTCATCATTTAGACTGTAATAATTAGGTATCACGTATATTATTGTATTTAATCATAGGTTAAGTGAAATTTATTTGTAATTATTCTGTATTGTAGTAAGTGAGATTTGTTGGTTTCATATTGTCATGCTGTGGCTTGTAACTCTGGCTGGATGAGCTGGCATAGTATTTTGCAATCGAGGCTATGTTTAACTGTGCAAGTAGATTTTCCGGTGACGCATTCAGCTTAGTCATTCTCAAGCCGCTTGGGTACGCTTAGACAACACTTGACTGGTGACATCAGTGCGTGGGCACGTGATTGCGACCAAGTGTCAGTATTCGCCAGCTACTGTATGTTGAAGTGGAAGGGATGGACAGTGAGTAGGGAGAGGAGTCGTCATCGCGAGGTTATATAAGTCAAGGCGACGGTGGGGAGAGGTATTCTGTTCTTATTCAGTTCATAGTACTCAGTTCATATCTACTCAGTTCATAGTATTCAGATCATATTGTGCAGATCATATGAAACCGTCAGATGTATCAAATGGAAGAAGTGGTCTTCGAGTGATGGTCAGAGCTAAGAGTTGTGTTTGAAGAAGTAATAATCGAGGAAGTCTACAAGTGGTGGTTGTATCCGAGCAGAGAGGGGTACTATGCTGATAAAGAAACATCATCTTCTTGTGAGGATGGACTTCACAAGATGTTTCAATAATATTTTCCAATTACTTATAATATATTGAGTGGACGGAATTACATTGGAGCTCCCTACACGCGTACATGGTATGTAGGCCAACTCCTTGTTATATAAGAAGATAACAGCAGACGGCTCCCGACTTCAGCTCAGAGGTTTTCCCAAGAATTTCAAGTTCAACAGCGGTGTATGCCGACATCAGGTAATTAAAGCAGCAGACATGTTTTGCATTCATAACATGAAGAAGAATGTAATCAGCGGCGATATCACATCTCACTTCAAGTTCATGCCAATAGCTTTTCGTGTTTAGATTAAATTTTCCTTTTATTAGTACTGCAAATCTCACGATATATTTCTTTTGTTAAATTAAAAGATGTCAATGATTGTTCATTGTGACGTAAATTATAGTCATAAACTCAGTTTTATTTTAATTATAATAAGTGATTCCAGTTCCATGTACAATCCTCAATTGTGGAAATGCAACAGTAATTTAATATTTTCCTGATCCATATCCCTGTATATTGCCAAATATGTGAGTTTATCACCTCACGCCTTGAGATAATTGATATAAGAGGTATGCTCTACCGAATTTTGTTGTTTTTCTTAAAAAAGCAACTGGCGCTCAAACAAATGTTATTTATATTGTGTGGAAGATATGAAGGTATAAGAATAGGCCAATCTAACAATAATATATTTGCTGAAGTGCGTGGTTGTTACCAAGTAAAATGTTCTGATCATCTCACTATCGATCTGTTTACCACATGGAAAGAAGTATATACACCGTGTTTCAGAAATGATGGCACAAGCCGTAGTGTAACGTACATGATAAGAGAAGCAAACACGCCACAGCGATCATGGGGTCGTAATCAAAATGTTCGTGAGGTAATAGTGAACATATACAGGGTGTTTGCGAGATAAAAAACAAAATACGTCTTCAGTTAGTTGTTGGCAGGTCTCTGAAAACAGGCGAAGTCAAAATAACGTCCTATATCAACAATTTTAAAAAAGTGAATAGTGAATTAGACAATTTTATGTTTGTTGCTCAGGTAGTACCGGGTGGGAAAAATGAAATTGGCCCGATGAATATGCATAAGACTGACGCGGAACCGACCCTTGCTAATCAACAGGATAACTGTACAACAAAGGAAATGCTGGAAACCGTGCCTTCGATGCACCAATCGTTTGCTGTCAGACGTCTCCTCGTGCGCTTCTTCAGCAGCAAAAGAAATGCAGTGTGTATCCCGTTGGAATAAAGGAGCAAACAACACATTAGCCCTGGACGAATAATAATATTATTTGCTTTACGTCCCACTAACTACTTTTACGGTTTTCGGAGACGCCAGGGTGCCGGAACTTTGTCCCGCAGGAGTTCTTTCACGTGCCAGTAAATCTACCTACACGAGACTGACGTATTTGAACACCTTCAAAATAACACCGGACTGAGCCAGGATCGAACCTGCCACACTGGGTTCAGAAGGCCACCGCATTAACTGTCTGAGCCACTCAACCTGGCAACTCCGAACGATATGCGGTTGTAATTATATGCGAAAAATGTATGTTTCCAGTTCCTAACATATACATTCATTTATGGTTCTTTTCCTACCAATAATACCAGAAACTAGAGCATCCGTGACTCAGGTGGCAGTTCGCAGGCACCTCACCGCTGGGTTCACTGGTTCAAATCCCGGTCACTCAACTTGAAATATGTGTTAGACAAAGTGGAGGCGGGACAGGTCTTTTCCCGGGTACTCCAGTCTTCCCTGTCATCTTTAATTCCAGCGATACTTTCCAATATAATTTAATTTCATCTGACAGTCATTAATCATTGCCGCAGAAGAGTGCGGTAGTGTTCGTCAGCCCACACAATACCTATCCTTGCTGCTAGATGGGGGCTTCATTCATCCCATTTCTGACCCGGTCGAATGGCTGGAAACAGGATGCGGATATTCATTATTCATTACCAGAAACTACACCTTTTACTATGTCATTTATGTATTCTACCAAAACTACGTTTCTGTAGTAGAGCGCAACTCTCGGAAGGCTAATAGAATATCTAAAACCAAACGGAGCACATTTACGTGGGGTGTTAGGAAACGGGTAACTTTGTTGACCAAAAAAAAAAAAAACTAACAAGAATCGTTTCATTTCTAGAGAGTGGAGATCTGCGAATACAGGAAACTTTGATGTTACCTCACTGATTGACTCGGCCGATACAAAGACTGGTCTTCTGAGGCCAAGTGAAACGGTTCGATCCCGGCTCATTAAATAACTTCTATACTGCAAAACTCCAGCACCTCGGTGACTACGATAACCGCAATATTACGTAGAGGGACGTAAAACCAATAACATTATTATTAGTTCCGTTGTAGTAATATCAGAACTCAGGCTCTTATCACCAATCAGAGCTGATGGGCGTTAACATTTACTGCTAGGCTACAGCCGCAGTGTCGCTGGCCAGATCTTAAACAATGCAACACGATCTCATTTCATCCTGCCGAAGGTAGGACGAAGAAAAGCATGTCTGCTAAGTCTTCATTCCACTGGCTGTCTGACTTGATCTTCAAAGAGCACCAGCAAGGTTATGCGGGTATAATAATAATAATAATAATAATAATAATAATAATAATAATAATAATAATAATAATAATAATAATAATAAAGTGTTTTATATATTCTAGCAAAGTAAGGGATATAATCTCTCTTTTACACTTAACCAGTCTTAACCTAGAACACGGCTAATAATAACTACTGATGATAATAATATGAAAACAGTTTAACAATGATAAGAGTAAGAGTAGTAATAAAATAATGAAAGGTAGTGATATTTTGTTTTGCTAGGGGCTTTACGTCGCACCGACACAGATAGGTCATATGGCGACGATGGGATAGGAAAGGCCTAGGAGTTGGAAGGAAGCGGCCGTGGCCTTAATTAAGGTACAGCCCCAGCATTTGCCTGGTGTGAAAATGGGCAACCACGGAAAACCATTTTCAGGGCTGCCGATAGTGGGATTCGAACCTACTATCTCCCGGATGCAAGCTCACAGCGTAGTGATATTAAGGAAGAATCAGTTCATACATAAAAACAAATCATATCATCTATATAATACACATTGTACGTCGAGTACATTAAAATATATATAAATAATAATTTCTAGATATAGGCTATATCTATATTTTAAGTAGTAAAATAAATTTCAAGAAGATACTGAGATATCGCCTTCACTTGACAGGGGAAGAGAAGGGTTAGGAAGAAGAAGAAAATGATAAGAAGATGATAATGATGATCTGTGAAAAAGAGGGAAATAATGGTTTAGGCGAAGAAGGAGGAGGTCTTTTCAGGTCAAAACTTGATGATTCATACATGTTTACCTAGTATTTCGACACAGGTATTTCCTAAAGCTGAGCAGCTGGACACGCTTCTGACGTCCACTGGTAAGAGATTCCATTGTCGGCCTGCGGCAACGGTGAATGATTTCATGTAGTTTGTTGTTCTGTGTACAGGACGGGAAAAACACATGGTGCTGCAGGATCGGGTATTTTTGTTATGGTCTGTGGGGAGGAGTTTGATGCTATAACAGAAATAAGCTGATTGAGAATTTTTAAGAATATTATGCAAAAAGCAAAGAGTATCAAGTGTGCGTCGTTCTTGTAGGCGACGCCACCCGAGCCGCGTGTATGACGGTGTGACATGGTTAGCGTAACAAAGCCCAGAAATACATCTTGCGCATGTTCTGAGCACACTGCAATTTCCTTCCTCATTCTAGTCCTAGATTGTTGTAAACTAGAATGCAATTATCAAAATGAGGTAATGGAAGTGATTCAACAAGAATTTTCTTTAGTTTGAAAAGGAAAACTGAATTTGAATTTACTGAGACAGTATAGCGTTCCGCATATTTTTCTACACATAGATACAGTTTGGGTAGATCAGAACAGACGTTCGTCAAATATTATACCAAGATTCCTTACGTTTTGGCTATAGGGAAACCGGCCCCATAATGAGACGTACCAGGCATGATGAGGAGTGCTACCATTGCTACCCTCTCAGGTCCAGAAAGTGGTGTTGCAGCACCATTGGCTTTGTGGGTGGAGTCTTTCATAACATCGAAGTGCACAAGTCATTTCCAAACCCAGAACCACCCGTACCTCAGCAGCTTTTATATTGACACTTTGACTTCGCTGGGTCCGGGTCCAAGGCTGAATGGTTAGCGTGCTGGCCTTCGTTCACAGGAATCCTGGGTTCGATTCTCGGCTTGGTCGGAGTTTTTAACTTTAAATGGTTAATTCTCTTGGCTCTGAGACTGGGTGACTGTGTTGTCCCAAACATCCCTGCATCTCACACACCACACATAACACTATCCTCCACCACAATAACACGCAGTTACATACACATGGCAGGTGCCGCCCACCCTCATCGGAGGGTCTGTCTTACAAGGACTGCACCCGGCTAGAAATAGCCACACGTTGTTATTATTATTATTATTATTACTATTATGATTATGATTATTATTATTATTATTATTAATATTATTATTACGTCGCTGGAAGCTACATTTTGTTCTGCAAAAATACTATATCCATATCAATGGGCTACAACGTCTAACTGCCATAAATAAATTTTGGTCCCTCTTATTCCGTAACGACAATAAATTTTTCTCCATTGGAACTGATGGTTATTTATACACTGACTGACAGAGCAAATGCAACACCAAGGAGGAGTGGTTCGAAAGGGATGAAAGTTGGGGAAAAAACAGAGTCGGCACGGAAGAATAATTGATGTTTATTTCAAACCGATATGCAGGTTACACAATGCGCACGGCATCGACTCAGTAGGATGTAGGACCACCGCGAGCGGCGATGCACGCAGAAACACGTCGAGGTACAGAGTCAATAAGAGTGCGGATGGTGTCCTGAGGGATGGTTCTCCATTCTCTGTCAACCATTTGCCACAGTTGGTCGTCCGTACGAGGCTGGGGCAGAGTTTGCAAACGGCGTCCAATGAGATCCCACACGTGTTCGATTGGTGAGAGATCCGGAGAGTACGCTGGCCACGGAAGCATCTGTACACCTCGTAGAGCCTGTTGGGAGATGCGAGCAGTGTGTGGGCGGGCATTATCCTGCTGAAACAGAGCATTGGGCAGCCCCTGAAGGTACGGGAGTGCCACCGGCCGCAGCACATGCTGCACGTAGCGGTGGGCATTTAACGTGCCTTGAATACGCACTAGAGGTGACGTGGAATCATACGCAATAGCACCCCAAACCATGATGCCGCGTTGTCTAGCGGTAGGGCGCTCCACAGTTACTGCCGGATTTGACCTTTCTCCACGCCGACGCCACACTCGTCTGCGGTGACTATCACTGACAGAACAGAAGCGTGACTCATCGGAGAACACGACGTTCCGCCATTCCCTCATCCAAGTCGCTCTAGCCCGGCAGCATGCCAGGCGTGCACGTCTATGCTGTGGAGTCAATGGTAGTCTCCTGAGCGGACGCCGGGAGTGCAGGCCTCCTTCAACCAATCGACAGGAAATTGTTCTGGTCGATATTGGAACAGCCAGGGTGTCTTGCACATGCTGAAGAATGGCGGTTGACGTGGCGTGCGGGGCTGCCACCGCTTGGCGGCGGATGCGCCGATCCTCGCGTGCTGACGTCACTCGGGCTGCGCCAGGACCCCTCGCACGTGCCACATGTCCCTGCGCCAACCATCTTCGCCAGAGGCGCTACACCGTGGACACATCCCTATGGGTATCGGCTGCGATTTGACGAAGCGACCAACCTGCCCTTCTCAGCCCGATCACCATACCCCTCGTAAAGTCGTCTGTCTGCTGGAAATGCCTCCGTTGACGGCGGCCTGGCATTCTTAGCTATACACGTGTCCTGTGGCACACGACAACACGTTCTACAATGACTGTCGGCTGAGAAATCACGGTACGAAGTGGTCCATTCGCCAACGCCGTGTCCCATTTATCGTTCGCTACGTGCGCAGTACAGCGGCGCATTTCACATCATGAGCATACCTCAGTAACGTCAGTCTACCCTGCAATTGGCATAAAGTTCTGACCACTCCTTCTTGGTGTTGCATTTACTCTGTCAGTCAGTGTATGTCAAATATGTCCGATGTGCTCTTGGTAATTACTACAGAATCTTTCTTCTTGCAACACACGTCCCAACAACCTACCATCCAGTGATACTAACCTCCATTTGCTAAATCAGGGGTGACCAAGAGTCTCGCACCTGTGAAGAGCTTTCATTTTACGCCGCAACGACACAGATAAGTTTGATGGCGATGTTGGTGGATAGAAAAGCGCTAGGGGTGTAGGAAGCGACCTTGATACACCCCCAGCATTTGCCTGTTGTGAAAATGGGGGGGGAACTATCTTCAGCGCTGCCGACATTGGGTTTCGAACCTATTATCTCCCGAATGCAAGCTCACAGCTACGCGACCTTAACCGCATGGCCAACTTGCCCGATCCTGTGCAGAGCATTCGCACGTACCTGCCACTCATCCTCTTAACTTCTGGCAATATACCTATCTCACGTTATGTAGGTAGGATGTTGATGGAACAAGCTACTCCTAAACTCCTTCTCACTTCTTCTTCAAGGCTTTTTCCCACTCTGTATGGATTTAGCTCAGTTTTATATCCAGAAATCTTTCCTGAAGTCAATTGCCATGTGGGGAGATGTAGATACTACTGTGTTTTTCTTTAAATGTTAGTAGTTTAATACTTGGCATGTAGGTTGAAAAAATATATTAATGGTATATGGCCTCCGGAGAGTCTTGGTGCAGGATTTTCTAGCTTATTTCCTTTAGGCGACCTGCGCTTTTGTGGCAATGAATTCTAATTTTGAAGTTGGTATACACACGGAGACAGCCTCTGAGCAATAGAAAATATGCAATTACGTTTAAAATCCCGGAACCGTCGTGGAATAGAACCGAGGACACCAGGGACCAAAGTCCAGCACGCTAACTACTTATTCATGGAGACGGACAAATGTTTATTAGCATGAACCAAACAGCCATACCCCGAGCTAGAGGAATTAACCAAGCGAATTTAAAATCTCCGGTCCGGCCAGGAATCGAATCCATGATCCTCTGAATGGATGACCACTGCCTTCACCATTCAGCCATGAAGCCCTTCCCACTATCCGATACGAGAAACTGTGATACCACAACATAATTCAGGCATAGCCGCTGATTATTATTAATCTCTTTGCGTCCCTATTCCCTCAGTTGCAGGAATTCGATAGTAAAGATGAAAGAAAGTTAAATGATATTGAACATTTCACACCCAGCGTGATGGAAATGTTTCCTTCCTTAATGTGTGTTTATATATGTAGTTATTTTATTATTGAAAGATTTTATTACGCATGAAAAATATTTTGTTTTGTTTTACGTGTCTTTTAGAGACGCAAGGGAAATAGGCATGTTCCATCTGTAAGTGATCTGGAGCGTCCTGGAATGATACAGTTAATGATGGCAAGCATTTGAAGAAGACAAGACACTATAGGAGCATCGTGCAATAGTTTTGAAAATTGGCCCTCGTTTCTACAATTACTCATACGTAATAGTCCAGTGTAGCACATAGCTGGACAGAATGAAGAATTGGGAAATGTACTACGTTTCAACACCCAAGCTGACTTTCACACAGCGCTAGCTTTCTGTTGAACAATTCCACTTTCTTCGATCATGCCAGAAATGAAATTGGCTCCACCTTACATAGTAACGATGAGAACATTCAAATGATTGTTAATATCTACTCAGAACTCAAGGTGTACTATCCACACCGGATATTCCAATTGTGACTTATTTTTGTTTTAATTTGTTTCAAGATGTCAGCAAATGAAACTGCCGGGGCGTACGTTGGTGGATCCTGAGGTAATTGACAGTACGTACTACAACTCGTATGGCATTTTATAACTTTGTTTATCTAATAGAAAAGCGCCTGTTTGTGCAAAGTACAGTCAATGCCGTCTCAAGTGGCCTCAGTGTGCCCTTCAGCAATAGGGTAATGAGACCTTTCTGATCGCCTCGTACGGCCGGTGTTGTATCAGTGGTAACTGGCACCAATCGATTCTAATCCAAACCGATTGCGTCAATCGTATCTGTTTTTTTTTTTTTGCTAGTTGCTTTACGTCGCACCGACACAGATAGGTCTTATGGCGACGATGGGATAGGAAAGGCCTAGGAATGGGAAGGAAGCGGCCATGGCCTTAATTAAGGTACAGCCCCAGCATTTGCCTGGTGTGAAAATGGGAAACCACGGAAAACCATTTTCAGGACTGCCGACAGTGAGGTTCGAACCTACTATCTCCCGGATGCGAGCTCACAAATGCGCGCTCCTAACCGCACGGCCAGCTCGCCCGGTCGTATCTTTTAATGCTCACGGGTTATCCACTCCAGTCGTGGTGGTTTTCAAAGACACCATGTCAAAAAATCCTCTGTAGTACGTACGTCACTCGACGCATCCAATATAAATTAAGAAACTGTTAAAAATAAAATATGTACTGTATCTCTTGATTGAACCAAGATAATTGAAAACGCTACGTACTCTTTGACTTTATTAATCAGTGTCTGATTGCGGCACTAGCCCTCGCGCAGATGTGGTGTGTAACTCTTTGGCTGGAAAGACCGATGTTTTCAAACTTGCTGGCATGTAATGGACAGAGAAATTTCATTAAGTAATGCTAGCACTCTTGTACGAGTACCCCATCGGAAAATGCCTTTCCCGACTGCGCTATTTTCAGCTCTGTGTTATAACTCGCTAGTATTGCTGGCATATCACGCTATTCCCCCTTGATAACTTAGAGCGACACGCAATAATTGAAATAAGAGCCACAAAAGTATACAGTAAAGACAATATTTACAAATAAAACTTACCCATAATCTGACTAAATACAGTAATCTAATCATCCTTGTAGACCTCACTATAGTGGCAATCTATTGTAAATATTCGGTCACCGGTGGTAGTCTGATGGCAAAGCAGACATGAAAGAATTCTGCAACTTCCAGAAATTTACAAGAATTGTGGAGTGTCTCCAGGTCTTCGCTGTTTTGATGCGTTAACTATAACACTGAGCTCACTTACACAGAATCAGAGGAGTCACCATCAATCTAATGAGATACCTGACCGCGACCACTAGCTGGTTACCCCTCCACGATAATCCGTCACACAGCAGAGGAAACGCCCAGACACTCGGAAGCGTTTCACACGCGTGATGTACTGCGCCGTCCTATGAGGTGTGAGCACACTTCGTACTGTGCAGCGTTTGGCCAGTCTGGGTTAGGTGATTATAACAGGGACATTAACGAGAAGCAGAAATTCTTCTGAGGCCCACAGTATCCATAGGCTTGGAGTGGATTGACGTATTAGGTATCTGACAGCAAGAAAAATAAGCACAACTTTTAATTCTAAATGAGAGGGACAGTGTCTAGTCGTCAATTTCATTGTACGTGAGTGTATAATAATAATAATAAAAATAATAAAAATAATAATAACAAGAAGAAGAAGAAGAAGCAACAGCAGTAATTTCGTGTCGCTATCACAACCTAATGTAGCCCTATGAGGCTATAAATCCTCCCATGAGGGCGGGGAGTGTCGGCTGGAGATTTACGTTAATTAGGGCCACGGCTTCTGCCTTCCGAATCCTAACCCTGTCCCATCCTTGAGTTGCTGAAAACTACCAGCAAAGAAAATATGCACGGGTGTTACGGACAGCAAAATCACCACAGAGTTTCTGTTCCTTACTGGACTTTATGAGCATTATTAGAAGTGAAGGTTCCACGGTGTGTAGAATTATTTAGTTCTTGTGCAGGGTTGAACCGTGTTGTTGTTTTATGTACTTTCCCTACAGTTTGCCGGAGTTTCGAATATATTACGGTATTCTTTGTCAAGGCGTGATTGTCGCAGGTAACATGTTTGATGGCAGCCTGAGAGACTGATTACCTCAGATTGAGTTGGGCAATTTGTCAGAAATAAAATGGCTTCAGCCTTACATAGTAACGCTGAGAATATTCAAATGATTGCCAATATCTACTTTATCTACGTTAAGCCACTAGAAAAAATAATGAAACGAGGATATTAAAGAAGGAGAATTAAACGATGAAGACTAAAAGCCCATTATCCAGTCAGAAATTGATCCCGGGTCTCCGAGATCCAAAGGCGAAAACAGTGACGACTCCGCCATAGAGTCAGAATGTGTATGTGTTTTTGTGGGTAAACCATGCTGGCCTTCTGCAGTATAGTGGCTGTTAATACGTCTGTAGCTCTATTTAGCAGTAGTTCACGTGTGCATACTGACCTCCTGATTTTCGTTTGTGTTAAATGCCCCAGCACCAAACAAGTCTCTGATTGTCCACATAAGGTTGTGGATCACGTAAAAGTATTTTAAATTGCCTGTGGAACTGGGCACGAAAGAAACCGCATCAACAGGAAATGCCAATTACAATTATTTCTATGATACTCGTATAATTATAAGCCTTAGTGTCTGAGAAATTCGCTTCACGCCCATGCGTATTGAAAGTGAAGTCATATTAAGACCTGAGGATTGGTGACTATAATTTTTTTCTCCAATCCTCTGACTTCTTTTGTCCATAGTGTGATTTTTAGAGCAATAATGAAGGCAATACCTCAAATAATGCAATTTAACAAAATTGAGAATTTGAAGTTTCGGAAATCCACAACTTATCGGAAAGATAAAACGATGGCACGATGTCAAGTGTTGGAATATTTTATCAACGTACTTGAGTCTAACTTAAATAATCAGCAAGGGCTTCAAGCTGAAGAGGGCGAGCGTGTTGAAGGTGTCCTCGTCCGCAAGGAACCACGCGATGCAGAAACACGAGCCATGTGAGAAATCTGGCTGCTCACCTCACGCGACTCTAAAATAAAGAAGTATTAAAACAAAAAATCGATAGACATGTTTAGCCCAGCCATTGGGGTTCCTGAAAACTGTGAACTCGAAGGACAGTTTGTTGTTCGACCGTGTTAAATACAATATATGATCATCGTGCACAAATTTAAGAGGCTGTTAGTCGATTTCTTGCTAATTCAAGTGTAATCTTTCAGTGTTTCTTTTCATTTATTGCAATATTCCACTTCCATTAAGTCCCGGATTGAACAGGCAAGGACTGCATTCAAGAGAATGAGCAAACTTCTCTGTGACAGGGACATTCCGATTAATCTCAGTCTCTATTTACTTCGGTTTATGCATTTTCTGTCTTACTTTATGGTACCGAGACTTGAATCCTAACAGGGACCACCACCAAAAACTTAATCGTTTGAGATGTGGCGCTACCGATGCCTGCTCAGAATATCATGAGTTGACAGAATACGTAACACTGAAGTACTATAACGTCTGAACAAAGAGATGGAGGTCATGCATTACATCAAACAGAAGAAACGTTAGTTCTTGGCATATCATTCGAAATGATAAATATAGTCTCCTTCAGATTATCTTACAAAGTAAAATTGAAGGAAAGAGAAGTAGGGGAATGAGGAGGATATCCTCGGCACAGAATCTATGAGAATGGTATGGGCTCAGTACTCCCCTTCTTTTCCGATTTGTTGAGAACAAAACCCAGATCACCCTGATGACAGCCGAGATCCAATGAGGATATGGCAAAAGAGGGAAAAAATAAGAGTAGTTCATTTTAAGCATACGCATGCAGCTGAGAAGGTTATTTTTCCATCCTATATTTTCACATTCCTATGGCAAATGCTGGGTCTGTACCTTTTAATGCCATGGTCGCTTCCTTCCCCACATTTAGCATTTTCCTATTCCATCGTCACTGTAAAACCTATCTGTCTCGGTGCGAGGTAAAGCAAACTGTAAACAAAACAATAACATCAAAATCATTCCGATTTCGTTCACTGTGAAATGTCGGAGTTGATAATTGTTATCCCCATGTGGAATTTGTAATTGAGCATATCGCCGTTGCGCTTCGAAATGCCGCTATGTGACAATGTTGAGGGAAGGAATACAGGCCCGAAGCACATGTATCACTTAGAACGTTAATACAGTCTATGAACCTTAGATGACAGAACATTTTTCTGGTCAAAGTTCTAAGCTGAAATATTATAACATGACGATTTGTCAATGCTTAACGACGATATGGCAAATATAGTTCATGTATCTGTAACGAGTATGAAAAACTGAGACTCTGACAATGGTCTTCTAACCATCACTTTCCTAACCCTGGAATGGTCGCGATGGGTCTACGAGACCCGGGCGGACATACTTATTGGTGTTCCTGTTGTTGGAATGGACCGAACGCTTCCGCCTCCCTGGTAGCTTCTTGGCTCCCGACCTTCAACCGAATACAGTAGCCCGCTCTCAGTTGCCATGGAAACTTTGAGCGTACAGGCTGTTCAGGGTCTCGCAGATCCGGTGCGACTGTTAACGTTAGTCTTTTTTTTGGTCAAACTTCGCATTGTTAGTTTAGTACAGTTTTTCTTCTGTGTAAATAGAGGATGAAGCTAATTCTGGATATAACTACCCTGTGCAAGTACCAGCCACAGAAGTTCCCAGGAAAAGAAAGAGATGTCTTTTCTGCACAACAAACAGAGACAGGAAGACATTCTTCATCTGCTCCAAGTGTCAAAATTTCATTTGCGGAGAAGATGGACAACTAGGCTGCAGAATGTGCATAGAAATTGATCAAAGTGATGTTTTCCTGTAACTTACTTGGAAGTGTATCTAAAACTAATTTGATTTTTATTTTTTGAATTATGACACAACTAAAAAATCAATATTTTTGTACCAATAGTTCAAGTATGAAATTCTCAAAAATATGTTTTATTAAGACTGTGTAGAAAATGGATGAAAGTGTTGCTTTGCGCATGTAAATGCAGGAAAAAGTGAAAAAATATTTAAATTATATTTTACTCTTACCATGTTTTACCTTTCACAAGTTACCATAAAACAATCAGTCTTTTAGTGTAATTATAAAAATATATTTCTGGTTAAGGAACAGGATAGTTAAATACTGTAGTCATGTAAACTGCATTAAAATAAAATAAATACTTTTCTATAGCACTGTAATTGAAAATAAAGTATAAAAATCTAATAGTAAAACACTGAGAAAGAATGGGTCTGAGAGACCCGGTGTGACCATTAATATTGACAAAACCCATGCGACCAGTCCAGGCTTAAGATTGGTCACGCCTCTCAACGGATATGGAGTCCATCAGAACTGTTGTTATTGTGTTCATTTTCATATCGTCGTTGCCGGGACAAAACCTCCTATGTGATAATATTTTTGGAGATTACTGAACCGCAGCACATTATAAAGTGCGAGAATGCCTCGGTAACATTCCCACAATATTGCACCTTAGATGACAGAACCTTACCGGCCAAAGTTCTAAGCTAAAATATTTCACATAGGAGGTTCTGCCCCGGCAACGACGATATGCTTATGTGTACAGGAAAATGAACCTTACATACATTGTACCGCAGGCGTGCTGCAGGAATGAATGCACGACTCACTCCTACAGTATAATGTATGTAAGGTTCATTTTCCTGTACGCATAAGCATATGAACACAATGAAAATTGTTCTGATGGACTGCATATGTGGTTAGGAAGTGCATTCTGGTTTTTCTCGCTCCTTACGGATATTAAATATGTTTTGAAAGCATTTGGGGGAATATTAACTCCCAAATCATTACGAGTCTATGTGGAAGGAAGTCTCGAAATATTTTTAAAAGCTGCATTTCAAACTACTATGTCATGCAAATTTTCTGTCACAAAATTTTAATATACTGTTCATACCAGGAACAATACCAAACCAAACTCAATGGAGCATGAGAGCCGAAGGGCCATGACCTACCAAGTGACCACTGCTCTGCCCGAATGCCTGCGGATTATGAGGTGTCGTGTTGTCAGCATGACGAATCCTCTTGACCGTTATTCTTGGCTTCCTAGACCGTGGCCGCTATCTCACTGTCAGATAGCTCTTCAACTGTATCACGTAGGCTTAGTGGACCTAGAACGAAGCCTCAGATCCAGAAAAAAACCAAACCTCAGCGGGAATCAAACTCCGAACATCCGCGTAAAAAGCAGGCAAGCTATCCCTTAACCGCGGGGCCAGGTTTGTACCAGGAAGTATCACATTTAAATCCTTTGCAAGATAACTATTTCAGTTCTATGTGGTAGAACAGGACTGGTGAAATGCTGCGCACTGTGCAAACCCGCACGTCTGAATGCCTGTTCCAAGAAGTACAATTACAATAATCGACTGTGGACAGTGCGCGGGGAAGGTGTCTAAGAACCGAGGGAGAGAGGGGTATAGCGAGTCTGACCTCAGTCCGTCTGCTCGTCGACTACTCTGCTCGCTACGCCAAAGAACGTGCCTGCTGCTACAACGAGTAGAGAGACTCGTAAATGAACGAGTCTAGACTGATTCGAACCAGTTTCATTGCTGCTCAGTCGAAATGGGCGGCATTTGAATAGTGAGCAGTGTGAGTCAACCTAATATCGATGAGAGGCTCGGTATACCAGACCATTCGATTGTTCAGACACTCGGTGCGTGACGCTATTTTGCTTTACGGCGCACCAACACAGATAGGTCTTATGGCGACAATGGGACGGGAAAGGCCTAGGAATGGGAAGGAAGCGGCCGTGGCCTTAATTAAGTCACAGCCCCAGCATTTGCCTGGTGTGAAGATGGGAAACCACGGAAAACCATCTTCAGGGCTGGCGACAGTGGGATTCGAAGCACTATCTCTCGGATGCGAACTCACAGCTGCGCGCTCCTAACCGCACGGCCAACTCGCCCTGTCGGTGTGTGAGGAAACTGCCAGTTGTCGCCATTTATCTGCTTCGCCTAAGTCACGGCCATCTTGATATATAGAGGCCTGCTACCAACAGTTGTGACGTCACGCATATAGTGCTCACTGTCCGTCGTTGCGTATAATTCCTATATTGCAGATACGATACTTTTTATCATAATTTGACAAATAAAATTCAATAATAAGCCTATAAACACAAAACACCGAAGAAACACTATCAAAAGTATACATACGAACATATGCACTCAAGGTAATATATTAATATTACATATTGTAATATGTTCGACTGAAAGCTACTCACCTGGACTGTTCAGAGGGTCCCGGGTTCGATTCCCGGCCGGGTCGGGGATTTTAACCTTCATTGGTTAATTCCAATGGCCCGGGGGCTGGGTGTTTGTGCTGTCCCCAACATTCCTGCAACTCACACACCACACATAACACTATCCTCCACCACAATAACACGCAGTTACCTACACATGGCAAATGCCGCCCACCCTCATCGGAGGGTCTGCCTTACAAGGGCTGCACTCGGCTAGAAATAGCCACACGAAATTATTATTATTACCTGGACTGTACGATGACGGTGAATGGGCGAATGGTTTTCTCTCAAAACAATGCAATTCTTTTATGCTTGTCTGAGCACATGAATAAGTTAAAAAACGTATTTTCCAAAATATGACAGATCTTGGTCACAATACGAATTAACTCAGCAGCACACACCCATACTTGTCACGGGTTTTTCAACTTTCATTATCAAAACATTGAAAACATTGAAAGAAACATCCCCAGAATTTCCACTGTCTAAAAATACATCTTTGAATCAGATATCAAGGTATGAGTTAATGTGTAGCTTTCCACAATTTAAAAAATAATATGATGGTCACTAGACTGCAATTTCCTTCCCCATTCTAGTCCTAGATTGTTGTAAACTAGAATGCAATTATCAAAATGAGGTAATGGAAGTGATTCAACACCCACACTTGTCACAGAAATTACCAGGTTTTTCAACTTTCATTATAAAAACATTGAAGAAACATCCCTACAATTACTACTGAATGAGGTATCACGGTCTGAGTTAACGTGTACCTTTTCACAATTTGAAAAGTAGTATGATGGTCACTCGGCAAGCTGTTGTTCTCTCTAAAATGCCCTTATATTACACATTACACTTATATGAGCATATAGTATTATTAATTATTTACGAATGACAGTTAGCAAAAATATGTGCCATGATATGATAGATCTTGGACACAACACTCATTAACTCTGCAGCCCACAGCCACACTTGTCACAGAAAATACCAGATTTTTCAACTTTCATTATCAAAACATTGAAAGAAACATCCCTACAATTACCACTGAATGTGATATCAAGGTCTGAGTTAATGTGTAGTTTCCCACAATTTGAAAATTAGTATGATGGTCACTCGGCAAACTGTTGCTGTCTCTAAAATGCCCTTATATTACACTTATTTGAGCACATAATGCTATTAATTATTTATGAATGAGAGTTAGGAAAAATATTTGCTATAATATGATAGATCTTCGACAAAACACTCATTAACTCTGCAGCTCACACCCACACTTGTCACAGAAATTACCAGGTTTTTCAACTTCCATTATCAAATCATTGAAAGAAAGATCCTTACGATTTCCACTGTTTAAAAATATATCTTTGAATCAGATATCAAGGCCTGAATTAACATGTAGCCCTCCATAACAGATCATTTAATGCTCAATAAGCGAACTGTTATCTCTAAAATGTTAATTTTTTACGCTTGTTTGTGCGCACAGTGTTGTTAATTATTTTTGAGTATTTGTTACTAAAAACGTTTCCGAAAATGTGGCAGATGTTGGACACAATATTAATGAACTCTATACCACACACACAATTATCACAGTAATTGCCAGCTTCTTCAACTTTCATTTTCAAAAAGTTTGTAAAAACATCCCTGTGAGTTCCGGTGTTCAAAAAGGCATCTTCAAAATCAGACATCAAGGTCTGAAATAAAGTGTAGCCCTCCACAGCAATTTGAAAAACAAAATCTGTAGGCTGTTTCAACCCCTCTCTGCACAGCTTTAGCAAGTATGAATTTGGTTTGAAGCTTGTAAAACAAAACTTTATTGACATCAATTTTGGTAGAAAATTCAATATATTTAGGGTTGTTAACTTACCCAACAAGTCCTCATAATTTGATACCTTGTATCCTTCTTCTGGCGATTTTTGTTTGGTAGTTGTTGGTTGAGACATATATGACGGCTCCCCAGGAAATATAGTTGGCACAGCATCGTCAGTTAGTTTTGGCTTTACCCTAGGCACAGTTAAAACGGAACCAAATGGTCGTTTTGCAGTATCAACTCGAATTATGTGATTTTCGGAAAAATGTTTAATACAGACACAGGCATATTTACTGAGTTCAAAATTAGATCGGTGTATAGCATAAAACCATTTAGCTCGCTTCTCCTTATAGATAAGAAACGCAAATGTTGAGATAGCCACCTCCTTATTTGAACGGTAATTGGATGTAGGCCTACATCCAGGCACTCTACACGTTCGCCCCACAACACTAACACATTATAGAAATAATCATAATTAAATGATAAACTTTAGAGTACTTTAGACAATTTATAATTGCTCAGTGGGTGCACTTAACCTATCACATAACCTAGCAATACTTCCTAACATCAGGCTGCTCAAATTAGAATTCTATAGTATTTAACACATACTATTGCTGAAAATACATCCTTTACTGATGCGTTTTCATACAGTTATGCCTTTTAAACACGAACGAACACCTCTAATAACGTTGAAACAACAATAACGTGCTACGAAACCACCATGTAAACAAGACTCATGCCTACATATCGCTGCACTAAAAAACTGACGTCATCACTGTGGAACTGTCATGTGTAGCAGGCCGGAACTTTGAGTTGGCCGTGCCTAAGTACGTTACGAGTGTTACATGCAGTGTCTGTACAAGAAAGGTATTCAACAGTGTACTAATGAGTGATTCACTTGCATTTCCGAGCATTCTATCCGGTTCCATGGCAAAATTGTTAGCGTGCTGGCCATTAGCCACAGGGGTCTCGGGTTCGATACCCGGAAGTGTCGGTAATTTTAACATTAATTAGTTAATTTCTCTGGCACGGGGGCTAGTTGTATGAGTTGTCTTCATCATAATTTCATCCTCATCATGACGCGCAGGTCGCCTACGAGAGTCAAATCGAAAACCTGCATCTGCCGAGTCGAACTTGCCCTCGGACACTCCCGGCACTAACAGCCTTGCGCCATTTCATTTCATTTCCGAGTTTCCGAACTGCTCAATCTGTACAGACTCGTTTCTGCTTATAGTGACCCCACAGCGTGTGCAGTTCGGTAGACTCATTTGTTTTGTGAAGTTGAGCGCCTTTTCGAGTTTGATCCTTCAAAAACACTCACTGAGCAGAGTGCTTGAGCAGTAAGCTCTGAACGAGTCTATACTGAGAAGGCCCCGTTCCTTACAAATGAGTTTGTGCGAGTCTTCGCGTCATTTTGCACGGATCTGGGGTACGGGTGGTAGTGAATATTATTTTAATACATAATAACATGTTCGGTTCACAACAAATTGCCAAAACTGCTAAAGCTCATTTGTTACCTAATCATTTCCACAAGATGTTAATTCGGAGAACATTTACGAGTTAAATATAAGTTTATTTGGTCTTCATAACGCTTCTCCTCATTTTCTTATTTAAAGCGAAATTTAAATACAGTTAGTTGAGAACAAGTACAGTGATTAATGACCCCATTAGTTATTTAGGAACCGGGCGAGTTGGCCGTGCGCGTAGAGGCGCGCGGCTATGAGCTTGCATCCGGGAGATAGTAGGTTCGAATCCCACTATCGGCAGCCCTGAAGATGGTTTTCCGTGGTTTCCCATTTTCACACCAGGCAAATGCTGGGGCTGTACCTTAATTAAGGCCACGGCTGCTTCCTTCCAACTCCTAGCGCTTTCCTATCCCATCGTCGCCATAAGACCTATCTGTGTCGGTGCGACGTGAAACCCCTGGCAAAAAAGGAGTTATTTAGAATGCTAACTGTTTGGCTGGAGAGAAAATGATATCTTCGGAGCTCTGGATACGCCCGTAATATTAATTTCGAATGATTCACATGATTGTTCCTCTATGACTGTTTAGTTCTTCGTGTCGAGGAAATAACATCGACATTAAGCTACTAGAATGGTGTATCAAAGCAAAATGTAACTCTTTAGAGTTCATTGGTGACCTCAAAATTACTTTAACCTTTTATACCGTACAAAAATGGCGAGAGAAGCTGAATTAAAGACCCTGTTACACGTTGCCACGTAGATATATTTGAAATTTTGCTTAAATATGAAGATTCTTTGATGTACCGGTGATAGTGCATGAGTTTTACGGGAGATTAATTTAAGGTTGTTTTTAATTGCATAGCCATTAATTAGCTCAAGGTCAGCACTTGTATTACATGTTGCTTGTTGTACTGTATTTTGTTAGTTGTGGTGTGGTAATAAATTTGCAAATCATCAGCATAAATATGATACTTACGGTGCTTATTTGATCCGATGATAAGTTATAATTTATATATAAAGTGAACAGGGGAGGACCCAGGACTGAACCTTGTGAGACATCCAAGTTTTTCCTTTGCTATGTTTATTTATTATTATTTAAAACTACACATCGCCGGTGGTGTGTGAGGTAAGAATAGAAAATTTTCTGTACTTTCTGGCTAAAGTTCAAGGACTGTAATTTGGAAAGAAGCAACTTTGGATCGACAGTATGAAATGAGCTACTGAAATCTAAACGAATAAGTAATGTCATGTGCCTGTTGTCCATTGCATATCTAATGTCGTCAGTCACTTTCAGCAGAACTGTCATGATACTATGTTTTTTTTAATCCAGCCTGGTACAGAAGAGTAAGGCGTATTTTTGTAAGTATGTAAAGATGTGCTCGTGTACCTGGCATTCCAGCACTTCGGGCAGGGGTGGTAGGATAGAAACAGGTTGTAATATGAAGGAATACTTGGTACATTCCTTTTCTGGTTTGGGATGATGAGGACATCCTGCCAGAGCATGCGAAAATTCCGTGGGTCAAACAATAGTAAAAAATGTGTGTTATGATTGGCAGAAAATCGCCAGTGATATATTTGTATCAAGACAGAGGTATGTCATCGTGTCCAGCAGCATTTGATTTGAGAGGATACACAATTCGTTTGAAGTCATTTATACCATCATCTTTAAATACAAATTTACCTTGAATTTGCATAGAATTAAAATATTATTATTATTATTATTATTATTATTATTATTATTATTATTATTATTATTTCCTGTGACAGCGGGTTTGGCTGTTGTGAAGTGAAAATGTAAATAATCTAGGGATATATTCGGGCCTGCTTTAATAACTTTCGACCTATACTCATCGTTCGAAATTGTTTCCTTATTTTTGGGAAGTTTCTGATATTTGCTGCTTCACATATTCATCTTATTAACTGCTTCTTATTAACTGTTTAATACTGTTTCGGAGAACGTGGTAATTTTCAAAGTCTTTAGAATTACCCGTTCGTTTCAACCTCCTGTACCATGAGTCACGCTTTGCCATTTCTGATTTGATCTCACTAGTCAACCATGCAGAAGGACGAGTTACCAGGATACGAGTGTTATCAGAAACAGCGACGATATGATAAAAACCTCAAGATCGTTGTTTTTGGATTTATTAGAGTTTACCTCTGACGTCCGAAATTGAAGCCACGGCCTCTTCATTCCATGTCCTAGTTTTTTCCTATCATATTGTCACCGAAAACCTAACTCGACAAATATTTCTGACTCATTAGGAGATATCCCTAAGTTTTCACAATGTTTAGTCCGCGTCAAATTTGCGTTGTTTGTACCATAATTTATTCGCTTCACTATGAAACTTATGTAGATATTGCAGTGATATCGTTTAACATTACTTCCTGTTGTAAAGTTAGGTGTGTTTGTCTTCTAATTGTAAGATGCTGTAGATGTAGCTGGTGGGATGTCGCAAAGCTCTTGTATTGAACTAAGAAGTTTGACACAGTCTTACCTTGGAGGAAATTAGTTTTGTCTAGAATTAATAGGCTCACATGACTTTACGAGATCTGCAGAAGACAGTATTAATTCTGGCACCATATCCTTAGAATGAGATAAGAGTAGAAATTGCGTGCAGTAGAAGTGCAATTTATAACTGTGGTCGGAACGACGTGAACTAGATATATGAGCGTTAGCGGGGCGGACGTACAGATAAATATTTATAATATTATTGCTTTTGCGTCCAATTAACTACTTTTTAATGGTTTTTTCAGACGCCGAGGTGAAGGAAACTTGTCCCGCACGAGTTATTTTACATGCCAGTAAATCTACCGACTCGAGGCTGACGCATTTGAGCACCTTCAAATGCCACCGGACTGAGCTAGAATCGAACCTGCCAAATGTAAATCAGAAGGCCAGCGCCTCAACCGTCTGAGCCAGTCATCCCGGCAAAGAAATAATTTGATATCTTGTATTTTTGTCATTTTATCAGCTGGTGGTGTTGGCCAGTGAGAATTCAAATGGGTTTTGCGAGATGGTGATGCTAAATATTACTCGAAGAATAAAACTTCGCCAGGGGAAGGGTTTGAATACGGAGCTAACAGGATCGCGCCAACTAAGTACGCTAGGATGACACAGGCTGTTGTGTGCGATGCTGATTTATAGGAATGAATCTCAGCCCGTTCTTATTTCACGTGCAGATTTAGCTAGAGTGCCGTACAAAACCCATTTGAATTCTCCCGCGAAGCGACCTGATTGGCTAATTTCAGCAGCTGATAAAATGTCAACGCTGGGAGATATCGAAATATTTCTTTCAAATTATATTTGTCAGCATGACCAAACCTCTAACGATCATACACACGGTTCACTTTGTTTCCGACCACACTGTATACTGTAAATTACGTAGCCAAGTCAATAAGGATTTGCAGTTTTGCTCTAATTATCTTTAGGTTGGCTCTATGGTGTTGCTTGCTCACCAGCCGCTAGATGGCACTGTTGCTTACGTCTATGGTAAGTTTCAGCGTTATCAGATCAGTACAGCTTGCGCTGTTGCGACGTAATTATGACCGCGCCACTCCCTGTTTGCACCAAGGAAGATCAGCGTTCCGTAATCCGTTATTTGTGGTCTGAGGGTGTACCAGAAGCGGAAATTTAAAGAAGAATTTCAGCACAATCCGGGGACAATATTTTGCCACAGCGAAGTGTTTACCAATGGACTGAACAGTTCAAAAGGGGTCGCACGAGCGTGAAGGATGAGAAAAAATCCGGGCGTTCATCTGCAGCCGTAACTGATGCCAATATTGAACAAGTGCGTGATATGATCCTGAATAACATACAAGTGACTGCTCTATGAATTTCCGCTCCTGGTACACCCTAGGACCACAAAAAGCGGATTATGGAACGCTGTTCTTACATGGTGCAAACAGAAAGTGGCGCGGCCATCTTTACTTCGTAACAGCGCAAGCTGTACTGATCAGATAACGCTGAAATGTACCACAGATGTAACTAACGGTGCCATCTAGCGGCTGGTGAGCAAACAAGAACATAGGGCCAGCCTAAAGACAATTAGAGTCAAATTTCAGATACTTATTGACTTGCCCTCGTATAATCGAGTGCTCCCTACCTTTAGTGTATACTTGCTTGAATTTCAGATTCAGAATTTGCAATTATGCCGAACCTATGAAAACAAAATACGTTTGGCTGTACTTTATACTTTCTGACCAGGACTGTAATGACTGCACTTTGTATCCCATAGCGAAACGAATAGTACATCCATAGTCTTAGAATAAAGTAGGCGAACAATTTTTTTTTTCCTAGTTGCTTTACGTCGCACCGACACAGATAGGTCTTATGGCGACGATGGGACAAGGAAGGGCTAGGAGTGGGAAGGAATCGGCCGTGGCCTTAATTAAGGTACAGCCCCAGCATTTGCCTGGTGTGAAAATGGGAAACCACGGAAAACCATCTTCAGAGCTGCCGATAGTGGGGTTCGAACCTACTATCTCCCGAATACTGGATACTGGCCGCACTTAAGCGACTGCAGCTATCGAGCTCGGTAGGCGAACAAATTAAACTAAGTCCGGATCCAACCAGTCAGCTTGAGTACAGAGTGTTCTGGTACCTGAATTACTCTACCAGACGGTATCGAGTAGCTTCTAGTCAATCTTCTCTTATGGTTCTGTTTATTAAGTTACAGAGTACGAGTAGATAAAACAGAAAATGGAAATTACAATGATATCCTACTCTCACATCAATTTGGCTTTTGACATAATTTAGCCGGGGTTGCCAATTTTCTATCGTTTCAATCAAAAGGGCCATATTTTAATTTCCTTATATTTTTTTGGGGGGGGGGGTATTCAACCTGCTACGTCATCAGTTGTAACTGTTAACCGAGCGTCACTGAAGAGGTGAACAAGGAAAATTGGAAGTGAAATGGTTTGTCGTTGCTTTCCTCATCGAGTCAGAATATGGTATTACATATCAGCTTGCCAGGATCACTGAAATGCATACACCAAGAGACGCTACGAGTGATACTTGCACAACACTCCTCACACGGAATGACACCACTAGCATCGCTATCCCGCCCGGTGGCGTCATGTCGATACGGTATGACACTGCGATTAGCCAGTTCGAGTCCCGTTAGTGGGGACAAATTAACAGAACAATTAGAATGTTGTCCAGCAGTGTAAAAGAGGTTGTAGTATTCGATTTCTAATCACTATATGGCGTTCATAAAGCCTGTATTCAATTACAAACCTCTCACAGTGAACATATGGAGTGAGAGCAAGTGACTCTGTTCATAGCGATTCTTCCGTAGGATGGATACGTTAAGCTCTGAGCAGATCTACTGATGTAAGTAAGCCACTGTATGTGCCTACACCAGGTTTCACCATCTCTTTACTTCCTTATCATCATAATCATCATCATCATCATCATCATCATCATCATCATCATCATCAACACTTCTCACACCCTCAAGCCCCTCATGGGGGTCCTGGGACACTCCCGGCACTAAACGTCATTTCGTCGTCATTACAGCAAAACCTCGTATCTCCCAATGCTCTTACTATCCATTATTTTCCATAAGACTGATCACGCCTCCCATCCATACATGGATATGCAGTCCATGAGAACATTTTAGTTGTGGTCATTTTCCTATGTTATTGAGTAAAGGAAATTGAACCTTACCGTACCGCACTGTAGGAATGTATATTTGCATGACGTATTTACGCACTTCTACAGTATAATGTATTTAAAAGTTAATTCTCCTTTAAAGGTCGGCATAGGAAAATGAACACACCGAGAAATATTCTGATGGACTACATATCCATGTGTGGCTGAGGCGCGTGACAATCCGTAAGGAAAATATGGATAGAGAGATCATTGTAACATACGAGATATTGCCTCTTCATCGACGATATGATAAATATGTAATAACTAATATGCATACCTCAGTCATTTTCATATTGTTACAGCCAAGTATGAGACTTAGATATGGCAATGAAAGTAAGAATCTTATTCATTTCCGTACCACCAGATATAGTACACTGTAAAAGCTAGAAAGTCACAAACACATTTCTGTCTGTCAGGAGGCACATTGTGGACTCAGTTTTGATAAGAAAATATTGGAGATATTTTCTCAACAACTTGATCCGTTTGGGGTTAAAGGATAGTGCAAGTGCCAGGTCTCTTTGTCCACATCCTCCTTTCGTAAATGCACTAGATGAGGCATCAGTCCTAATCCTCTAAGATGATTGTTGACCGAGCGAGTTGGCCGTCCGGTTAGGGACGCGCAGCTGTAAGTTTGTATCCGGGAGATAGTGGGTTCGAACACGACTGTCGGCAGCCCTGAGGATGGTTTTCCGCGGTTTCCCATTTTCATACCAGACAAATGCTGAGGCTGTACCTTAATTAAGGCCACAGCCGCTTCCTTCCAACTACCAGCCCTTTCCTATCCCATCGTCGCCATAAGACCGATCTGTGTCGGCGCGACGTAAAAGCCAATAGCAAAAAAAATGATTGTTCTCTTGTAAATACACGTAGGAATATACTCACGTGTATATACAAAGAGAGGAAACCCTATTACTTATTAACAGTAAATAGGATTGTAAATTGTAAATAATTACTAATTTAATGGATCTTGGATCTGCTCCTGTCTCTGGACAAATAAGCATTATCATGGTAGGCACTTGTTTTAAAGAAGCACAATAGAAGTGCGTCTCTGTGCTACCACAGGAGTATATGTTTTGTTAACAAAAGACATGCAGAGTAATTTTGTAATTTAGCAGTTTTGCAGCCCCCACCACTTCATACATAATACATTCACTTTAGGAAAGGTTGCCCTCAACAATGCAAGCTGACGTAATTAAAGCTCTCTATTATGAGATAGAGTAAAGGACCGAGATTTTTTGTCTCCTTCTCTTCTTTTCTGTTTTCCTTTGTCTGTGCCCCCTCAGTATAGCACGTTCATAGAGATCACACTCAATACAGGACACGTACATTACATTCTCTCCTCAGGACTTGACTAAAAGTAACAGATTAAACAAAAGGATTCCTGAAAACGGAAAATTAGTGAAATTGTTCTGAAGAGCTGTGTGCGAGACAACGTGCGGTTCTGTACTACATTCCCTAATATCTTATGATGAAGTGGATCTTTTTTGTCAATGACATATCATTTTTAAGGCAAAGCATCAAAAGGTAATTATCGTAACGTATCAGCATAGGGCAACACTGTTGAATAATAATCTGTCTGTCTGTTAGGTCATCAGTCCAGAGGCTGGTTGGATCCTCAAATAGCACCACCAAAGGTTATGCGGTTATAAGGAAACCCCAAAAACTAATGGCAGCACCAAAATGAGGCGTACTAGGCAAGATGAGGAGTGAGGTAGTTTGCCATTGCTTTCCTCACTGGGTCAGAAAGTACCATTTCAGCACGACTGACCCTATGAGCAGCACATTTCATAACACTCAGATGCACTAGTCATGCTCTGAATGTCATTACTCAGCACTACCCATACCCCAGCAACTTCCATATTGTGACAGCCATGGATGTTGACTGGGACTTCGGGGGAAGCTACACTTTACTCTGGCCTGTGCCAAGAGATGGATGAAAAAGTACTGTATCCATCAAGAAATGACAGCATGCAGGTGAATAATAATAATAATAATAATAATAATAATAATAATAATAATAATATAATTCTACTGTTGTGCTTTTTATTATTCTGTCTGCAAGACTCTCAATTAATGAAATATTTACACAATTATTTATTTGAAAACAGCAATGTGGCTTCTTCTGTTTTTGGAGTTAATGACCTCGATATCTGTCTCCTTCTGACAAGGAAAAGCAATTTAACAATAATAAAAATAAATTTGTGCCCTCACTCCGAGGTGCTGCAGCTCTATCCAACTCTTAACTACTTATCAGCCCTCCTGCGAATCTTAAGTTTCCGGTAGTACTGAAAATCGAACCAATCAATATAATTTTCTTGTATGCCTTCAGAAATCACTAAAAACTGATCCATTTGTCATCTATAACTCTCTCCGCTTCCCTCTATAACCGAGTCCATTATTCTCTTAGGTAACCCATCCTTCTGTATTCGCCTCACATGGCCCTACCACTTAAACTAGTTCATACGGAAAACTTCATATGTTAAGTTCAATTCTAAATTGAACTTGTCCTCGGACACTCCCGGCAAAAAAATCCATACGCCATTTCAGTTCTATATTAATATTTATCTCTCCATTGCGAATATGACACTGCCTGTTTATCCACCTGTTAACACCTACAATCATTCTCGCTTTTCTCAAGTCTGTTACCTCCAACTTACGAATAAAACATTCTGTGTCCACCCAGCTTTCGTTCGCGAGCAACAAATCTTACCTGAAATCAGACTGACGTTTGGGTAATTTGAGCTATAATCTCGCTTACTTATTATAAAATACAGTTGATAGAAACTACTCTCTGGATTACCTTTGCTTCATCTTGATTCTAATAGATTTATTTTGGAACTAGCGAATGTACCCGTGCTTCACTACGGTATTCTACATTGTATTCGAATATCGAAGTAAATAGTGTACATGCAGTAAATAAGATTGTTTTAAAATTGTATGTCTCTTAGCGTTATCCGAGAAAGAGCATGGGGAGGTCCCCACACGCTCTTTCCAATGTAAAGTGTTTGTTACGGATTTGTGATATAACGGCAGGCTCACTTGCCTACTGGCATTCACAATCGAGTTGGGAAGTTTACATTATAATAGCAGGCCCCATTGCCTACTACGCGGACAGAATGGATTTAGGGATTTTCGTTAAAATGGCAGCCCCTTTCCTACTTCCAGACGGATTAGAGTTGAGGAGTTTCTATTATAATGGCAGGCAATTACCCTACTATCACTCGAAATTGAGTTGTGCAGTTATCATTATAATGCCAGGCCCATTTTCCTTCTGCCAGCCAGCTTACTGCCAGTCACACCAAGTTGGTGAGTTTCCATCAATATACCAGGCCACCATGCCTAATGCCAGTCACATTTTAGATGAGGACATTTCTTTATAATGGCGGGCACCCTTGCCTACTGCCAAACACAATCGGGTAGGGGAATTTTAAACAAAACTGCATGTTCACTTGCCTTCTGCAAGTCAAATCGAGAAGGGAACTATTCATTACAATTGTAGGCCTTCTTACTAATGACAGTTACACAGGAGTTGGAGAAGGAACCCTTTCCTACTGCCAGTCAAAGTCGGTGTGGGGAGTACTGATTACAATAGCAGACCCACCCTTTGTCGATCGCTAAAAATCGACATCAGTGAATATATATAGATCGACATACGAAAGTATATGCGTGTTTACAATATTGAAGACCTTCATTTACAGATCACTGCTACTAAACGTACGTCATATCGACAAAGGATTATACCATAAGACACGCCGGATTTAGTGGCCTAAATGGCTGGTCCTATGATATGTCATCTATTCTTGGGTCAGATTGAGTTAGAAACGTGGAACAGGGTAAAGGTTTTGTAAGATTATCTCACATTACATTACTTTTCGGATAATTATGTGACAGCTACATACATAGCATTTGGCTCATATATGGCTACTGGGTGGGCCAATTTTCGTGAAGAGTTTGATGATTCTGTATTTGATATAAGTAATTGAAAGTATGAATTATGCATGTGAAAATTCCAAATTGACTTAACATCGATTAATAGAGAAAAATTAAACGTAAAAGGGATAGAGATACAGCAAAAAGTCATAAGACCAAGGTTGTAGATCATTCCAAATTGAACGGAGATTGTGCAATCCGTTATGTGATAGGAATTTCCGAAGGTCTGCACCATCATTAAAATTGCCTGCATATTTCGATATTCTTCGGGGATAAAAGGTGAAAAATTTAATGATCTAGGATGTTTTCCGTTCGTTACAGGGTAAAACATATAATTTTGTCAAATTTCAATTATCTTCTTTTTCTTCTGGCAGATTATGCCGCAATCTGGATTTTGGGCGAGGCGGGTAAAATTTAAGACTTCCAGGTAACTAAACCAAAAATTATGGAGATGGTCATTATTACCCCTTAAACGGAAAGCTGTACGAAAATTTCGCCAAAATAGTCAGTGTAGAGGCACACAGTCGTTACGATTTGATTTATGTAGATAAGGAATCTGCTCCATGTAAAACACCTTTTGGGCATGTCCGCTGGACTTAACCTGCAAAACTGACCATTCATGATATCTCCCTTATTAATCCTCCTGACGAAAACATGCACATGAAAAAAAAGGTTTAGAGGTGGAATTCTATCACGTTTGGTCGATTTCCACTCAGGTTGGTCTTGTTCTGTATATATTGTGGAAGAGTAAAATCACCATTTCGGTTCCCTATAAACCGCCAGTCCATTCCGGAATATGAAATGTTATTTACGTTTAAAACCTACCATTGGACAGGTGGATGCTAAATACAAAGTTTGGTTCGAATGTCTTCAGTAGTTTTCAAGTTGTAAGGAATACGCTTTACACGCACCCGCTCGTGAGTTAAGTCCGATGGGACTTGTACAGAAAAACGGCCCGTTAATGATATCTCCCTTATTAATCCTCGTATCGAAATGATGCACAAGAGGAAAAAGGTTTAGAAATTAATTTCTACCGAGGTAGGTAGATTTCCATTAAGTTTGGTTGTGTATATTTTGTGGAAGTGCGATCTCACTGTTTCGGTTTCGTATAAACCCCCAGGCAGTTCAGGGATTTAGAAACAATATTTGCCCAAAACCTATCAAGGACAGGTGTATTCTAAATATGAGTCTTGTTGGAAATACATCCAGTAGTTTGTAGCACTCGAGTACATACGGCGTATTTAAGGAAGAAAATAATACAGTTAAGAAAGTTGAAAGTAATAGAAAATGGATTATAACTGAGGACAGCCGGATAACGACAAATATGTAAATGCCAAGTGAATGTATTGGAAAATCAAATGCCCTTCAATAAATTATGCTAGTGTGAGTTATGGATATAATAAAGCGGTAACAGAGGAGAAATTTAGGTCCAGTGATTCTTAGGTAAACAAATAATAAGAAGATGACTAATGGTGTTATTATTTAATCTATTCGAGGGCGGTTATAACATCCAACGATATTCCGCCAATATCCCGCAGATAGGCCGATTGACGCCCCTCTTTCCTTCTACCCAAGGAACAACCACGAATTTAAAAGCATGATGAGGAAAATGGCAATACGTTACTTCCCTGCTGGCATGCAGTCAGAGACGTTGCCATGGTAACCTGTAGGTTCGTTGTCGGTCTGTCGGTCACTCAATGCAGAGCATGATACCAGCGGAAAATTGTAAATTTCTCCGTCATGTGAAGAGTAAGGTAAATTATGAACATAACGAAAGTTGTTTATAATGAAGAGACGTTTCACGTACTGTAAACTAAGTTTACAGAAAATCAATAGTACAAGAGAAAATGGAGGCATTCTGGTTTTCCTATAAACCCCCCGTCTATTCAAGGATTTTAAAATAATATGCATATCAAAACCTTCCCCGGGATGAGTATACTCTAAATATGAAGTTTGGTGGAGATCTATCCAACACTTTCGAAGTGATGGTGGAAAAACCATTCTGGTTTTCCTATAAACTCCCCGTCTGTTCAAAGATTTTAAAATGATGTGCATATAGAAACCTTCCCCGGGATGAGTATACTCTAAATATGAAGTTTGGTGGAGATCTATCCAACACTTTCGAAGTGATGGTGGAAAAACCATTCTGGTTTTCCTATAAACTCCCCGTCTGTTCAAAGATTTTAAAATGATGTGCATATAGAAACCTTCCCCGGGATGAGTATACTCTAAATATGAAGTTTGGTTGAGATCTATCCAGCCGTTTCGACGTGATGGTGGAAAAACCATTCTGGTTTTCCTGCAAACCCCCCGTGTATTCAAAGATTTTAAAACGATATGCATATCGAAACCTTCCCCGGGATGAGTATACTCTAAATATGAAGTTTGATTGAGATCTATCCAGCCGTTTCGACGTGATGGTGGAACAGACAGACAGACAAACAGACAAACAGACAAACAAACAGACACGAAAAGTAAAAACCACCGATTCGGTCTTGAGTTGACCTAAAACGGATAAATATCTGAAAAATTGGCAAAACAAAAGAAATTACAGACAGCGGACCCCCTACAATTTTATTTATATTGATAATACACAACGTATGTACCTGTAACAATTTTATGTTCCCCATCTGACAATCAGTCCTCTTTGAGTTTCTTCCCAATTAACAGTATTTTAGTGTTGGAAATGCTAATTTAATTATCATAATCGAATCATTTCTTTTCAACTTCATGAGTCTTGCATTAGAACACAGTTTGCCATTAAGTCTAAGTCATGGCCATGTCCCAAATACATTTCTAATTTTCCATCCTACTTTCTCTGTGGTATGAAATATCTTCATGATGTAACTTGTTAAATTAACGTAATTAGAGTCACGACATATTTCGACAGGGATGAGTCGTTATTCCCTCCTAATATAACTGTTTAAAATCTTTACAATGAATTAGATGTGTCTAAATGGTGATATCCGCCAATTGTCTCATTATTATGTGGACGAGGTCACTGCTCTACAGTCCTCTATAAATTTTCTTTTCCTCGACCTGTTATTAATCTTGGCCTCCAATACGCTTTCTTTACGATGCTGTTCAAGCACATATCAAACAGTAATTAATAACCAAGTGCTGGCTTTAATCTCGTTTCTCTTCAACTTGAATAATTAACTTTCAAGAAGCTGAATTATGAAGTAGAACAACAAACTTTTGAAGACATTTACGAAGCCTTCACCTAAAAGGAATAATATTTCCACTTCTTCAAAATTTCCGTTCTTATTAATTTTATTCTTCTTATTTTTGTTATTGTTGTGACGTATAAACACCACGACCATTCAAATTGACGAAGTAAACTGAGATGTATTATCATTAATAATCAAATATATATTTATTTGTGTTCTTCTTTATATATCTCTTCGTTCTCACTTTATCTTTTGTCAAAAGAAGTCCTGTGAAGAATATATTTAATTTTCATCTTTACGTGTCACTATTTTATGACCCCCACCCAGTCCTGATGCCCTCACGATCTCATCCCGCCGTATTATTATTATTATTATTATTATTATTATTATTTTATTACCATTATTTAGTCACTGCATTCTCACTGAAGTGGCTGCTGTTCAGTTCACAGCCATTGTAGGTGGGATTTTTGAAATGAGAATGTGGTTCAGATTCCTCGCAGAATTATTTCCATGGCTATGGTCTTGATATGAGAAAAAACAAAATGACACAAGTTACGAAATTTAAAATATTTAATTCGTCAGATAAATATCGTCGTCGAAGAAACAAAACCACGTACGTCAAAATTATTTTCCTATTCGTTATTTTCCTTAAGACTGGATATGAATATGTAGTCCATCAGAACAATTTTCGTCGTGTTCATTTTCTTATGCGGGTGTGTAAAGGAAAATGAACCTTACCTTATCGTAATGTAGGCATGTATGTTTGCGTGACGTATTTACGTACTCCTGCAGTATAATGTATCTATGATCCATTTTCCTTTACACTTTGCTTAGGTAAATGAACACAATCTTACCTGGGCCTAATTAAGATACAGCCCTAGCATTAGCCTGATGTGAAAATGGGAAACCACGGAAAACCTTCTTGAGGGCTGCCGACAGTCGGTTTCGAACCCACTATCGTACGGCCAACTCGCCCGGTGGAAAATTAGTTGAATTCCTTGTATGGGGATACTGATATCTAAAAAAACCAGAGATGTTACAGGCGTGAAAATTTGTATTTGGAATCTCCTTTAAGAATAAAAAACACGTCTTCTTTCGTTTTCGAAAAATTCAATTAAGGGGTGAACGAATTGAAAAATTAGTTGAATTATCTGTATGAGAATGCTTATATCTATAAAAGCTAAAGATGTTACAGACGTGTGTATATTGGTATTTGGAATGTCGTTTAAAAATAAAGAAACACATATTTTTCTTTCTGGAAAATCGACTTGTGGTTTGGGGAGGGGGGATTGTGAGTGAAAATATTTTGAAGAAGGATTTGAATTCTGTTTAAGAGGATAGGTATATCTCAAAAACTGAAGATATTACAGACGTGAAAGTTGGTATTTTGAATCTCCTTGAACAATAAAGCAACACGTATTATTTGTTTACGGAAAGTCCACATAAGGGGGAGGGGCTGGATAAATGAAGAAGAAGTTTAATTCTTTTTATGAGGATAGGTATATCTCAAAAACTGAAGATGTTACAGACGACAACGTTGGTATTTTGAATCTCCTTTATAAATAAAGAAACCGCTACTTTTCTTTTCCGAAAATCCACTTAAGTTGCTGAAAAGAATTGGAAAAACTGATGATTTTTTTAATTAGTACCGGTATATCTACAGTATATGTCAAAAATTTAACATGTTACATGCATGAAAATTGGTACTTGGAAAGTCCTTTAAAAATACAGGAACGCGTATTTTTTTTTGTTTCCGGAAAAGACTCTTAGCGGGGGTGAAAAGAAATGAAAAAGGAGTTGAATATTTTTTTTTAATGATCTCAGTAGCTTAAGACGTCACAGACGTGAAAATTGGTATTTGGCATCTCCGTTAATAGTAAGAAATATGCATTTTTGCTTTCCTAAAATCCACTTAGGTGGGGGTTGGGGAAGGGCTGATATGGGGGTTGAATTCTTTTCATGGGGATACTTACATATCAAAAACTGATGGTGTTACAGACGTACGAATAGGTATTTGGAATCTCCTTTAAAAATAAAGAAACATATGTTTTTGTTGTTGTACCACAAAGGTTGTTTACAAAGAGTTTCTTGGGTAAATAAAATTACCGGTGAGTTTTTATACTTTAGGGATTTTCAGATAATGTTTTAGTAAGTTACAGTATCGAGGAACGATTACTTTAATCAAATTACGAAATTCACGCGAGCGAAGCCGCGGGTAACTGCTAGAATGGTATATACTGTATGTACATTCAACCGTTCAAAAATTTGCCGTGGCAAAATAACACTTTCTTTCAAATTCCCCTTGTGTGACATAGGAGCAACATGCTGTGCAAATGGTTGGTTTCCCTATTAGGTAAAGTTTAGAACTTTGGCCGGTAAGGTTCTGTCATCTAAGGTGCAATATAGTGTGCGAATTGTTAAGGCATTCTCGCTCTGCATAATGTATGAGCTGCGGGTCAGTATATCTCCAAAAGATGTTCACATAGGAGGTTTTGTCCCAGCAACGACGATATGTTAGATGTTACAAGAGATCAAAAGAAATCCTGAAACAGAACTTGGAATACTACTAATTTCAGTTAGCAAAGAATAATTTTATGACAGTGGTGGATAGATAATGAATTCTATTATTATTTTTGTGTCCTTACCCAGTGTGTAATTCTATTATTATTATTATTATTATTATTATTATTATTATTATTATTATTATTATTATTATTATTATTATTATTGTTGTTACGGAGTTTTCCGTGGTAGGTAGAGGTGAAAGAAGGTGCGGGTGTGAATAGGTCTCCAGCTACGAAAGCAAAATTAATTTAAAATTTAACAAGGTTATATTTTCTTTTCAAAAACAAAGAATAACAAGCATGGCAGGTACAAAGTAGCAAGTTCAAAAGGGTAGTTACAATATTTACAGGATTTGGGCTTCACGCCCTGAAAACACAATTCTTGAGCAACTAGCCCAACTTTACGATATACAAATTTCAACAACGGGGCAGAAGACCCCAATCGAACCCTGGAGCACTTGCTCCAAATTGCACAGTAAAGCCTCCTCGAGGCATACAACATTCAGTTCTCAAAAGAGCCACTCGCTCTCAAATTTAAGCCTCTCCCAGGCCACACCAAACTCCACCTTCAAACTGTCCTCAACGGACATAAACACAGGGGTAAAATACCCAATCTACTGAGGTCTATTAAATGAAAAGCAGGTTAATTAAATGACCTCTAAAATAACAATTTGAGAGGAGGCGAACTTGCACTCCTAATACACTTTGATTAAGACCTACTTGGCACTAGGCCGTTAATACAAGGGCTAATCCCATACTAAAGAGGTGACTTAAGAAAAGAACAATTAGTTTTACGTTATCGAAGAATAGGTTGAGAAAAATAAGTTCACCTCAAAACAATAAGAGTGGGAGCTCGAGAGGGTTAGCACTCTCTATCCCAGTATGTAGCCTTAAAAGAGAATATATGAAAAGAGTAGTTACATTTAGGAAAAGGTTACATGGTGGAATGCTTAGAACCCGCCCCGAGAGTTAAACTGCTGAGCAAGCAAAGAAAGAAGTTATTAATCGGCCATTACCTTGTTGTTGACCGCTGCCGAGGAAAGAGGCGCTTCCCGCCTCCTGCTATGTACTAAATACACTGAAAGATGGAACAGAAGTGGCCCGGAGACCCTAAAATCAGCAGTTTATATCCTCTCGCGGAAGGTTCTAGGCGTTAGGGGAATGAAAACACCCTCCCACAAACTTTTTATTGGCTCGGGTACAGAAACATATCCAAGTTGGGGGAAGATACATCGGATTGGTCGGAAATAACTCAAAGAAATTCAGGATTGGTTAAATGCAAAACAAGGGGAAAGAGAGGGGTATACAGCCAACTTAACCAAAGACTAACAAAAAATTTAGCAAAGAACAAACATTTGAAATAAAAATTTCTCCAACAAAATAGTTCTTTGACTCCGCACTAGGTTGCACTATTGTTGATCTTCAGTAGTGTCCTCTAGAAGAGAAAGTTCACACTGCTTACTTCAAGCGAAACAAAACCACATCAAAAATAACACAGTTCAAAAACTCAAAATTTTCCACGTGGTGACATCTTCAGAGAAAGTAGAGAATTAATAGCGTAGATAAAGTTCAGACTTCCTCCAGCAGAGGAGTTTCAACTGGCGCACATTTTAAATTAGCGGAGTGGAGGTGTACCGCCCGGTACAGACCTCCCCCCCCCCCAAAAGTTCCTCCTGGGGTGACACATGAAATTGTTTGAAAACAAGGTCCAAGTTTTGATGTAGATATGGAGATTAATTGCAAAAAAAAATATTATAAGATTTTCTTAATTTGGTTTGATTCAGTTTCAAAATTTTGTTGTTGCAGGTGAAGTAAAGTTTTTAAGTTTGTCGAAGTAGAATTCCGAAGATGGACTTTTAATACTTAAAAGTGATGAAAAATTTTGCAATGTCCACCAAATATTGCTGTTGAATTCCCAAGTGTAGTCATTACTTATAGTAACTGTTCATGTAGTTGATGTTAATGAAGTTGGATGGCCAGACCGGCCGTTGCAGCTTGCGTCCAAAGGGAGGCCGCTCGGACCCCTCAAGTACCCTGAGATACCGCTCGCCCGCACTATGAGGGGAGCAGAGGTGTTGAAACACGCCGCGCCCGCGGAGAACATATACAGGCTGCGGGCAAGTAGCAGGTCGTGCGCCGCACATCAGCCTTGGCCGGGAGGAGAGCTCCGGCTCGCCGTGCACATGTCGTCCTCGCTGGGGCCGAGGGGGCCCGTCCTCGAACCCAGCTGCGGCACAGCGCCGCGCGGCTGCGGGGGCACTGAAACATTAACGCTAGGCGCCAGAATTGTGTTGGACCATCATGTTTTTGAGGGCACAGGCTTGGTGAAGAGGTTGAGGGGTCAGCGGCGTGCAGATGTCCATGGCATTTAATATAATTCAGCCACAGTGTGTATTGGAGCAGGAGACGGGAGCGTGGTAATGGCCGAGGCAAGGACAGAATGGCAGTTTAACGGATCGGGGAAGGTTTTACAAAAGGCTTACATATAAGACAAAATATTATAGAAGGGGCAGAAAGCCTTAAAGGTTGAACTCAAAAAAAAAATATAACCTTCATATTCCTTTCAAATTATATGAAGCAAGTTGACACAAAATTTACACTGGTTTCACCTGTGACAGGTGAACCCTAAATATCCTCTCGGTGGCTGGATTGCTTACTAACAATGTAACCGGCGTGAGAAAATCGAGAATGATGCATGGCCCATGAAATCTGGGGGCAAGCTTGCCCGCGGGAACAAAATTCTTGACCATCACCTGGTCACCTACCTTCAAAGTGGTGGGTCTCCGTCCACGATCATACTTTTCCCTAACCTTTTCATGAGATACCTTAAGATTGGCTTTAGCCTTCTTCCAAAGATCTTTAATATTATCCGGATCTATTGTCTCGGGTAGAATGTCACTCAGAGACCAGAGGTTAGAGAGCGGCGAGTTGGGAACAAACTTGAACATCAAAGAAGCTGGAGTGAATTTATGGGATTCATGAACCGCCGAATACAAAGCAAAAGCTAACCAATGCAGGGACGTGTCCCACCTGGAATGATCTTCATGATGATATGCAATAAGTGCGGACCTGAGATTACGATTAACCCGTTCAGCCAGAGATGGTTGAGGGTAATAAGCAGAAGTAGTTACATGAGAGATGGATAAGTCAAAACAGAATTTACGAAATAAGTTAGATGTAAAAGCCTTAGCATTATCAGATACAATATATTGGCACGGACCAAAAGAAGCAAAAATAGAATTTAAGCAAGTAATGGTAGACTGAGCGGTAGCCAGCTTAGTCGGAAATAACCAGGAAAATCTGGTAAAACCATCTACACACACAAGGATGAACTTGTTGGCATTACCCTTTGACTGGGGGAATGGTCCTACATAATCAATATACAGGCGTTCCATGGGGCGCGACGCTTGCTGAGAAGACAAGAGGCCTACCTTGGTGGACATGGTCGGTTTACTAAGCAAACAGGATTTACAAGCCTTTACTAGTTCACGGATTTCACCGTCCATACCTTTCCAGATGAACATTTCACGAATCTTTTCACGAGTTTTAAAGATACCAAGATGCCCTCCTAATGGGGTCTCATGATAATACTTGAAGATCATAGGTACAAGAACGGCTGGAACAACAACTTTCATCATCTTATCATGCCTCGAAGGGCAACATAGAACACCATTCCTCAGAACATAAGGGACAACATGTTCCCCAGAAGAAAGGGTTTCCATTATCGGAGCCAGCGTCGGATCTTCACATTGGTATTTCTCGATATCCCTAAAGAGCATGGGGGCATCTGTTAGGATGGCATTAACCTTAGATAGTATGGACTCGGAAGATGATGAACTGTCGACCGGTTCGTGGGTCTCGACGTCGTTAGAAAACATACGGCTGAGTCCATCAGCAACAACATTTTCGGTACCTCTGATATGTCTAACATCAAACTGGAAGGCAGAAATACGGATGGCCCAGCGGGCTATACGACCAGTACGACGCGGCCTACCTAAGACCCAGCTTAAGGCTTGATTATCTGTCTCCAGGTCGAATTTGACATGTTCCAGATAGAGACGGAACTTCTCTAAGGCGAATAAGACTGCCAAACCTTCGAGCTCATAGATGGAGTACTTGGCTTCTTGAGCCGACAATGTCCTAGACGCATAGGCGATGGGGCGCCTCCCTAGTTCAGTCTCTTGAAGAAGGACTGCAGCTACTGCTGACGACGATGCGTCGGTTTGGACAATGAATTTCTTCGAGAAATCAGGCATAGCAAGTACAGGGGCATTACAAAGAGCTAATTTAAGGTCTTCAAAAGCGGCTTGTTGAGAAGGTCCCCACTCGAATTTGATGCCTTTCCTACGAAGAAGGTTTAAGGGCGCCGCTCTATTAGCGAAGTTAGGAATAAACTTCCTGAAGAAATTCACCATACCAATGAACCTGGCGATACCTTTAATGTCCTTGGGAGGTTTGAAATCACGGATGGCCTGTGTTCTAGAATGATCGACTGCTACACCATCAGGTGACACAATATGCCCTAGGAAAGACATAGAGGGCTTAGCAAAGGCAACCTTGGACAACTTAACAGTTAACCCAGCCTTACGAAGGCGATCGAGAACCTCTCGCAGATGATCTAGATGTTCTTCAAAAGTCTCTGAAAATACAACGACATCATCCAAGTAGTGATATAAGTACTCAAATTTGATGTCGGAGAAGACCCTATCTAGTAGCCTAGTGAGTACAGCTGCTCCCGTGGGGAGCCCGAAAGGCACGCGGTTGTATTCGTATAAATTCCAGTCCGTGGCAAACGCTGTAAGATGTTTAGACTCTTCGGCAAGGGGAATTTGATTATAGGCCTGATTCAAGTCCAAGATAGTAAAGAACTTGGCCTTACGAAACCATGAAAAACAAGAATGAAGGTCGGGAAGGGGCACAGATTGTAACACCACCTTCCGATTGAGAGCCTTGTAATCAATGACAGGCCTGAAGCCTCCTTGGGGTTTCGGGACTAAAAAAATAGGCGAAGAATACGCTGACTTAGAGGGCCTAATAATACCGTCCTTCAACATCTGATCGATGATTTCTTTTAGAGCCTTCATTTTAGGTGGAGATAGCCTATAAGGTGGAAAACGGACAGGAATCGAATCCGTGACCTCAATTTTGTATTCAATAAGGTCAGTAACACCAAGAGTATCAGAGAACACCTCGGGAAATGACTGACACAATTTGCGAATACTATCAGCCTGCTCCTCAGGTAGATGTCTAAGGTCTAACAACATCTCATCCTGGGTAGGCGAAATAGAAGAACATGATGCAGAATTACACTTTAATAGAGGGATATTACAATTAGAGGCAAATTTGAAAGTGCAAGACCTACTCTGAAGATCGAGCACAAGACCAGTGTGAGAAATAAAGTCCGCTCCCAATATAATGGGGCAAGACAAATGCTTGGCCACAAACAATTTAACTTTCCATGTGAATTGAAAAATACGAATTTTGACATATAAGGAACCGAGAATTTCTAATGGGGATGAATTAGCCGAAACATATTGAACAGGAGATGAGACATAGTCAGGTAGTTTACAAACAGATTTCAATTTTGAATACCAATCAGCCGAAATAATAGAACAAACACTACCTGAATCTAAGAGAGCTGTTATAGGCTCGTTATTTAACTCGATCTTAAGAAAAGGAACCGGTGCGGGGGAATCCGCCGCAATCCTAAGACACTCTTTGGGACCTTCAAAAGATAAATTTGAAAATTGCTCGTTCCCTGAATTTACAACCTGTTTACCCGGGGCTGAGTATCGGGAAGATGGATTAGTCGACTCAGCCGAAGCCACTAGTCACTTTTTATTATTCGCATAGGTGGAATTTGCACCAGAAGTTGAGCAGGAGGTGGTGCTATTCGAATTGGGACAATTCTTGGCGATATGTGAGAAAGCCCCACATTTAAAACAGCCTTGTGATGACCCGGCTCCATTCCTTGTCCCACTTGACTTGATCAGTGGACACTTGTTGCGCAGATGGTCAGGCGACCCGCAAGCATAACATTTACGGGGATTGACTGGTCGGCGAGGTGGAGGCCGAGTATTACTAAAGGAAGGCGGGGGTTCTTTCGCGACACGCAAAGAATCGGCGTATCTAACTCCTTCCGCTGAGACGGCCAATGCTTCAAGTTCAGAGAAAGTTTGCGGGCACGCCGCGAAACACAAATATGACCTGTAGGGTGGTGAAATCCCTTCCACAATAGCTTGTACAATCTGATCCTCAGGGAAATGAAGAGCAAACACCCTAGTATAAAACTTAATGTCCTGTATGAAATCAGCCAAGTTTTCATCCAAGCGTTGTACACGGTAATAGTACTTCTGAATAAGGGAGGACCTGGCCCTAGCCGGGATGAAGTTAGCTGGCAAATGGGCATGGAAATCCTCAATAGATGATTGCTCGGCAATGGCTCTTACTATTTTATCTGAGAGAATACCAATAGCATACGGATAGATGATTTGCAAAATTTGACATGGAGAAAGAGAAAACACAAGGGCATGATCCTGAAATTCAACTAGAAATCTTAAAAAAGAAATTACATCACTGGTGGTATTAACGGAAAACTTAGAGATACCTCTGAGCAACATTGCCAATGGATGAGGCAAGCTGCTAAACCCGGGTGACATAGTAGGTAAAGGTTTCAATGGCAAGGAAGTTAATTCAGAACGGATGTTACTCAATGATGCACGACGTTCAGATTCGTTGTCCAATGGGGCAGGGATAGTTTGAGCAGCAACGGTTATCCTATTAACTTCTCCCTTGGGAGGCGCTTCCTCACTACCTGCATTCACTGTGGTGGGTAGATCGCTTTTGGGAGGAACCTCCCCTGTTAACAATTGAGTGACCTTGCTAGATAATTCAGACATATTTTCAAGCAGCGTACTAGCTTCCTTCTTCTGAACGTCATTCAACTTTAGAGACAACAGATCGTTAACCCTATTCGAAAAGTGATATAGCCTAGCTTGCACGCGCTTAATTTGATTAGGAGAAGGATCATTTTCGTCAAGAAAACTAACTACAGAAGCTAGCCCAGTAATATTCTCCGTGATCGTGGAAAGAGAGTCGTCAATTTCTTTCTCTCACAAATTGGGGATGGAAATGGGCAAATCTAGGGACTCTCTAAGCTTGTTTGTGTCTACTGCAACCGTGCCTCCAGATTGTACATTTCTAATAGTCAATTCATAGATCAACTCCTCCTTGCGCAAATAGTTAAGATGGAGAACATCGCGAGGGCCGGGCATGGTGACAGAACAATTTTGAAAAACTCAAAAAATTCCAGCAACTGGGAAAATAGTTAGAGTTCGGAACAAACAATGTTTAGCCGTCAAAAGGGGCTAAATTGAGACCCATTCAACCACGCTCTGCTACCACTTGTTACGGAGTTTTCCGTGGTAGGTAGAGGTGAAAGAAGGTGCGGGTGTGAATAGGTCTCCAGCTACGAAAGCAAAATTAATTTAAAATTTAACAAGGTTATATTTTCTTTTCAAAAACAAAGAATAACAAGCATGGCAGGTACAAAGTAGCAAGTTCAAAAGGGTAGTTACAATATTTACAGGATTTGGGCTTCACGCCCTGAAAACACAATTCTTGAGCAACTAGCCCAACTTTACGATATACAAATTTCAACAACGGGGCAGAAGACCCCAATCGAACCCTGGAGCACTTGCTCCAAATTGCACAGTAAAGCCTCCTCGAGGCATACAACATTCAGTTCTCAAAAGAGCCACTCGCTCTCAAATTTAAGCCTCTCCCAGGCCACACCAAACTCCACCTTCAAACTGTCCTCAACGGACATAAACACAGGGGTAAAATACCCAATCTACTGAGGTCTATTAAATGAAAAGCAGGTTAATTAAATGACCTCTAAAATAACAATTTGAGAGGAGGCGAACTTGCACTCCTAATACACTTTGATTAAGACCTACTTGGCACTAGGCCGTTAATACAAGGGCTAATCCCATACTAAAGAGGTGACTTAAGAAAAGAACAATTAGTTTTACGTTATCGAAGAATAGGTTGAGAAAAATAAGTTCACCTCAAAACAATAAGAGTGGGAGCTCGAGAGGGTTAGCACTCTCTATCCCAGTATGTAGCCTTAAAAGAGAATATATGAAAAGAGTAGTTACATTTAGGAAAAGGTTACATGGTGGAATGCTTAGAACCCGCCCCGAGAGTTAAACTGCTGAGCAAGCAAAGAAAGAAGTTATTAATCGGCCATTACCTTGTTGTTGACCGCTGCCGAGGAAAGAGGCGCTTCCCGCCTCCTGCTATGTACTAAATACACTGAAAGATGGAACAGAAGTGGCCCGGAGACCCTAAAATCAGCAGTTTATATCCTCTCGCGGAAGGTTCTAGGCGTTAGGGGAATGAAAACACCCTCCCACAAACTTTTTATTGGCTCGGGTACAGAAACATATCCAAGTTGGGGGAAGATACATCGGATTGGTCGGAAATAACTCAAAGAAATTCAGGATTGGTTAAATGCAAAACAAGGGGAAAGAGAGGGGTATACAGCCAACTTAACCAAAGACTAACAAAAAATTTAGCAAAGAACAAACATTTGAAATAAAAATTTCTCCAACAAAATAGTTCTTTGACTCCGCACTAGGTTGCACTATTGTTGATCTTCAGTAGTGTCCTCTAGAAGAGAAAGTTCACACTGCTTACTTCAAGCGAAACAAAACCACATCAAAAATGACACAGTTCAAAAACTCAAAATTTTCCACGTGGTGACATCTTCAGAGAAAGTAGAGAATTAATAGCGTAGATAAAGTTCAGACTTCCTCCAGCAGAGGAGTTTCAACTGGCGCACATTTTAAATTAGCGGAGTGGAGGTGTACCGCCCGGTACAATTATTATTATTACATCCCACTAAGTACTTTTCTATGGTTTTCAGAGACGCCGAGGTGCAGGAAGTTTGTCCCACAGGAATTATTTTACGTACCAATAAATCTACCGACATGAGTTTGATGTATTTGAGCACCTTCAAATAGCACCGGACTGAGCCAGGATCAAACCTGCCAAGTTTGGCTCAGAAGGCAATGCGCAATCCTTAATTACGTGCAACTTCCTTACAGTTACTAAGAGAACAAATCAAAACTAAGGTAACACTATCGTCGTTATTTCTTGCATATCATTTGTCTGAGGAAGAAGAGGGAGAGAAATAGAGAGATAGAGAGGGAGAGAGAGACATAATCCGGGACCACTTACGGTAGCAGTAGTAGCCTATAATTGTAAGTTTCCTGTGTACACCAACTTGATTTTACCGATGGCTGCTGGCGGCACAAATGAATCCATAATACAACCAGATAACTTGCAGATATTGCAATTGTACGTGCTCAAAGTGACAAAGTCCTCAGCACTACTGCTTGACTTTCCTGACAGGGTCCCTTTCCTGTTGTATCGGACAGCTCCTTAGTTGCTTCCACGAGAGAGAGTGAATACCCCTCCAGCCCTCAGTCCTGAGTTAAAATTCCTGGACTTACCAGAATTCGAGCCCGTGGCATCCGGATGAGATGCAGGCACGCTACCTCTACGCTACGGGGCTGGCCAAAACAAAATACAAGCAGTTTTTCTGGCATGGTATTCATAACTTACCTGACAGATGGGCGAAGTTTGCACTTTACAGAAACATAGATTTAAAATTTCACGCAAATCATATCAGCTGTTACCTTATACTGACGCAGAGCGCTTAGGATATCAGATTCCCGGTCACAATAATCAGTAAGACCATGCCCAGAGTCCCTTCAAATTCATACATGAGCATCAAATACGTTTGATCGTAAAATACATTCTATTACGTTGTCAAATACCTATCATTAAAAAAGACATTCTAGACTATTATATCACCGGGTTAATTGGCCGTGCGGTAAGCGGTGTGCGGCTGTGAGCTTGCATCCGGAAGATAGTGGGTTCTAACCACACTGTCGGAAGCCCTGAAATGGTTTTCCGTGGTTTCCTATTTTCACACCAGCAAATGCTGGAGCTGTAGGGTAAGATTGCCTAATTCCGTGAGAGTGTCTTACAAATGAAATTTTTTAATATTATTTTTCTGCTTTCATGCAAGTCGCCGAAGTTCAAATCATGGTTCACCTGCCTGAAATGTATGAAGGTTACATGACAAGTTATTTTTATGTTACTCAGTTTAATACATAAAAATTTCACAGTTCCGTGATACCGTCATATGTGCCCTAATTCCATGGTAGTGGTATCCCAATTCCGTGAGGCGTTTCCTCATTCCGTGATACATAAATAACTAAATGTTATATATTAACTGTACTTACATTCTTTCAGAAGGTGACTCTATAACTGAATTACAGTATTATGTTACAAAATACATACAATGATATATATCAAACTGTTGGTTCTCACATCAAAATGTTCACTACCTTTAAAACATTGTCTTTGTGAGTAGACCATTCTAGACTACATTCTAGACTATCTTATCACAAATGAAATATTTCGAAGCCCTGTATATAGACCAGTATTCCTTTAGAAATTTCTTGACAGCTAGTTCCACAGCCTGCTTTTCTTACTTCTCTTCGGGAGAATGCTTAGCATCTCCTGGTCCAGAGATGTGAGATTTCTTGGTTTTAATCATAACGCCACCTCTTTTAGCAATAATTGAAAATAAAATAAATGTACTATAGATGTGTGTAGGCCTGCATGTAGGAGTTCATCACGTTCCTGGTGTTACAATTTTAATTTTACCTTATAAAATTTCCACTCACATTGTAGTGTAGTATATTCGTCTCGAAATGCATATTGACGCTGGGTGAAATTATGTGTTAACGAAATTACAGATCCCAGTCCAATACAGAGCTTTAAAAGTTAAATTGTGTAGGGAGATATACTCTGTATATAACATGCATGAGAACAAGGCAGAGAAAACAAAAATAAATCATGAAACTCGAAAGAATCTACTGTTCTCTAGAAAAGTCTGTGAGTGAAAATGATAACAGATCTGGAAAACCTACATCTTCATCTACCGCATATACATAATACCAGGTGTATGCATTAGTTTTCTCGGTGAAAAAACACGTAATTTTCAAGGGAAATTGATCTTTTGATTTATTCAAAATATTGGCCATTCTACATACTTCGACCATCTTTCAGGTAAGTTATGAATACCATGCCAGAAAAACTGCTTGTCGTTTGCGGCAAACGATTTGTCGAGTCATTTTCCAACTTCCTAGAAATTGCTGGTGCTGCTCTGCAAGCGCGTGCCCCATTGATGCGAAGAGGTGATAGTCAGATGACGCCAGGTCGGGGTAGTACGGCGGGTGCGGAACGTTGTCCCATCCAAGCGATGTCAAGGTGTCCTTCACTGGTTTTTCTGTGTGAGACGGCGTATTGTCGTGTAACAAAATCACTTTTCCATGTCTTCTGGCCCATTTCTGTCGTCTTTCTATCAATTCGTGATTTAAATTAATCATTTGTTGGCGATAGCGTTGTGCATTAACGGTTTCGCCGGGATCGCGTACGTACATCATGCAAACATATCGTCGCTGCCGGGACAAAACCTCCTATGTGAAATATTTTAGCTTAGAACTTTGGCCGGTGAGGTGCTGTCATCTCAGGTGCAATATCGTGTGAATATTTTCAAGGCATTCTGGCTCTTCGTAATGAATGTGCTGCGGGTCAGTATATCACCAAAAATATTATCACATAGGAGGTTTTGTCCCGGCAACGACGATATATTCTTAGAGTGCGGTACGGTAAGGTTCATATTTCTTTATAGGAATGCAAAGGAAACTGGACGCAACGAATATTGGTCTGACGGACTAAATGTCCATATGTGCCTGGGAGGCGTGACCAGTCTTAAGGAAAGTAATGGACGGGAAGAGCATTGTGAGGTATTACCTTTTGCTCGAACAGCAACGATATATTGTTATCTTTACCTAATAATATTGATGATTTCCCAACTTACAGGCATAAAAGACAGAAACACATCTATATTCTCGCACCAGTTTAGAAATGACATAGTAAGGCATTCGCCACATGCTGGACCCACTTTTGAAAAGGCTAATTTCACGCTTTGTCTTGAGAGTTCTACGACGTGCACGAGGGATGCCTTTTGTCGCAATATTCAATCACAGAAAGTATCATGGAATTAAGGCTACCATAGAGTTAGGCATCCTTACCCTACCTTAATTAAAGCCACGACCACTTCCTTCCCACCCTTAGCCCTTTCCTCTCCCATCGTCGCCATAAGACCTATCTGTGTCGGCACGACGTAAAGTAAGTAACTAAGTAAGTAAGTAAGTAAGTAAGTAAGTAAGTAAGTAAGTAAGTAAGTAAGTAATAATAATGATGATAATAATAATAATAATAATAATAATAATAAAATAGACGGTTCTATCGAGTACAATAATTACTCTATGAAATTGTTAGGCATTGTATTGGTGTTAGAACTATGCAATGATGAAAATGCCTGGAAGAAACATATATAAGGTACCATTTCATTTCTTCTACCTTCATATAATTCCAAGCAGTATAATTGCATACGAAAGTATGTGCAGTTTTTCCGCGTAACGCGTCTATACTTGAACGCAAAACTGCTTTTACAATATGAAAGAGTTCGCTTAAATTACGTAAACCATTGAAACATTATTTCATGTGATAATGGCCTTAATTATGCTATCCAAAATTTATTACTGGTAAAGCTATCATGAACTAAAAGCTGGTGTACTGGTTGCCCGCAGTCAGTTCTTCAATTATTCATTGATGACCAGAATCGTATCAACTGTTCAAAGCTTAATAAGGGGAGAGTACTTATTTCGTCAACAATAATTTAGGGCAGACAATACTGCCATTTTGTGGAGAAGTATCATTTGTCTAAAAATGTGTTTTTTTCGAAAATAACTTTATGTAAATAATACTAAAATTCATAATGTATGTAGTTTTATACTTAGACCGTATACTTCGTTCCGAGTACAAAGACTGGGCGGAATCCTAACAGCTCCACTATCAGCTGTTGTAGATAGCCTAGGCCAGAGATGACGAACCTAAGACAGGCGTACCACTATAGCTCATTCCATGTTAAGGAAACAGTATTGCTTTTATGACAACAGGGTTGCTATATCGAACGGCCCTGCTCAACACCATCACGGGAATACAGAGGCATAAAAATTTGTGAAATTTAGTATTTAATTTCAAGACATAAAGCGGAAGTAACTAAGCTGAAAGTTATTTTATGAACTAAAGGTGACGTGGAGTTTACAGGGCCTGTATTTGTTTTGTGGTAAACTTCGGCACATAACAAACCTCAGCATTGAAGAGTAAGGCAAACTGGGAGGAAATAGAATTAAAATATTTTTTATGGGCTCGAGGGGTGAGGGATGCATTTAATTGCGTTTAATAAATTTATCCAGGCAATAAAGGCTAGAAACCAGACGCAACAAATAAATACTGCAGATAACTCTACAAAAAGATCACAGTATTAATGTTAAAGAAGGAAATCATACACATAGGCTTATCGCATAACTCTCACTCAACATAAGACGATTACGAACTGATTTAAAGCCTAAAAACACATACAAAACACATAAATACTTTAGTTGACTTCACTACAGAAGTGAGCTGCCGGCGGTTCACAGAGTGAGGGACTACACGAAGCGTGTACCAGAGCAACACAATAGAAGGAAAATGAAGGAAGGCAACGAAGCGATGGCTGTTCCCGTCATTGTGCTTCCTACCTACAAATGTATTTATGAAAAAGAACATTTTACGTAGTTATCCTTTTTATTTATCTTTCATAATACATTACAAAGTACAGTTTAATATCACTTAATCACGAAGAATTATGGTTATCTCAGAGGGGGTGTGTTCACTCGTTGTAGGTCCATAAGAGCCGTACTGTTTCCTTAACGTGGAATGAGCTATAGGTGACACGCGAACATGACTTCTATGGCACGTCAAACAACATACTAACATATTTTCACACGTAATAAATAGGTCGAAAATGTAGGAACATATCATACTCTTACTTTAATGGAAATTCGCAGCCTGTTTCCAGTCATCTGACAGGGGCAGGAATGGAATGAATGAAGCCCGCATCAGGACAATTCTAGTTCTATTCTAAAGTATATCACCATGTTATCAGTTTAAAATCTTTGTGGCCAGGTGGTACTTGTGGCTCGGTTACCGACCGCCCACTATTGCATACCCACGATGAGCGACTAATTTGTCTGCCCTACGCTGTAGGGGTGTAGGCCTGCCTCCTACCTGGATACCCCTGGTACGATTTCGGCCATGTCGGAGGTTTTTATGTGGATATGGGGGCTTGTTCGATGTCCACTACCTACATGAAAACAGTTGAGGAACTATATGGCAGTTAGATAGATAACCCGGCCAGGAAAGCCAAGAATAACGGCCGAGAGAATTCTTCGCGCTGACTAAGTTTCCCCTCGTAATCTGCATGCCTTGGGGTCGGTTGGAATCCAGGATCCATTCCGTTGGTTTGTTTCCTTTTATCATTTTAAATTTGAAGGATCGTTTGTAGATAGGTGCGCGTCTCTTTCGCTCAATGATCAGCGTACCGGGAGCCTGGCTAGATTCCTAGCAGGGTCTGGGATTTTTAACTGCATCTGGTTAATTCCCCTAGCTCGGAGCTGAGTGATTGTGTTCGGCTCAATAAATCTTACTTCACATACAACGTATTACACTACAAGCCACCACAGGAACAAGCGACAGTGAATATATTCCTTTATATTTGGTTGGCGCTAGGAAAGGCATTTGATCGTAAAACTGGGCTTATTCCATACAATGTGCTGACCCCAGGTATTTGTAAGAATACCAGGAGGAAGAAGAAGTAGTAGTAGTTCGACCATAGGTAACCTTTACTAGAAAAGTGGCTTAATGGGTTTTACGTCCCACTAACTGCATTCATGCGGATTTTGGAGACTGCAAGGTGGCGGGATATTGCCGTGGGGGAGTTCCGTTACTTGCCAGTAAATCTACCAATACGGTACTAACATTGCTGAGTATTTGAACCCACCATCCTGGACTCAGAAATCTAGCTCGGCTTGTCCTATTCACTAGTGAGAGAGTTGCTAAATGTATTGAACGTAGCCTACATAATAACATGAATGAATAACTGACTATGGAAATATGAATTGTTAGTTTACTCGGCTTGGCCTGGACTAGGAACGCCCATCACAATGCAGATTACGTTCCATTTGCTAAAGCTCACAATGCATCCTTTTCATAATTCTCCTCTACTCCTTCTTGAAGAATTCCCCAATCAACTTTCCTTTAGAAGTCTAGTGAGTCTCGACCCAAATACCTGCCTTTATCCCCGTGGGTTTGGTTTGGAGCAGCGTGTTCTTATGTGCCGACCTGCCTGCAATCTACTTCTTGCCCTCCTCTCTGCGTGCACACTTCTCTCATCCCCTTCATTTCCAACATCGGAAAACTCGTCCAGACGAAACTGGCTAGCTCGTGGATGGATTTGCTCCACATGTTAGTTCGATGCGTGGGGGCGGCTATAAAGTAACAGATGAGCGACCGGATCAAAATGGTTTTAAACTTACATTTGTGGTGTACTTAAACTCGTGCGTGTGGCCATATAGGCTATATAAAGAACGAATGTTCGGCAGTCGTCTCCATTTCATGACCAAAGGACGCGTAAACCAGGCTGGAATGAATTACTGAGTGTGTTTGTGTCTTCAAAAACCATCCGTTAGTAATCAGGCTAATGATGAATATTTGACATTCCTCACAGTAATTTATCGTTTAAAATGTACTTACACTGGCGATACTGGCGGGCTTCTCTACATGGACAAATTGCAATGAGTGCTAATGGAATGGAACGCGATACTTCATAATATTGTGAATAAGGTCAATTGTGTTCCTCAAATTAAAGGGCCAAAAATTCAATAAGAAAATACGTCTCCTTCCTGGAATTTTATTCATGTCTGGATTAACCCCAGTTTTTACATCCAAATGCCAGCCATCGTGGAGGGGTGTATTCGTCATTATGTTTCTCTAACATGGTTTGTAGTTTAATGTGTTGCATGTTGATGATGTGTAGTTAAACGAATACAAATACCCATCTCCCGATCTAGAGGAATTAATGATATGGAGTTGAAATACCCGACCTGGCAGGGATATGAACCTAGGTCCCTCTGAACCTAAGACAAGTACGCAGACCATTCAGTAAGATATGTACGGGGTCATGGCAACTACTTTCTCTTTCCAAAAATGTTCGAAAACTGAAAATCTAATATCGTCATTGCGCCTGCAAAAACCGGTGCTGTGATAATAATTTTTGAGAAATACTGACCCGCAGCACATATATTACGAAGAGCGAGCTTGACGGAGTTCCCGAAATATTGCACCTTAGACGACAGAACCTTACCGGCCAAAGTTCTAAGCTAAAATATTTCACATAGCTGTTTTTTCGGCGCAACGACGATATAGCCTACGTTTGAAAGTGTGTGAAATGTATTTTGTGATGTTGCCAGCAATGAGGCATCAGTACGGAGGTGATCACATTCTAAATATCGGTCATTTGGTGACAGCGATGCCTTATGAAGGAACCATAGTCAGAAATTACTTACGGCTTTAGGGATGGAAGGCCTTGCTGTAGCCTCGTTATATACCTCATATCCCGCATGACTTCGGTCCCATTCCTATAGTGAAGAGGCTCTTACGTGGAAAATCACTGCTAACGTTTATGTCATCATGACCGCAGTTTGGCGTGATTTAGCACACATTAACGAATTTCACGTGGTTGATGGTATTCTTAGCATTGCTCATCGATGGCCAACAAACCGTTGGCTTTCTCACATACTATTTTGAAGGAGTTCAGACAACTTGTACGTTAATAAAGGGATATTTTCAAATGTCATGTTTATTCTGTCCGTTGGGGTTCGAATCTAACACCTCTGGAATGCAAACATACAGTGGCCCGTCTGGTTGGAAAGCTAGCAATTAATGGTGGCACCATTCCAAACTACTGTACGTAAGATAAAAGATATCAGCCCCGTATGTGCATTATGTTTTTCTATACATTGATTTAACATGTATATCGCATTAAGTGTAAATGAAACGGAATGGCTTATGGCTTTTAGTGCCGGGAGATCCCAGGACGGGTTCGGCTCGCCAGGTGCAGGCCTTTTGGTTTGAAACCCGTAGGCGACCTGCGCTTCGTGATGAAAATTAAATGATGATTAAGACAGCACATACACCCAGCCCCCGTGTCATGAAAATTAACCAATGTTGGTTAAAATTTCCGATCATGCCGGGAATCGAACCCGGGACCCCTGTGACCAAAGGCCAGCCCGCTAACCATTTAGCTATGCTTTATGGGTCAGTACATGACGTGTTCTGCTCTGAGCACATGGCTTCATTGAACTATATCACCCACTTCTGCAATAACATTTTACCTCCGTCTGAATGAATGCTTACGATTGCACACCTAGGCAATTCTACTTCTGAGCTGCAATTTGGGACACCTCAGGTCGATGCCTTTCTAGACCTTTTGGGGGTATCAGGTTCTCTAGTATCAAGTTTTGAGTTATTATAGTGCCTCTTTAAATTTCTGTACCTACCATTTTACAATTTGTTTTACGTTGCACCGATGCAGATAGATATTTGGCGACGATGGGATAGGAAAGGGCTAGGAGTGGGAAAGAAGCGACCGTGGCCTTAATTAAGGCAAAGCCTCAGCATTTGCCTTGTGTGAAAGTGGTAAACTACGGAAAGCCATCTTCAGTGCTGCAGACAGTGGAGTTCGAACCCACTATCTCCCGAATACAAGCTCATAGCTGTGCACAGTCAAATCACTCGATTCTACCTTTATACATCACTATTCCTCGGCTCTACGTAGAGCATTAGTACAGATTAGTGAAGAGCACGTGGTATTTGCTTTATTTCTGTCCAAAGTTGCACTGCACTGCGTTGTCCCGCCTCTTACCTGGAGGTCCCGGCTTGATTCCAGACCAGATCAGAGATTTTACCCTCGTTGAAGGTTGGTTCGAGGTTCAAGCAGCCTACGTGACGGTGAGATAGTGGCCCTGGTATAGAATGCCAAGTATAATAACCGAGAGGCTTCGTTGCGCTGACCACGCATCACCTCATAATCTGCAGCCCTCATGTACTACTCACGTACTAGACCGAGGTTGTGAAGCTAAGAGGTTTAATTGTGTTTATTTGCTTTTTGAACGTTGCACTAACGTTTGAAGGCGTTCGGCGAAAATGGGATGGGGAAGGGTAAAGACTAGAAAAATATTGAACATGGTCTTATTCAAGGTGTAACTATAGAATTTAGGTGATGGGAAAATTGTAAACCACGGACTTACATTTTCAAGGCTGCTGGCGGTGGGGTTCGAATGTAACACCTCTGGAATGCAAACATAAAGTCGCCCGTTTGGTTGGAAAGCTAGCAAATAAACCACTGTCCTAATCCACCCGCTGCGATATTTATGTATGTATGTTGGGTAATCAGCCCGAAGGCTGGTTTGATCCTCTGCAGCTTCGCCAACAGCTGTCATAAATAGCCTAGGCGTCACTGAAGAGGCGTACTAGGGAAACGAGGAGTGAGGTAGTTTCCCGTTGCTTTCCTCACCGAGCCAGCAGTTGCTCTTACATATCAGTCTGCCAAGCCCACTGAAATGTATGCACCAACTGACCTTATGAGCGATATTTTCACACTATTCATAACAGGGACTGGCTGCATAAGGAATGGTATTACTAGCATCACTCATACCTCAGTCACTTTCATATTGTCAAAGCCAAGGATGAGACTGTGACAGGTCAATGAAAGTAACAAATTTGATATAGCCAATACCAGAAGACATAGTGCACTGTAAACACTACATCTCGCCAGCAAAGGCATGCGATATTTATAATGTAATAATTCAGGCTAACAATGTTTGCCGACCTCAGAGGCTCAGTCGGTTACTCGTTTTTTCTGCTTCTTCGATCCTAGTGGACATTTAAATTTAATGCCACAACTCTATGCCGTTAGATTCCGGCATATTGAAGAAACCCTACAAGACACTCCGGCGTCTCTAAAACTCTGTAGCAATTGAAGGGACGTTAAATAAATAAATAAATAAATAAATAAATAAATAAATAAATAAATAAATGAATAAATAAATAAATAAATAATCACAATAATAACATCTCGTATTTTAGCATGCTGAGTATGCTGATATTTCATCCTGCAGCCCAGCGATCAGTTCAGCACCTTACCAGCTGCGCCATACAGCCAGTATAGTCTGTCATTTTATAATAATAATAATAATAATAATAATAATAATAATAATAATAATAATAATAATAATAATAATAATAATAATAATGGCGTTATTTGCTTTACGTCCCACTTACTACTTTTTGACGGTTTTAGGAGATGCCGAAGTGCCGGAATTTAGCCCCGAAGGAGTTCTTTTACGTGCTAGTAAATCTAACGACACGAGGCTGACGTACTTGAGTATCTTCAATTACCACCGGACTGAGCCTGTATCGAACCTGCCAAGTTGGGGTCAGAAGGCCAGTACCTCAACCGTCTGAGCCACTCAACCCAGCATGTCAGTTTATAGTAACCTTTCCTATCATTTTTGTATGTAAGCGTAATTAATTTATAGGCTACTAAACGTAGCAATAATTTTAACTTTCTTTAAAATATCCCAGTTATTTTTGGGGTCGATGGTCGAATGTATGTTTGCACGACTTATTTATGCACTCCGTCAGTAAAATATATTTAAGGTTCATTTTTTATTATTATTAATATTTGCTTTGCGTCGCTCCGAAACAGATAGATCTTATCGCGACCATGTGATAGGAAAGGCCTAGGAGTGGGAAACAAACGGCCGTGGCCTTAATTAAGGTACAGCCCTGGCGTGAAAATTGGAAACCACGGAAAAAACCTTCGGGGCTGCCGACAGTGGGGTTCGAGCCCACTATCTTTCGGGTGCCTTAAGGTTCATTTTCCTTTACATGTTTGCATTCGAAAATGAACACAACGAAAGTTGTTCTGATGTACTACATACCAATATGTGCCTGGGAGGCGTGACCTGTCTTAAAGCAAATACTGGAAACGAAGAGCATTGTTAGATATGGCCTTTTGCCCGAACAACGACGAATTATTCTGGTGAAAATTCCAAACATTCATTCACGGGGATTTGAACCTCACCTCTCTGGGCGGAAAGCTAGCAACCGAAACACTGCTCTAATCCACCCCCTTCGGATTTTCAAATGAAATAGTTTAAATGAGAGAGACTTCAGGCTCTTATTGCATCTTAAGGCCGTTCTATTCATTTCTTATCTTCTCAATGCCATCGTGTGTTCTAAGGATATTTCTAAACAAGGCACTCCAACTTCACGTACAAAAACTGGATGTTTGCCTGAAAATGTCATTGCTATTTAGCGGGATTTCTGTGAAGAATAAGTTACAAGGATTTCCAAAGCTGTCGAGCAAATAATTGGTTGCAGAGATTGTGGAATAGATTCGAATTAACTGCAGTATTAACAAAGGAAGTGAAAATGGTGGATCTGTATCGTAGCCAGATTTGCTGTTACGAATTGTAACTTTGCCCTACAAGCCAACAAGGGGAAATGAATATTACTGCGATATGATCTCGTGTAAAGGTATAATAAATTTGCTCTTTGTTCTTTCACGCGCAAACGAATATAAACTCCTGTAATACGAAAACAGGATGCAGTATATTGCTTGTTGGGGGACTCTTTGGATTATCTATTCAATACTAGTTGTTCCTAACGCGTATAAGTAATGCCGCAGGCCTTTCTGAGCGAACTAAATTCTCCACAATAATAATTTCCTGATAAACACCATCATTTCTTCAGCATATAGACACTTGTTTGATGCTTGTTGTTTAAAGGGGCCTAACTGCTAGGTCAACGGCCCCATATAGACACTTGAATAACTGAATATAATCTACGGATGTTGGTTCGGTTCTCACTGAATTCCGGTTAGGCATATTTGTACTGCACTCTACATCTTTTAGTGTTGTACTACAGTGTATATACGCGACACTACCTAATAAGTTGCAACTCTCTTTGAATTAATATAGACTCTGTCAGCCATTCCTGTTCTACACAACTGAAGACGATTGCGTTATTTTCCTTTATTATTTGTATCACGTGGTCCCCACCATCCAAGTCCATCCATGCTCATTAATGCACCGCCATTTGAAGAAGTCAAACTTTTTCCTTCGTTCTGTTTGGATCGTTCGTTATACACCTTACCTACGGTGCCTTTGTGATGTGATAAATGTGTCAGGACAACAAGGAATTCATAATTATGCATCACTTAAGGTCAATCAGTCTGTAAGAAAAATGAGCAATGTATTAAATCGTGGCCGGACGTAGAGTTTACGACTCTCTTCCACTTAAACCTCTTGTCTCACATAATGGGAGCCTTAACTTTCCCTGTTCTGTAGGCATTTAAGATTTGTACGAACAAGCATTTCTCTTCTATTTAAATAAGTCAGTCCGAGCATCCACAACAGAATATTCAGATAGTATGTATATTTAACTAACAATACAACATTTTATATCGGCCTGGCTCTTTGCATGAATGAGTAGTGCCGAGCTCTATAGCTGCAGTCGCTTAAGTGCGGTCAGTATCCATTGTTCGGGTTCGAACGCAACTGTCGGCAGCCCTGGAGGTAGTTTTCCGTGGTTTCCCCTTTTCACACCAGACAAATGCTTGGGCTGTGCCCTATTTAAACCCAGGACCGCTTCTTCCCCACTCCTAGCCCTTTCTTTTCCCATCGTCGTCATGAGTCCCGTCTGTGTCAGTGCTAAGTAAAGCAACTTGTAAAAATATTAATGGTTAGCGTAGCGGGCTTCGCGGTTCAGGGTCACGGGTTAGACACCTGGCCATATCTGGTTAATTTCTTTGCTTTGAGTAATGAGTGTTTGTATTTGCCTTAATACAAAAACACACTACACCTCACTTCCATCAGAAACAATAGTTGAATATCGTCGTTGCCGGAACAAAACGTCCTTTGTGATAATATGTTTGGAGATATACTGACCCGCAGCACATACATTGTGAATAGCGAGAATGCCTTGACAATATTCCCATAATATTGCACCTTATATTACAGAAAATTACCGGCGAAAGTTCTAAGCTAAAATATTTCACATAGGAGGTTTTGTTCCGGCAGCGACGAAATATTCCTCGACATGGATTTAGCGTCAGGAATGGCATCCGGCAATAACTGGTCCAAGTTCTTATAAGCAATACCCATGACCCCACAAGGATGTACTTCCTCTTAAAACATTAATCACCACTACAACCCACAAGGATGTAGGACAAGTGATGGAAGAAGGGGACTGACAGGAACTTCCAAAAAATCAGTACACAAGCCTCATCGTTGACGTGTCATCGCCTTCGGAAAGGTTATATCAGTGAATGTGACTCTCCTGTGGTAATCACTAAAGAAAACCCTGTGGACCTCAAGAAATAATTTTCATAATCGAGTATTAAAAACCCAGAAAACACTCAAACAGGAGTTCCGCCGTCAGTACCGGCTGTGGAAAGTGGAAATTCACAACTCTATGCCCAGCCATGTCGTGGAGAAGCATGCTACACAGGAAGAATTTTCATACTTCGTCTCCTAAATAACGTTGAGCAAGTACATTTCTACGGGTTGCGATCGTCTCCTTCACGGCCGTATGCTGAATGAATTCCAACTTCACAGACCCCAAATACAGTACAGACCGGGCGAGTTGGCCGTGCGCGTAGAGGCGCGCGGCTGTGAGCTTGCATCCGGGAGATAGTAGGTTCGAATCCTACTATCGGCAGCCCTGACGATGGTTTTCCGTGGTTTCCCATTTTCATACCAGGCAAATGCTGGGGCTGTACCTTAATTAAGGCCACGTCCGCTTCCTTCCAACTCCTAGGCCTTTCCTATCCCATCGTCGCCAGAAGACCTATCTATGTCGGTGCGACGTAAAGCCCCTAGCAAAAAAAAAATACAGTAGACAGGACAATGGTTAAGCAATCATAAAATACTCGGCCGTAGTAAGCACGAAAGTATCAACAACGGCTATTATATTGTTTCCTCACAAATATTATTTGTGTTTGAATTTTTTGTTATGAAGACAAATTTTCATCACGTCGATGTACTTATGTTTATAGCAAATCTGTAGAGAATTGTAACCTGGTCCTCTCCATGTCTCTTAGACCAGACTATACACTTCTTTAGCTCACGCAGTAAACGCAGTAAACCTTTGTTATCAGGATATCGGTTTCAGGTACACCTCGCCCATAGTGTCAGGTATTCTGTAGTGTTAACATACTCCTTATAAGGAAAATGTTTTACAGGCTTGCTTACTACAACAAAAATACATACGTCTACATCTTACATGACGTTGTTTTAAGCCTTAGTTTGGATTAGGATTTTATAAGATCCTAAGTATTTTAAGATCTCTAAACTTCGTGAGGCATTTTGTCGATGATGATTTTCCATTATATGAATTGCTGCCAAAAGGAGACCTTTAAACTAGTATTAAATATTAGAATAGTTTCATTTAAGAAACGAAGTTGGTGTCGATATCTCCGTTGTTGACAGCCCCACAGAAAATCGTAGCATGGTTTCTTACGAGTTCCTTTATACCATTTAGAAATATGAATATGAAATATCGATATTTATATTGAGTTAGGCTTTATTTCGGCTTTTAGTGCCGGAAGTGTCCGAGGACATGTTTGGCTCATCTGGTTCAGGTCTTTCCATTTAACGCAAATGGATGACCTGCCCGTCTGGGTGTAAGAAAATGATGACGAGTTAGAAAAGGGGAAAACTCCGTGTTGGCACATGGTCTATTCCTGTCGTATTACACCAAGAGGTCTGCACAAGGCTTAACGTTTCCATCCGACGGACGAAGTGCCATTTGCTCTCACTTCAAATGAACACTGAGGGAGGGGGTTTTGGCTAGCAATCTAGTGATTAGGAATTGTATACTACCACCTCTCCTACCCTGACGGATAACATTCTGATGGTGAAAATTATTTTCACCGAAGGGCCTCGAATTGGATAACTACGGAGTCAAACCATAGGCTATAGATAAGGCGCCTTAATGATCACCACCACCAGGCTTGCTCACGTCTTAGGCGAATAACTGTAATCTTTCTCTTTGAGCGGCTTTATATTTCTGTGCCATATTTTCATTTTTCACACCATTTTTTGTACTCCATTGAATTTATTTAAGCGATGGATCTTATTAATTCACTGTTGCTTAATGTATATATTAGGAATATTTTTAATTTTTTTTGTAATTATCACTCATCCTAATTAGCTGGAAAATTTATCACGCGTTTCAATTGTGAAACCAGAAGTTTCATATAGCTGATTACAATTTTGACGTTTCTTGATTGATTCAGAATATTGTATGTACTTCATTATGTCAGGTTTCGAAGTAAATATGCGTAATCTAAACCAAACGAAACTCCATGGCGCAAAAACCCCGAAGAGCCATGACCGCTGCTCAGCAAGAAGGTCTGCAGAATACGGGGTGTCGTGTGGTCAGCACGACGCATCCTCTTGGCCGTTATTCTTGGATTTCTAGACCGATGCCGCCATCTGACCGTCAAATAGCTCTCAATTGTAATCACGTAGGCTGAGTGGACCTCGAACCAGCCCTCAGATCCCGGTAAAAATTCATGGCCTAGGCGGTAATCGAACCCGGGATCTTCGGGTGAGAGGCAGGCACTCTACCTCTAAACAGCAGGGCCGTCGCACAATCTAAAATAACCATAATTACGTTATTTTCGGGATCACTTTCCACCTCACTGGACTCGAGTGTCGTTTCGGTTAGGATGACTCTCGTATTCCACGACGTAATTGATCAATCCCCTTGAATGTCTTATAAGCAAATTCTACTCTACTGTATATCACCAGGTACACTTTCATGCTCGACCTTAACACAGTTTAGGTCACAAAAATAGTATAAATATTATTTTAATCTTCGTAATGATATCATGTTTGGTACTTTCGATTTCGGCTAACGCTCCGATAGAGACGGAAATTAACTAACATGCATGTGATGAGAATTTTTCTCATATTCTTCTGTGAACGTTAACGCACTCCCGCGTAATCAACACTCTCATTCATCAGCGTTTGTCACATAGGATCTCTGTTAAAATGTGGGGATCAGTTATCCTATTGTCACTATATTCATATTAAAATATAACATCACTCGACATCATTTCGAAATTACTCCCCTCTAGGAAGATGTGCCTGCTTATGAAGCATCTTCGTAATCACTGACACGACATGACTTCACAGGCCCTAGCCTCCTTCAGAATTTTGAATGTTTTATTCAGTATTACGATCCTCCAGTTCGTATTTCTTAGGATCCGAATGTACTGCCTTTCTTGATCTTCGCGCACCATCTTCAATCGTTTTAATTTTCTGGGTAATTATCTCGTTGTGCTAATCATTTATTTTGTTATTAACAAGAAACTGAAGCACATTCGACCAATTCATTCTGTAAATGACTGAATATCTCTTTCCCGTCAAAATCTGTAGTAAATGAAGTGACGTATGGCTTTTGGTGCCGGGAGTATCCGAGGACATGTTCGGCTCGCCAGGTGGAGGTCTTTTGATTTGACACCGGTAGGCGACCTGCGCGTCATGATGAGGATGAAATTATGATAAAGACGACACACAGAACCAGCCCCCGTGCCAGCGAAATAACCAATGATGGTTAAAATTCCTGACCCCGCCGGGAATCGAACCCGGGACCCCTGTGACCAAAGGCCAGCACGCTAGCCATTTATCCATGGAGCCGGGCAAAATCTGTAGTTATTTATTTACTCGTATCAGAAGCATACCTAATCATACATTTAATAAAGTAATAATTATACTATTTACAAAAATTACAAAAATTACCAAAGGAAAATTCACCAAATTTACTGTACATCAAGATGGTGCTTTTCCAAAACTGAGACACACCTATTGGCACTGTCATTAGCAAGCATTAACTCTTGCTCTGAAAATAAATATGGGCAGAGGGGACACTGATACATGTGGCTCACTGCTTGTTCTTCACCGCAGTCGCACTTGCTGTTTCTGATGTGAAGCCCCATAACTTAAGTGAGGACTTAGCCCTGCCGACACCGGTTCATAATCGGTTAAGGGACCTCCAAACACTCCAGTCTTCATTGTAGCCAGCCGGAAGATGTTCACGCGGCTCCATCCATTCTTGCTGCTTTGATTTCCACAAGGAAAGTCTTGCCTTATCTGGTGGTCCTTTCAAGGGCTTTGATGTCTGGAGGAAACTTTTCCTGGATTTCAGCCTAGATTGAGATTGAGATTGATGATGACCAAACAGCGGATGAGCTTCAACGTTCTCAACCTTCAGTCGTTCTTGTTGATCAGCAGTGACTTCTCGACGAATACTTGGAGGTGCAACGCCAGCAAGACAGTATAGCTTCTCAACAGGGGTAGGTTTCAGGCATCCTGTGATGTATCTACAAGCTTCATTCAGGGCAGGGTCCACAGACTTGGCGTGGGATGATCTATACCACACAGGGGATGCGTATTCTGCAGCAGAATAACACAGAGCCAATGCAGTGGTTCTAAGAACTTGTGCCTTTGCACCCCAGTTTGTACCTCTCAGCTTCCTCAGGATGTTTTTTCTGGCACTGACTTTGTGTTTGAAAATCTGTAGTGAAGCCGTTATAATTCGTTATAACTTTCAGTATCACTAAAAAATGGGCGCCAATATTAAAGCAAAAGGAAAGAAGTATTGGAAATACACATTGTGAACTGTTTTCTATTACCCTTTCTTCTACAACTATTTTATCGAATTATTAATTTCGATTACGAATGTTCAGAAATTTTGCGTATTTTCTACGCGACGGGGCTGTGATTTCCTTTTGCAGACAAGAATGAGTATCAGGGATACCAGAAAATCGTTGCTGCCAGGACAAAACCTCCTATGTGAAATATTTTATCTTAGAACTTTGGCCTTGGTAAGGTTCTGTCATCTAAGGTGCAATATTGTCAAGGCATTCTCGCTCTTCATAATGTATGTGCTGCGGGTCAGTATATCTCCAAAAAATATTTTCGCATGGAAGGTTTTGTCCCGGCAACGACGAAATACCTTTCTCAGCATTTACGTAGCAATCCTTGATTTGCCGATATGCAGCAGTAGAGTATCGAGATCACAATGATATAGTTGTCAGTTCATTAATAATTCACATAAGTTTCTTTCGTTCTTTCTTTCTTTCAATCTTTCTTTCTTAATCAGTTTATCGTCCAGGGTTGGTTTGTCCCTCGGACACAGCGACGGATCCCACCTCTACCGCCTGAATGGCCGTGTCCTGGAGCGTGAGACATTCGGTCGGGGGGGGGGGGATCAGTACCTCGCGCAGGCAGCGTCATCTGCTATGCTGAACAGGGGCCTTGTGTGGGGGGGATGAGAAGAGTGGAAGAGTGGAAGGGATAGACAAGGAAGAGGGAAGGAAGCGGCCGTGGGTGGCAGTTAATAAGACTAACTCTTACACCGCTGATTGACACAACTACTGACCAAATACATTGTAAGTCATCGTAACTGCTTGTCAAGTGGTGGTGAAGATTTTATTGGAGAAAGCAACGAACATTGTAACTTATACATGATGGTTTCATTTGAAAGGAGGTAATAGTGCTCTAGAAGTTACTTGAACTGTTTATTATAGCTTCAAACCAAATTACATTTAGAGGTGTATGTCTGAATCTTCATTCATACCTTTTCAGTTACTGAATTCAGAACGTGCGGTGTGCTTGCAGGTAAATACTGTACTATTTTCTCAGTCTGTTTACGTCCTAAGTTATCTCTCTTCTTGCTTTTCCCATTGGTACTTATTGACATTATTTTCTGTAAACATCCAGTATCCATGAAAACAGATCGTCGGCATTACTTCGTTTGAAAACAGGTCATTATAAATACCATACAGAGTTCTTAAATTACAAATCCGACCTTGTCGTTCAATTGTTGGCCTTCTATTCCCAAGATAGCGGATCGGTGACACTTGTGGCTGCTGAAATGAAATAGTTCAGCGCAAGCAAGACAAGATTCCAACACCCTGGCATCTGCAAATATCGTTATCAGTTAGAACCTGGAGTTAAAGGAGTATTGTTATTATTATTTCTGCCTTTGTGGATTAGTGGTAGGGTGTCGGCATCTGGATCCCAAGATAGCGGGTTCAAACCTGGCAGAGGCAGTCGGATTTTTGAAGGGCGAAAAAGAATCCATGCGACACTTCAGGTCGTTAGATATCGGCATGTAAAAGATCTCTGGTGACACATTTGATTTTTACCCAACAAAATTCATTAAAACTCAGCCATAGATGCCCAAAGGAGATTAGGTTTACTCTGCCGTCCAGGGGGCCAGTAGTAAAACGAGGAAACGGAATTGACGAGCAGACAGGCAGATGGCGTCAAATTGAAATGTCTTCATACGTTACACGAGGCCTTATTATTTTTATTATTATTATTATTAATATTAATTGAATAAACAATTGAGAAGTTGAAATAAGTTGAAAAATAACACTGTTTCTCTTAACCAACTAGGACGCTGGAGGATTTACTAAGAACGGCTTAAAAGATGTTTCTTCAACGTGACAAGTATGTGCTTGGACGGATCGATACTTTCTAAATATCGCTTTTATCTCCAATAACCTGGCGAGTTAACTGTGCGGTTATGGGCGCGCAGCTGTGAGCTCGTATCCGGATGATAGTGGGTTCAAATCCGACTATCGGCAGCTATGAAGATGGTTTTCCGTGGTTTCCCATTTTACACAAGGCAAATGCTGGGGATGTAACTTAATTAAGGCTAAGGCCGCTTCCTTTCCATTTCTAGGCCTTTCCTGTTCCATCGACGCCATAAGACCTGTCTGTGTCGGTGCGACATAAAGCAAATAGAAAAAAAATTATCTCCGATATGGAAAGTTAGTGACCGTATCATGACGCCAATGACGTTCTAACAAATACCGCACCACTTTCGAAATATTTTGTAGTATATAGACGAAGGTGGTTTCGCAATCGGTTAAGTGCTGCTCTTCTGTTCTTAAGAAAGTGAACACGATCCTGGTTAAAGTCACTGCTATTTGAGGGTATTTAAATGTTGGCTTCTGACTTCATCATTAATTCCTTCGGAACAAAATCCTGACAGATTGAGGTCCCTTAAAATCTATAGCAACTGAAGGGAAATTGCTGATTATTCTTCCCTTTTCTTCGATTTCGGCATCCTTTGGCCCACGAAAAAAATTAAGGGGGTGAGTCCTATTTTCTTCTCCTAGAACGTCATATCGCTGTGGTTCTTCTTCCTTACCTCTGACTAGATGTTCATAGAATTTTTTTTTATTTTGCTCTTCCTGGAACCCTTTGAATTCATCAGTAGTAGCTCGAAACATATCCCTCTCCCAGATATATTTAGGACTGATATCAATTTCCTGCCTCCGTGGCTCAGACGGCAGCGCGTCGGCCTCTCACCGCTGGATACCGTGGTTCAAATCCCGGTCACTCTATGTGAGATTTGTGCTGGAAAAAGCGGAGGCGGGACAGGTTTTTCTCCGGGTACTCCGGTTTTCCCTGTCATCTTTCATTCCAGCAACACTCTCCATTCTCATTTCATACCATCTATCAGTCATTAATAAATCACTTTAGGAGTGGCGACCCCATCGTACTAATAGCCTATATCTGCTTCATTCATTCCATCCCTGACCCGGTCAGTGACTGGAAAACAGGTTGAAGGTTTTCATTCTTTTTTCATAAATTTCCTCAAATTTCTTTCTCGTTCTATCAACCAATTGTGTAGTTGTTTTTATCTTGGTGAAGTAGTTAAAGATTTTCTTCGTTAATCGACTCTCGTTCATTCTCGTGAGCTGCCTATAAAAATTCAGTCTCGTCCCACGTACGGTATCTACTATCTTCTCCGAATGTCTTGTATAGATCTTCATTTCTCCTCTTTTTCCATGTACCAAAATTTTCTTTTCCGGATCCTAAGAGCTTTCTCAAAATATTTCTTTTTTCTATAGCCCCTCTATTTCTCCTTTCTTTTTCAGTATGAGACATCCCCGAACTGTAGGTTCCCTGTGGTTTGACAACCGTGGTATCGTGTCTAATCTTTGCCCTCTAGGATATCGCTCTCTTGTTGTATCTATTCTGCATTATTCTATTGGCTAACTCCATCTTTCTGGCCCTTCCTTTGTTTGCTTCTTTAACAAGCCCATTCGGCTGGATCCATTCACCAGGTTATTTGAATTAATCCGAACTCCTTGTTTTCCCTTACTTTGTTTCCAGATTATTTTCGTTATTATGTTTGTATTCCATGTAATATTTTTTTCGTATGCGATACTGAGTGAAGATGGATTTTCGTGGTTTCCCATTTTCACGCAAGGCAAATGCTGGGGTTATAACTTCATTAAGGTCACGGCCGTTTCCTTCCCACTTCCAGCCCGTTCCTCTCCGATCGTCGCCATAAGACTTATCTGTGTCGGTGCGACGTAAAACAAATAGCAAAAAAAAAAAAGGCAATCCACCAGATTTTTTCACGACGTTGTGACCAACTACGAAGCGCGATTGAACTTATTTAGCAGATGAATTTGCTTTCTTCTCTTCCCATAAACGCTTCATACTCGCGCTCTGTTTATTCTTTCGTTCCACCGTCCATGCAGTTGTGGTTCTCATTTGGGTTATTATTATTATTATTATTATTATTATTATTATTATTATTATTATTATTATTATTATTATTATTATTATTGAATATCTCAGTGAATTACTATGTTTACCCCACACGGTTAATATTAATAAGAAAGGACCCCAGTTGAAAAACCCTGTGAGTCTTCTAGTTCGAAGAAAAGAAATATTTCGTTGTTTGAACCTGGAAAATATAAGTGGTGTGGGGGATAAATGTGTACTTCATTTGGTTTAATCGGTGCACGTTTATGAAAATGGTAATCTCACGTTCCTATTTGTAAATTATTAGTAATCATGTGCTTTTATTTACCACACATACACGAGGCGAAGCTGATTTCCGAGATTTGATATTTACATTAATCACTATCAAATACACTGTATATTCAATAAACCACATTGTCAAATAGAAAATGTTCCATTTTGTATAAATAACTACATTAGTCATTTTCTGTGGCTTAGTCGCTTACTATTGTCAGTAAATAATAATGAAAACATGAACTGGCTTTTAGTGCCAGGAGTATCCTGGAATATGTTCGGCTCACCAAATGCAGGTCCTCTTGATTTGACACCCGCAGGCGACTTGCACGCCGTGATGAAGATGAAATGTCCGATTCGTTGGCTGAACGGTCAGCGTACTGGCCTTCGGTTCAGAGGGTCCCGGGTTCGATTCCCGGCCGGGTCGGGAATTTTAACCTTAATTGGTTAATTCCAGTGGCATGGGGCTGGGTGTATATGTTGTCCTCATCATCATTTCATCCTCATCACGACGCGCAGGTCGCCTACGGGAGTCAAATAGAAAGACCTGCACCTGGCGAGCCGAACCCGTCCTGGGATATCCCGTCACTCAAAGCCATACGACATTTCATTTTTCATGAGGATGAAATGATGATGAAGGCGGCACACCCAGCCCCCATGCCAGCGAAATTAACCAGTGATGGTTAAAATACACCGACCCCGCCAGGATTTGAATCCAGGGCCCCTGTGACCAAGGCCAACACGCTAATCAATTAGCCACGGAGTTAGACAGTAAATAAGAATAAGAATAAGAATAAGAATAAGAATAAGAATAAGAATAAGAATAAGAATAAGAATAAGAATATCACGTGGCTATTCGTATCCCCGTGCATCGTTTGTACGTCGGACTCTCCAGTGAGAGTAGGCACCTACCGTGTATGTGAACTGCGTATTTTTATAGCGGAGGATGATGTTGTCTGTGGTGTATGAGTTGTAGCCGGGTCAAATAACAAGTCAAAGTTGAAATCTCCGACCCGCCGGGAACCCAACCCGACGCCCTCTGAGTCGAAGGCGACTACGCTGGCAGTTCAGCCTAGGATCCGAGCTCTATTCTCAGTAATAAAGAGTAAGTCACATTACTATTTTCTCTCACAATTTTTGGATAACAATATAACATTTTGAGTGTTTTTCTCACACAAGTATAAAGAATGAGAGTTTTCCACCTAATCAATACTTTATTATATAAAGTGTCTAAAATATTTCATTCACATTAAATCACAGTACCGGTTTCGACCTGCTAATTGGGTCATCGTCAGCTGCGGATGAACCTGCTTGTTCATTAGCGATTGTACAATGTAAAACACTACTTGGACTAAACATGAATGCCTCATATTCCAGTAAAATAAAAGGCTATAATGTTAAAATATAAAACAGGGTACAGTTCTTAAAGTCTAAAGAGTCTCTGACATCCTTGTGTCAAGTTTAAATATCTTGTGCTGTAAAGCCAACATTATATCCAACGGTTGTACAGGTAAATTCAAAAGCGCATTGTTGCTTTATAAGTACCTATGCTCATCCTCAGTCCATTATTCCGCTTATGAACATGCTTGTTTTTACTAAGACTTCTTATTGAGATATAAGTTGCTGTATATGAAGTACTGAAATCAATAAAAGTAAGTGTGAGTACTCCCCTATCATCCTTGTGTTACACTCGGATAAAGTCAAATGATGTGCGAACTTGATATCTCATTGAGCATTCTCCTGAACTAAGGCCACGGCCGCTTCCTTCCAACCTCTAGGCCTTTCCTATCCCATCGTCGCCATAAGACCTATCTCTGTCGGTACGACGTAAAGCAACTAGCAAGAAAATTTTAGCGTTATGGTTTTTTTGTTATTGGTTTTACGTCTCTCCGACACATATAAGAATTAGAGTGACGATGGTATATGCTAGGGCTATCACTGGAAAGGAAGCGACCGTGGCCTTAATTACAGTACAGTTCCAGCACACGCCTGCTGTGGAAATGGGACACCACCGAGAATCACCTTCAGAGTGGCCGACGATGGAGTTCAAACCAACCATCCATCTTCCAAATGCAGGTCGACATCTAAATGATACGAACCGCTTAAACAATGCACTCGGTTCCTTTGACTGTGTTAATGGTATCTCGTTATACCCAGGCCCCGATTTACAAATGGGCGGACTGGGCATTTGCCCAGGGCGTCAGTTTTTGAGGGGCGGCGGCCGGCGGATCGAGTGATTATGGCCTACGTGTATTACGTCTTAAATTCATTACACTCAAATTATTTTTACATTCCACAAATTATTCCAATTATTTTACTAGACTATATAAAACACTTTTAACTATTCTAACTTTAAAACCCGAATTTAATCTATATATTTAAATTTTATGAAGGAAACTTGTCTTATTTCTAAAATTATTTACTTACATATAAACTATTAAACTGGACTAACGGCTTAAAAAAAACAGCCTCATTCTTATTTGGCTGTTATCTTTATTTGGCTTGATAACATTAATTATGAGAATTAACTGTATTTGCATAATGTGCTGTTTTAAAACTCATAATCTTGAAAACTGTAATATTTAATTTGTAAACAATTACTTTTTAGAACGAGCAGAGGGGCGGGCGGCTAAATATTGTTTGCCCAGGGCGCTAACTACTTGAAATCGGGGCCCGGTTATACCATCGCAAATTACGTTATGGCTATATAGGAACTATTAGTTCAATTCGTTCCTCTTCGGGCAAAAGGTCAGATCTGCCAATGCTCTTCCTAGGCCTATCAATTAAATTCCTTAAGGCTGGTCACGTCCCCTAGCCACGTATGGATATTTAGTCCATCACAACATTATTCGTTGCGTTATTTTCCTCTGCATACGTGTAAATGGAAATGAACCATACAGTACCACAGTCTGGGAGTGGATGACTTTTTTAAAGCACTCCTTCAGTATAATGTACTTAAGGCTCATTTTCCTGTACACATTAGCTTACGAAAGTGAACACAACGAAAATTGTTTTGATGAACTGCATATCCATATGTGGCTGGGAGGCGTGACCAGTCTTAAGGAAAACTATGGTTAGGAAGAGCGTTCTGAGATATGACCTTTTGACCGAACACCGACGAATTACAAACTTATTTGAACGCGCTCGATGTAACAGATCAAGAAGTAGGAGTTAGTATGTTTGTTTCGGGAGAAGATAAGAAAAAAAGGAAACACGCACTGAAAACGCTGAACACATTCAATTGGAAAAATGAGTTATGATTTACAACAAATATATTTCATGAGTCATAGTACCACGAAAATCATATAATTTTAGTTTATGAGGCTATCCTAATAATACACCCGATTATTCATCTATTCTCACAAACATACAGTCTCCCATTGCGACATTATGTAGTAGTCTGGTCTAATCGGATATATAGGGTGTTAGGGGTATACCTGCAGATATTTCTTCTAGCAATAGAGAACGATGTGACGAACCACTATATATCAAACTTTTAGTAATCCTCGGAAGTTTCTAGAATATGTAGTATGCCTTGTTCTTGTGAATGAAATACTCCCCTTTGATAACAGGCGAGTCACGCGCGATCCGTGCCAAACTGGTTTCTGTTTATGCTTACGAGCAAATATACTTCTGTAACAGCTGAACGCTACCTATGCAATGCACGAGACATACTTGTAACATACTTGTCAAACTGATTTTATGTTTAAGAGCAACTGAACTACGATAAGAGCTGAAGGCGGCTACTACAGTAGTGTATGCCATGTTACGTTACATTCTCGCCAGACTACTTTTGTTGTTGTTAGTATTTAGTTTCCGTCTTAGGGGCTTCAGACAATCCTGGTCATCAGTTTCGGACCCAGGAGATGTATCGAATTCTCAGCGTTAATACTGGTTACGTCCTTTAGGGGATTGGGATATGTGTTCATCAGTCCCGTGGTCTAGAGGGTATGCAAATTACCTGAAAAATTGTATCGGTGCGGGACCTGTACGAGCATGTGATATAATTATTGGTTGGGATAGGTGCGCCGGGACGTGAAATACGGTACGATCCACGTTATACATTGCGCAAAGGTAGCAGAAAGATGGCAGTTCCTTACGCTAACGAAAGCAGTCATGGAATAGGATGTCCAAATGAGTAGCATCGGAATTGAATTATCGAAACACATCGAACGTTTAGTTTCAAAGGAATAATGAACATGTTATACAACTAAATAAATTAAACGTACCTACATTTTGTGCCTCCTTCCGGGCTGAGTGGCTCAGATGGTTGAGGTGCCGGCCTTATGACTCCAACTTCGCAGGTTCGAACCTGGCCCAGTCCGGTGGTATTGCCGGGCTGAGTGGCTCAGGCGGTTAAGGCGCTGGCCTTCTAACCCCAACTTGGCAGTTTGGATCCTGGCTCAGTCCGGTGGTATTTGAAGGTGCTCAAATACGACAGCCCCGTGTCGGTAGATTTACTGGCACGTTAAAGAACTCCTGCGGGACTAAATTCCGGCACCTCGGCGTCTCCAACGACCTTAAAAAGTAGTTAGTGGGACGTAAAGCAAATAACATTATTAGTCTGGTGGTATTTGAAGGTGCTCGAATACGTCAGCCTCGTGTCGGCGGATTTACTGGTACATAAAAAGTACTCCTGCAGGACTAAATTCCGGCACCTCAGTGTCTCCGGAAACCGTAAGATTAGTTAGTGGGACGTAAAGCTATTATTATTATTATTATTATTATTATTATTATTATTATTATTATTATTATTATAATACCGAGCTCGATAGCTGCAGTCGCTTAAGTGCGGTCAGTATCCAGTATTCGGGAGATAGTAGGTTCGAACCCCACTGTCGGCAGCCCTGAAAATGGTTTTCCGTGGTTTCCCATTTTCACACCAGGCAAATGATGGGGCTGTACCTTAATTAAGGCCACGGCCGCTTCCTTCCCACTCCTATCCCTTCCCTGTCCCATCGTCGCCATAAGACCTATCTGTGTCGATGCGACGTAAAGCAACTAGCAAAAAAATTATTATATCAGGTCATTAAAATCTGAAATACCTGGAAGAACATAGTAAAATATGCGTGGTTTAGGAGGAAACAAGATGAAATGTACGTCACGTGAGGCAACGTCGGTCGCAGTATTTAACTGCAGATTACTATGCGTAAGACGAGAACCAGGTCAAGCTCGTGGGGATGAGTTAGCTGTAATCTCGTATTGTGTATAAACATCAAACATACACATCAAAAAATCTAAGAAACATAAACAAGGTTAAACGTTAGAGACATGTAGCTATTAACCTGTACGCCAGGCCTACGGTCGCTTTCATGAGTACAGATGAGTTATCAAATTATACACAATTCACAGAAGTCGAACGTATCTAAGAAGATTCCGCCACAACTACATCCTGCATTTTACTATGATGGTGCTAATAACAACGCAGAAGATTACGCTACTGCGTGTTAAGATGATGTCGGTAGAATACAGTATACCTGTTAAAACATAAGGCTACAGTAGAAGAAGGGGAATAAGAAGGTAACGAGAACCACACAATCAAGCAGGACAGAGCCGAACAAGGCGCACATTAGTGACACAGACGTAAGAGTGGCGTGGTCGTAGGAACTACAGTCGCATTAGTAACACTCTGTTATAGAAAAGAATGAACTAACATACAGTAGGGGCTCCGTAATTCCAGGTGGACGGTAGCAATACTATCTCGAATAAAAAAGCACGGATTTACGAACGTACACGAAAACGCCTGTGTACGAAAAAATGTACCTATGTTAACCATTACAGTACTACAGTTTAGAAAACAAAAATATGCAGATTGCCTTACACTACAAGAAATTTTAAACTTTCTTTTGTAAATTAACAAAACACTCTAGGCAACCTTCTTAAGTTTAATGTTAACTGATAGTTCCTATTTCAGTAGTGATGAATATCGAACAATCATTTTATAGAATTTTTATACGTGATAATGGTGGTGATGATGATGATGATGTTGATTATTGGTGTTTTCGCCACAAAGGACGTGGGTTCGAATCCCCGTCAGGAAGTCGTAAAAATGAAGAACCGAGATTTCCACTTCCGGAGGTGCATATGGCCCTGAGTTTCACTCAGTCTACACAAAAAATGAGTGGAAGTTTAATTCCTGGTGGAAAAGGCGGCCAGGCGTAAAGCTAACCGCTCTACCCCATCACGTGCCGAGGATACGAATGGTGGAAGCCTTTACCTTCCACCCCTCCAAGGCCCTTCATGGCCAGTATGGAGATGATGTTGCTTTGCTTTTTTATCGTGTAAAATCCACGTAGTTCTGAGTAGTCGAAGCGACACGTCCTCTGAAAACTCCAGTAACGTACTGTATTTACAGGAGCAAGGTAACATTAATAAAAAGATATTAGTCCACGTAACCGACCTCCTACTACACCCATCCAGGTATTAATTCAGAACCGGTGCTGGAATGGGGATGTTCCACAGCCCATGAGTGGCATATAGTGGGTTCGAACCCCTCTGTCGATAGCCCTAAAGATGGTTTTCCGTGGTTTGCCATGTTCACACCAGGCAAACGCTGGGGCTGTTCCTTAATTCAGGCTACGACTGCTTCTTCACGATCCTAGCCCTTTCCTGTCCCGTCGTCGCCGTAAGATCTATCTGTGTCGTGGCGATGTACATCAACTCGTAAAAAAATGGTAATCAGCTGTGAAGGACACTGCACCCTTTGATTGTGGTCAGGATGCACTCACTCTTCATGCAGTGTCTTACGCATGGTCCAAGTTGGAACTGAACGGCACGTGTTATACTACGCGTACGGTGCCCGGGATCATCGTTTACTATTGTCGGGATGTCTTCTTCCGCGTCTAGGATTACACCTGGCCATTCAGCCCTCGCTTTTCAAAGCGTGATGTAACCCAAACTGTATCGCAAATACGCTGCAATACAGCATGTATCGTTGCTGGATTCATCACCCGTCTGTTGGGAAGCCTTCATACCAATAAGGGACATGGTATAAAAATACATTAATTAAACGTACCTTCCTTTCGTGCTTCCAAACGAAAAGAACATGTTTAATGGTAAATTAAAGCATTCTAGCTTACTGCTGCTTTTGCAGTGCCTATTAAACGTATCAAAGTAAACGTTGCCAGGCTGAGTGGCTCAGACGGTTCAAACACTGGTTTCATGAACTTAGCAGGCTCGATTCTGGCTCAGTCCGCTGGTATTTGAAGGTGCTCAAATACGACCGCTTCTGATCGGTAGATTTAAAGGCACGTTAAAGAATACTTGTGGGCAAAATTCCGACACCGCGCATCTCCATTGGTACGTAAACATTTATTATTATTATTGTTATTATTATTACTAGGCGAGTTGGCCGTGCGACCAAGAGCGCGCAGTTGTCAGCTTGCATCCGTCGAAAGGCCACTAGCAATATGATTATAATAACTGTGTTAGTCTATTTTTACCAACTATTATGAAAATAAAAGTTAATCGCCCCACTCAAATTTCGTAGCTCGTAATCTGTCAGAAAACACTAAAGAAAATAGTGAACTTCTAACAAGCCCGAATTATTATTAATATTAAAATTGCAGGCATGTCTCCGAAATTACCGAAACATATACTTAAAAATGTTTTACGTCGCACCGACACAAATAGGTCCTACGGCGACGTTGGGAGAGAAAAGGGATACAAGTGGGAAGGAAGCATTCGAGGCCTTAATAAAGGTACAGTCCCAGGATTTTCCTGATGTGAAAATGGGAAACAACGGAAATTCGTCTTCTAGGCTGCCGACGGTGGAGCTTGAACCCATTACCACCAGAAGGCAAGCTCGCCGCTGCGCGCCCCTAGACGCACGACCAACTTACTCTAAGCTCTAATGACGGTCTGAGTAGCTCGGACGATAGAGCGCTGGTCTTCTGATCCCACCTTGGCAGGATCGATGGCGGCTCTGTTCGGTGGTATTCGATGGTGCTCAAATACGCCAGTTTCGTGTCTGTAGATTTACTTGCATTTAAAAAAAATACTCCGGTACAAAATTCTGGCGCTTCAGCGTCTTCGAAAACCGTTAAAATTAGTTAGTGGAACGTAAAGACATTATTATTATTTTATTATTATTATTATTATTATTATTATTATTATTATTATTATTATTATTATTAGTAGTAGTAGTAGTAGTAGTAGTAGTAACATTATTATTACGGAAGTTTTAATTAAACGAGTCCATTACAGTCATCATTTTACCTATCGGCACTTACTGTCCAGTAAGTAGCCTTCTGTCGGCCTCTGTGGTATAGTGGTTAGTCTGATTAGCTGCCACCCCCAGAGGCCCGGGTTCGATTCCCAGCTCTGCCATGAAATTTGAAAAGTGGTACGAGGGCTGGAACGGGGTCCACTAAGCCTCGGGAGGTCAAATGAGTAGAGGTGGTTCGATTCCCACCTCAGCCATCCTGAAAGTGGTTTCCCGTAGTTTCCCACTTCTCCAGGCAAATGCCGTGATGGTACGTAACTTAAGGCCACGGTCGCTTCGCTTCATTCCCTCTTCCTTGCCTATCCCTTGCAATCTCCCTATCCCCCAGCAAGGCCCCTGTTCAGCGTAGCAGGTGAGGCCACCTGGGTGAGGTACGGGTCATTCTCCCCAGTTGTATCACCGACCCAATGTCTCACACTCCAGGAGGCTGCCCTTGAGGTGGTAGATGTGGGATCCCTCGCAGAGTCCGAGGGAATACCAACCCTGGATGGTAAACAGATTACGAAAAAGAAGAATGAGCCTTCTATTACAAATGCCCGGCGGCAATTCCACAGTAGCTCTTTTTCCTTCGAGCAATGTTCACGCATGGATGCAACTACGGTTTTTTAAATTTGTCTCATTAATAACAATTTTACTGAATACTTATAGTATTTTCTTTGAGCGTCCACCGTCCTTTCACTGACCTAAAATTTTTATGAATAAGCATAGACAACTCGCATTTTCTATTGTCAGAAATTCATCATAGACTGTCGCAATAACAGCACAGAAATGTTGCGCCCATTTTTCATTTACTTATTAACTATTTCCTTTCTTTTTGTAAGCTTGGATCGCTGAGTAATGCCACTGACGTCTTATAAATCACACACAACCACACAACACTTGATTCGCATGTATGTGCTGGTACTGATCTTGGAGGTCACTGTAAGGATTCTGTGTACTTTTCACACAGAGTACCCTAGACCGGTTTTCGAGTACAGCAACTGGCCTGGCACGTGAGTTAACCTCTCCTACTTCCCAAGCCTTTAGGGGAAGTGCACGACAACATGTGTTGGCCTGCGATAAGAAACAGGCTCAACAAGCCCTATACTCCGCTAGTGTACTTCCACTACGCGTGGACAGAATGACATAACCTGCGTATCCTGCTGCGGCCGTACAAAACACATTAGGTCCTGAAATATGTGGCTCAGTTATGGGAAAACTAATAGGACACGGTAAAAAATACATAGCGTATATTCTGAGATGTATTTTTCTTTGCCGACTAGCTTAATATCTGCACGTATACCCCTAACCACCTGTGTTGTTCAGAACGTAGCATGTAGCCTAATAATTATTTATAGTCTAGATCTGCGTCTTTGTGGTGTAGTGGTTAGCGTGATTAGCTGCCACCCACGGAGGCCCGGATTCGATTCCCGGGTCTGCCACGAAATTTGAAAAGTAGTACGAGGGCTGGAACGGGGTACACTCAGCCTGGGGAGGTCAACTGTGTAGAGCAGAGTGCGATTCCCATCTCAGCCATCCTCGAAGTGGTTTTCTGTTTTTTCCCCACTACTCTTCCAGGCAAATTCCGGGATGGTACCTAACTTAAGGCGATGGCCACTTCCATCCGTCATCCGTGTCTATCCCTTCCCATGTTCCCATTTCCCTACTAGGCCCTTGTTCACAGTAGCAGTTGAGGCCGCCTAGGCGAAGTACTGGTCCTACTCATCAGTTGTATGCCCCGACCCAAAGACTCACACTCCAGGACACTGCCATTGTGGCAATAGAGGTGGGATCCCTTGCCGAGTCCGAGGGACAAACCAACCCTGGAGGGTAAACAGATTATTCAGAAGAAGAATTTAGAGATGTGAAATTTTACATGTCATGATTACAGAAATTTGACATTATCTTCGCTGTGGCTCATACATTGAAAAAGGTTTTATGCTCTCCCCATTTCACTTGGACCACGATTTATAGAACTCAAGTTTATGCTGCCATGGACATAATTAAATTTAATTAGCAGATGATTAAATTTGAAATTCTTATCGTATCGCTGAAGTAATTCCTATCTGGAGATTTCCTTCTCTTTCAGTTTATGTTCGTAAGCAGATAAAATACAATGTATCTATCTTAGTGAAAGTCGTATTGTTACGTGTCGCATGTCTCGATATCGATATCATTGTTTACTTTCTATTGAAGAAGTCAGTGTATTCATTGGGGAATTGACGTGTATTCTTTCAACCGCGTTTCCTTTCTCTCACTCGTGCCATTTGAGTATCATATGTCACGACGTGGAACATTCAAGGTAATCAATAAAAGGTTACGAGCGTGAAGAAGTAACAAAGAGAACAGGAAAGGCAAACAAAATAGCTTTGTATGTCATTGAATATGTATTATTTTTTTATGGTTTACTGTATTCATTTCTGGCGTGTACTCTCCAAGAATGCATACAAATACGTCGTTAAATTAGTTGAAGTATTCTAGAAGAAAATGTGATCATAATGTCAAGTCCAGGAGATAAATATACTCATACCCAGACCTCATGATTAAGAAAGAATTTCGGTCAAATTTTCTGAGTAGAATAACATAAAATATATTTTGGTCATGGTTCAATTGTACTCGTAACCCGCAAAGTTTCATCGGAGTTTCTGCCCAAAATTTTCAGGGGACCGCACTGCCCGAAGGTCAGTGGGGAATATTAATTATGACCTTCAGAGAGGCCGTATTTATTATTCAGGGTTATTCTCCTAAGACGTTACACCAAAATAGAATATATCCTTATCATGCTTAAAGAGCTCGTGAATATTTGTGCCACGATCTTCAGTGGGATTATTTATAACGGCGGTATGAAAACCAATTTGCCTTCTTAACATATAACTATAGTAATTTCTGACACTAACAGAGAAATTCGAACGTTTCAGACAAGTGATTAATGCACACATCAGACAACCACTTTTTGAAACCAACTTGTGGGCATTGAGGGAGCTGAGGACTGGCAATGGTCTTGCTGTATCAGACGGCGTTCTTGTGATCTCAGCCACACAAATGGCACTGTACAGTACGTACAAGCATGTCCCGTAAACACACTGTTATGTATACCTTGGGTTTTGCAAACTTGTTTATGACGGGCGTGTTCAAGACGGGATAAGGTGTTTATATGTTAGGATACGAAACGAAATAATGGTGTTGGTTGTCATGATCACCTGTGCCGGTCTGTCGCATTATGCAATAATGCAATAATGAGCACTGCTGTTGGTAGTTAACATTTTGAGCATACAATACATCAAAGTGAGAATCACTAGTTGAGGAACTCCTTTTATCCATCGTTTCGTAAAAATTACACCAACAGTCCACCAATGACTGACCGCGTGCTGAGAATCAGCGTAGTGGCTTTGTCGCATAAAGAAGATTTTCAATTTGTTTTACGTCGCACCTTCACGGATTGGTCTTATAGCGACGATGGGATAGGAAAGGGCCAGGAGTGGGAAGGAAGCGGTCGTGGCCTTAATTAAGGTACAGCCCGATGTGAAAAGGGGAAACCACGGAAAACCATCTTCAGGGCTGCCGACAGTGGTGTTTCAATCCACTACTTTCCGAATGCAAGCTCACAGCCGCGCATCTCTAACCGCACGGCCAACTCGCTCGGTGCATAAAGAAGAGATCGTTCTGTGCACAAAATGTCCAATTGCAAAACTCTCGTTAAACAGGCGATAACAGAGCAAGTGGCTTCGTGGCTTGTGTCAAGTAGCTATCAGCTTGAATTCGTAAGATAGAGGGTTCGAACTCCACCTTTGGCAGCAATGTAAGTGGGTTTTTCGTGGTTTCCCGTTTTCACACCAGGAAAAAGCTGGAGCTGCACCTTAGTTATGGTCACGGTTACTTTTTCTTCCCACTCTCAGCCCTTTCCTATCCCATTGTCGCCATAAGACCTAGCTATTTCGGTGCCACATAAAGCAAGTTGCAAAAAATCGTAGATGATATTCTGTTATGTACCCGTACCGAGCTACTTCGATAATGACCAATGTAGTTCAACTAGGATTTAATTCATTTGCTTTTCCGAACTGTTCATTTCACATATCGGCTGTTCTATTCACAAAACTGAGAGCATACGGCTTTTGTTACGTTCCGCGAATTCTGGAAGGAAACAATGTATGACGACCGACAATGTTCTAAGCCCCTAGACGTTAACAAGGTAACACTGACTGACTGACTAACTTTTGCTGTTAGTTGAGTTGTGCTCTGTATTTTATGCTAGATGGCAGTTTTGCTACAATTACTGCAATAAGTGACTGGTCAACTTCAACTGGTACAGATGCAGAATCGTGGCGCACAGACTGAAAATTTATCATTTATGATTCTGTCAGTGTATAAGTATTGGGAGTTTAAAATGAGAAACATGTTTGTAATTTAGTTTAAATACGAATTTCAGTTCGTACATCTAATCGCTTATCCAATTCTCAAAACAATTCCGGTATATCATTAGAAGATTTAGCTCTCATCCGAGGAAGGGAACTGAGGAGGATAGAAGTACTTTCATATATTGTTATTTTTAGGATATACAGATCAATTTAGACAGCCGATACTCTTCCTCTAGATTTATAAATAACCTCCCACCACAAGAAAAGAAAGAGAAATGCATTCTCAATCAACGAATTACTAAGCCTATAGAGAAATGTCAAATTCATGAACTTCTCTACTTCATCCTTAGTGAAGTTACCAGTCTATTATCCAACTTGAAGTTTCGTCATTGTGTGATATCCCAGCTGTTCAGAATGCAGTATCCGGTGACTGATTGCAAGGAAGGTTCCTTGGGTGACATGGCATTTGACAAGCGATTGTTGAAGAGCAATGTAACTGATTTATCCATTCCCGTGAGACTAGTGTCCGATAGCGGTGCCAATCCGTTACAGCCATTTCTCAGACCTGATGGGGATGGCTGCAGATAAAGGACGATCAGGTCTTTGTTCTCCATGTCACTTGAGAGAGTTCTCTTCTTCAGGGGAAACGTCGTCTCGCCGCTATGATATTGGCACGCCAATGTTACGAAGCAGTGTAATGTCATGGGTTCCTTTAAGAATAAACAAAACTCTTTATCTGAATACCAGTCATATTAAAAATATAATTTGAGTGAGCTGTTTCTTCTAAGGAATTACAGTGTAAGATTTCACATATTACTTCAATGGCATGTACAGTTAGAGGGTCATTTTATTATTTAAACCTTGATGATTATATTGTACATTGGAATCATATTTTACGCAATTTTAATTTCAGTGCATGTTAAAAAGTTATTTTCGAATTTTGAGTTTTTGAAGTAACCAATTACCAGTGGCTATAATGCTAATGTTTCCTAATATATTGTATTTAAATGTACTCACATGAGAAATGTCTTCTTCTGGATGATTGTTTATGAAATAAATTTACTGAAAATTATTTTAGAACAGGAAATTCACTTACAAATTATATACAGCAACCGAGTCACGATATTTGTTACACCAGAGCTGCTATTATTATATATTAAAAGGAATGATTGTTTTGCTGATGGCTCTGAGTCAAAGCTTCAGCAAAATGTACCATTTGAAATTCAGAAAACACTAGTCCTAAGAAGTGAATTTTGAAAATTATATGGTAGAGAATTCAATGCAAGATCGTTACGTCTAGTTGTCGTTTTAAAATCACTGATATCGAGGGTGTCGATCCCCACGATATTTTTGACGTAGACCGACCTCGATAGATGTAGTAGCTCAAGTGCGGCCATTATCGAGTACTCGGGAGATAGACGGTTCGAACCCCACTGTCAGCAGTCCTGAATATGGATTTCAGTAGTTTCCCATTTTCGCACCGGGCAAATGCTGGGAATGTACCTTAATTGAGGCCACGGCCGCTTCCTCCACACTCCTAGCCCTTGCTATCCCAACGTCATCATAAGACCTATCTGTGTCGGTGCGACGTAAAGTCAATTGTGAAAGAAAAACGAAATGACGTAGTATCCTGTATGACTGGCATCTGAATGTAACACCAGCTTCCATAAGACTTAGTATATGTGAAATAATTTTATGATTCTTACGCGTCTACAAAATTCCTCTTAATAAAGAAATTTAGTGACTTTCTTTTACGGCACGCGACTGGGTTGACGGTTCTTACTCGGATGTAGGCTTCCAAGAGATGTCCCAAACCAGACCTTCTCAAACAAATTAATAAGTAAAGCGTAGAAAGTTAGCAGAAAAATGTTGTTCATTGTGAGCGCAGAAGTGATCTTTGTTAATGACTGTTACCATGATTTCTTTTTTGCACCAACAAACATTAATAATTATTTCCCTACAACATTAGGTTTTAGCACTTATTTCATGAACCATTTCGAGCACATGAAAAAAAATGAAGTAAACCTTGCAACTTCCTGTTGAACAGTTTCTTCTTTGAACTCACTGTCACCGAGATCAATAGCTGAAGTCGCTTAAGTGCGGCCAGTATCCAGTATTCGGGAGATAGTGGGTTCGAACCCCACCGTCCCCAGCTCGTAGTTTAACATTTTCACACTAGGTAAATTTTCCCACTTCTAGTTCTGTCCTGTCCCATCGTCGCCATAAGACCTATAGTATATGTGTCCGTACGACGTAAAGCAGCTTGCAAAAAATTAAAAAAAGAACTCACTGTCCGGATTCATTCAAGTATGCATTCTGTGGAGATATCACCTCCATGGGTTTCACTCTAGTTATTTAAGTGTCACCTTACTTAAAGCCAAGAAACTCGTCATTGCGCCTGCACAAAAAAAACACTACGTGAAATATTTTACATTAGAAGTATGGTCGGTAAGATTCTGTCATCTAAGGTTCAATATTGTGCTAATATTATCAAGTGAATGTCGTTCATTTTGTGCTGAGGGTCAGTATTCTTTTGGCAGGCGCAACTATGAAATAAGACTGATACTGCTGATACAATTCATTATACATAGTGTTCGAAACGAACGGCCAGTAGCAATACTGTAGGGAAGTAACTATATTCCTCAAAACAAGTTTAGCATCAGATGTATTTTGTGTGCTTCTAAAGGATGCCAGCTGAGACAGTAGTCTCATTAAAAAGAGACATCACCGGGCGAGTTGGCAGTGCGGTTTGGAGCGCGCAGCTGTGAGTTCGCATCCGGGAGATAGTGGCTTCGAACCCCACTGTCGGCAGCCCTTAAGATGCTTTTCCGTGGTTCCCATTTTTACACCAGGCAAATGCTGGGACTGTACCTTAATTAAGCCCACGGCCGCTTCCTTCCCATTCCTAGGTCTCTCCTGTCCCATCGTCGCATAAAACCTATCTGTGTCGGTGCGACGTAAAACAAATAGCAAGAAAAAAAAATTGCAGCATTTCAGCGCACATACACTGTTATATTTCGTAGTCAAGGCCTTCCCTGGATACAATTCGTCGCTGTTCGGGCAAGAGGGCATATCGTCACTGTTCGGGAAAAAGGTTATATCACACAATGCTCTTCCCATCCATTGTATTCCTTAAGACTGGTCACGTCTCCCAGCCACATACGGATATGTAATCCTTCAGAACAATATTCGTTGTGTTAATTTTCCTTTAGTTACGTATAAAAGAAAATGAACCTTACCGCACCGCACTCTAGGAATGTATGTGTGCATGTCTTATTTACGCACTCGTACAGTATAATGTACTTAAGGTTCATTTTCCTTTACACGTTAGCATACGAAATTGTACGCAACGACAATTGTTCTGATGGGCTGCATGTCCACATGTGCCTGGGAGGCGTGACCAGCCTTAAGGAAAATAATGGATAGGAAGAGCGTTGTGAGATATGACCTTTTGCCCGAACAGCGTCGAATTGTCCGCCATGTTGGTTTAGAACACAGTGAGGTTGTTGGGACGTAACACCGCTATCATGTGACATAAAATTTTCAAGATCGATCCCTCAGTGGTCACTTGCGGTCAATAACAGCCGCTGTTGAAGATGACTTGAGAATTTTGGCTCACAGAAACCGAAATGCCTTAAAAAAAAAGGGCTGCGTGATGCTTTCCTAGAGTCAAACGGGAGCGCTGTATCTATTCAGATAATCAAAATCATCTTCATATAACCCAGCAGCGCTATAGAGTTCCTTGATGAGCACTCGCACATCACCGTGGTGATCCTTTTACCAATGAATGCAGCCAAACGATGATCTATAGAATAGATATGAGAGTGTATTCCACTAGATATCTCCAAATAATGTTGTAATTTTTGCTTGTTCTGTCCCGAGGATACAGATATTTTCAGCGACCAATTTGATTACGGCTAAGAAGGGAAGACCCAACATTCCATGACTCCTCGTGGATTTCCTTCTGCAAAACATAGTGCGCTACTGTGGAGCAAAACAACACAACATGAACTCTGTAAGGGTTAGAGTATTACTGTAATGGATGTAATTAAAAGAATTATTATCCGCATGACATAAGAAAGGAGGGCCAATTATAAATAAGGTGGAAAAAATACTGTCCGTATATGGATGTGGCACTTTTTATGTATCATTTACTGCCACGATTAGCGTTCCAGTTACTGGTATAAGGAAATGGAATAGTTTGCTTTGAAAATAAGTAATGGGACATTTCATTCAACTCGCGTATTTGAAACTCAGACGATCAACTTATACTTCAAGAAAGCGTTCGTTGGTAGAAGGATGCGTGATGAACGAGTGGTATAGTCACGACCTTCTCATATTGGTTCAGATTCCAGTCGGTTCGATTACATAAAACTGTATTTACGATATCGACAGTCACGTAAAAGAAGGAGTCTGCTTTGCTATTTCTCTTGTGATAACATTGGAAGAAGAACTTACCATTTAAAGTTTATAATAGTTTATCTTCCTGGTTAGTAATCACTTCTGAGCAGATGTCTAAAGAATGCTTCATATCTACTTTCATTCCAGTATTGTACTTTAGATATATTCTCGAACAGATGGTTTAATATGACTCTTTCATTCATTCAAGAGCTTCCTTCCATTTCATCCTACCGAATGAATTAGTTGTGTATTCGGGAGATGATGGGTTCGAAACTTATATTTGCTAGCTCTGAAGATGGTTTCCCTTTTTATCACCAGGCAAATGCCAGGGCAGTATCTAAATAAAGGTCTGTTACTTCCCAATCCTTTCCCTTCCCTATCCCATCGTCGGCAAGAAAACATTCTGAGCTGGCGCGTCGTAATGGCGATTGTAAAAGACCAAATTTAGAATGTAGAGATTAATTTGGACGTGTATAGTATTTAATACAACATACGGGATTTACAGTCCGACTCGTTGGCTGAACGGTCAGCGTACTGACCTTCGGTTCAGAGGGTCCCGGGTTCGATTCCCGGCCGGGTCGGAGATTTTAACCTTAATTGGTTAATTCCAATGGCACGGGGGCTGGGTGTATGTGCTGTCTTCATCATCATTTCATCCCCATCACGACGCGCAGGTCACCTACGGGTGTCGAATAGAAAGACCTGCACCTGGCGAGCCGAACTTGTCTTTGGACACTCCCGGTACTAAAAGCCATACGCCATTTCATTTTTACAAGGATTTACAGTGACTTACTTTGTAAATATTTCCAAATGTACTTCGTCAGCCTCTAGGACCCGCAGAACGGTAAGGTAAATGAAATGGCGTATGGCTTTTAGTGCCGGGAGTGTCCTAGGACAAGTTGGGCTCGCCAGATGCAGGTCTTCAGATTTGACTCCCGTAGGTGACCTGCGCGATGTGATGAGGATGAAGTGATGATGAAGACGACACATACACCCAATCCCCATTCATGCGAAATTAACCAATGATGGTTAAAATTCCCGACCCTGTCGGTAATCGAACCCGGGACCCGTGTGGCCAAAGGCCAGCACGCTAAGCATTTAGCCATGGAGCCGGACAACGGTAATGTGATGATAGCCTACAAGTTAGAGCCAATTCCCATAGTTGTTTAATGAAAAGCTCAGTTCTCGGATATTTAACCGAAAATTCACCGGATGTGCTCATTAATTTCTGACTATCGGCAATATTATAGCCATGCAGCTTTCCAGTCATTGCGCGGAAATTGTAAAATTACGTTTTTTATATTCACTAACAAGTAATAGTCGGTGCCGGAAACGAAAACTATATGGGCCCAAGGGCAGTTGAGCTCTGCGGGGCTCCGTTGACAAATACTTTTTATCAAGTATTTAACATTATCCCCTAATTAAAAAACAGCCAATATTATATTGAGCATTTATGACGATTCAAGTTTCTTTCGGGGAAAAAAGCGTTACATAATATCAACCTGGTTAAGCAATATACGCGGTAACAGCGCTACAGAAACAGAAATGAACATGCAACATCTACCTGTATATAAACTAACATTACTTTAAACAACATGCTCGTTCCTTGCACTTTTTCATTGAGTCCTCATTTTTCCAGTGGAAATAATGGCAAGAGAATTTAGTCGCATTTGTTTCACTGAAAGTGTCATAACATTTAGAAATACTGATTGCAAATTGTTTTTTTTTTTTTTAATGAGGCTACATGATACCAAAGGAAATTTGGACATAGTAAGAGGTGTCGGGCTCCCACAATTCAGGATCTGTTTGAAGGATATATGGTAATCAAACGACAATCATTATTTCAAAGAAACTCAGCTCGCTATTGTAATTCAAAAAGTACTCGCAAATTTGTTCGTAAACATTCGCAGTTCAGTCGGCCACATAATTTACTTCATGGGGCTTAAATTTGATCTGTTGTCTTGGGGCCCCTAGCAGCGCGGATCCCATAGGCAGGCGCAGCGTACTCTGCCTATTGGGTAATAGTAGATTGATTCTTGCACTTGACAGTACTGCAACTCTCAGAACTGAAATGTCCGAATTGTGGCTGGAGCTAATATTCCTATTGCTTTGCACATTAAAGCACCATTCAATATTACCATCAAACTGCAGTAGATTAATCCATTTAAATGTTATAAAGTTGGACACATCGATGAGGACTAACACACACATAGCCTCTTGTTTACTATAATCAGGTTACAATTCGCTTTTATAGTTCAAAGTACGTTCACGGTGCTCCGAGATTTCGAGGTGCCTACATTTTCTACCGCAGGAGTTCTTTCATATACAGATAAATCTATCGACACCAGGCTGCAAGTGCCACAGGACTGAGTTTGGATTGAACGCACGAAGCTGAGGTCATAAGGGCAGCACTCAACCATCTGAGCTACTCAGACTCGGCAGAAATAATGACCCGCAGCACATATATTTGAAGAGTGTCAATTACTTGAAAATATACTCGCACAGTATTGAACCGTAAATGACAGAATCTTACCGGCCAAAGTTCTAGGCTGCAATATTTCATACAGCGGTTATTACAGGCCTTGGACTAGGAAGAATGTAGGCCTATTCTTGATTCTATATTGTGGTGTGAATGAAAACCTACAACTTGTTTTCCAGTCATTGATCGGGTCAGGGGAGCAATGAATGAATCCCCCAACTTGCGGCAAGGATAAGAATTGTTTCGGCTGCCGAGGCCTGTCACACTCCTCTGGGGCAATGATTGATGACTGACAGATGAAATGAAATAATAATGGAGAGTGTTGCTGGAGTGAATGATGACAGAGAAAACCGGAGTACCCGGAGAAAAATCTTTCCCGCTTCCGCTTTGTTCAGCACAAATCTCACATGGATTGACCGGGATTTACTACTTCTACTACTAAAATATTTTCATTCCTCCCCTGAAGGGGGAGGCGGGCCTCTTAGGCAGTGACGACGTCTCTCAGGCCGGGAGATTTGTTCGGTGAAGGATATGTTCGGAGTAGGTGAAGGGGTTGCCGGCCATGGCCTATACTATGAACTGTCAGGGCATTCGCCATCGTGCAGGAGAATGGAAAACCACGGAAAACCATTCTCAGGACAGCCGGCGGTTGGGGCCAGCCTTGAGGTCCAGCCCTGCCCCTTCTCCCGAATGCAGAGGCGTAGAGCCACGGTAGAGCCGGTCTTGATTGGCCGGTCAGAGTGCAGAACTCTTGGACCACGGACCAGCCGTGGCCACTTATGGGCCGAGACCCACTCTGCATATCGTCGCTGCCGGGACAAAACCTCCTATGTGAAATATTTCAGCTTAGAACTTTGGCCGGTAAGGTTCTGTCATCTAAAGTGCAATATTGTGTGAATATTGTCAAAGCATTCTCGATCTTCATAATGTATGTGCTGCGGGTCAGTATATCTCCAAAAATATTATCACATAGGAGGTTTTGTCCCGGCAATGACGATATATCGATCGACCGGGATTTGAACCATAGAACCCAGCGGTGAGAGACCGACGCGCTGCCGGCTGAGCCACGGAGGCTTATTGCGGTGAGACCGGCTGATAACTTCCAAGTTCTCAGGTGCGGGTACGAGCGAGAGAAAGTAGCACATTGTTACAACAATATCTTCCTAAATGGTTTATCTGCACTTTCCTAATGAATGTGAGGGACTTTCACAATGACATGCTCTCATTCTTTTTCTTCTTTGGGTGTATCCTTCGATAACTTTAGTTATCCGAACAGTATGAGAAAATTATATCTTGGTGCGTGATAGACGAGTGGCAAAGTCATATGTTTTCCAACAAGGTGACCGTGGTTCGAATCGCTGTCATTGCATATGGGACTTTTGAAACGAAACTTGAAACTGGAGGTCCCACGGCTGTGATAACTACAAACTTGCTTTGAAAATTATTTCAAACCCATAGATAAATTTTCCACACGAATGATATTACGTTATTCGATTTTCTTTATTTCTTTTTTTTTTACAATTTTCTTTACGTCACACCGACACAGATAGTCTTATGCCGAAAATTGGATAGAAAAGGCCTAGGAGTAGGAAGGAAGCGGCCGTGGTCTTAATTCATGTACAGTTGCCTGGTGTGAAAATGGGAACGCACGGAAAACTATCCTCAGGGCTGCCGTCAGTGGCTTTGAACTCACTATCTCCCGGATGCAAGTTCAGAGCTGCGCGCCCCTAACAACACGGCCAACTCACCCGGTACGATATTTGAAGTAGAATATTATTTCCCACTAGCCTTTAAATATATTTAGCACGTAATCCTGAGACGTGTGTAAGAGTGTTATTTTAAGTGATTACATTGACGAACAATGTATAAACTTTAACATGATCTATTCATAGATATGTATTGAAGATTTTCTTTTATTTTAATTAAATAGCGCTAAAATATCATTTTTTAATAAATGAAGCCAGTGATGTTTTTTAAGTTTGACAGATGGATCGCCTTCCCACACTAGCCCCGATGTTCTCATAGTTTTACAATACTAATTGTTACGGCTCACGGTCTTACCCTGAGAGAGAAGAATATCATATATTTTGGTCAATGAAGGCATTCTTCTTCCTCCGTATAGTTCAAGAATAAGCTGGTTTCTTTTGCAATCTACCCGAGACATGTAGGCCTACTACAAAATTTTTGTATTGTTCAATTACGCTAAATAAATACCCTTGTCATATATGAGCAGGGTTGGCCTCGCCGATGCGGTAAAGGCGTGCTACGTTCACCTGGAAGGACTTGAGTTCGATTCCCGTCTGGAAGTCGAAACATTTAAGACTGGTGGCAAAGGCGGCCGGCTTACAGCTAAACCACTCTATGCAACAAAATGCCGAGGTAACTGATCGTGGAAGCCTGTAACTTCCACCCCTCCCCGGGCCTTCATGGCCAGTACGGAGATGACTTTGTTTTGTTTTGCTTTGCTTTGCTTTGCTTTAGTATACATGAGTACATTATTAAAAGGTAAGGGTGTATTCTGCCGGAAGGCATGTCCGAACCTCCGCAGAGGTGTGCCTGAGCCGGAGTTTACGTACGGTAGGGTGGCCGATTCCTTTTCACTCCCCACCCACCAGCAGAGCGTGGCAACCCATCCAAATGTTGACCGCGCCAAGTGTTGCTTAACTTCGGAGATCTCACGGGATCCGGTGTTTCAACATGGCTACGGCCGTTGGCAGTACATTATTATGTACACAGTATTTTGTCTTCTTTCTTCTTTCTTTCTTTCTTTCTTTCTTTCTTTCTTTCTTTCTTCATCTGTTTACCCTCCAGGGTTGGTTTTTTCCCTTGTACTCAGCCAGGGATCCCATCTCTACCGCCTCAGGGGCAGTGTCCTGGAGCGTGAGACTTTTGGTCGGGGATATAACTGGGAAGGAGGACCAGAATATCACCCAGATGGCCTCACATGCTATGCTGAACAGTGGTCTTGTGGGGGGATTGGAAGATCGGAAGGAATAGACAAGGAAGAGAGAAGGAAGCAGCCATGGCCTTAAGTTAGATACCGGTACCATCCCGGCATTTGCCTAGAGGAGAAGTGAGAAACCACGGAAAAACACTTCCAGGATGACTGAGGTGGGATTCGAAGCCCCGTCTACTCAGTTGACCTCCCGAGGCTGAGTAAACCCCGTTCAGCCCTCGTACCACTTTTTAAATTTCGTGGCAGAGCCGGGAATCGAACCCGGACCTCCGGGGTGGCAGCTAATCATGCTAACCACCACACCACAGAGGCGGACAGTATTTTCTCAAACTTGCATTTACCGGAATGGTATACGAAAGTTAGAGAAAATCTCTCCTCAAAATTCTCGCAAGAATAAGGTTTCTATTCTTAAAATACAGTAACACTTTTTTTACTGACATTTTAAAATATTTGATATGGAATCTAAAATTATGTAGAATAAAACATGAGGTGATTTCCTCCACCAGTAACTTATAAAATTTAGTAGGATTCATATTCTCTTGGTGCAATGAAGTCTTTGTCCTGTTTGAGATAAGGCTGATAATGAGCTCGTGGAATAACAACGTGTGATATGTGGTAGCTTGATGTAGAATCTCAGCGACAGCAATGGCATGTGTGTTATGTCCAAGCTGATGCGGAAGTTTGGCTTGGAGGTTCACTTAAGCAGAGCCTGTCATTGGGCGGCACCACCCGCCAACTGCACAAGAGGAATCTCCTCCCACCCCCTCTTCACTTTCTCATTATGCGTACATGATTAATTAGCTTCGTAGACTGAATCGACTCACCCAAAATTGCCCTCAATTGTGAGTGTATTGTTTGGGTGGTTATACAGCCATGATTACATGACAAGTACAAAACAGTTCATGACGAAACTATGTAACAAGCTGAATAGTATACCAAACTTGCCTAAGAAATTTAACCCCTGCCCTCCTACATTCACACACAATCGTTCATTTAAAATTCCTAGTTAGAGCATTCCATATTATATTATATTTCAGCTCTGAGCAATTCTAATAAAGAATATCGTCGCTGTTCGGGCAAAAGGTTACATCTCACAAAGCTCTTCCTAGCCATTATTTGCCTTAAAACTTGTCACGCCTCCCGGCTACATATAGATATCCAGTCCATCATAACGATTTTTGTTGTGTTCATTTTCGTATGCTGGTGTCTAAAGGAAAATGAACCTTATGTACATTATACTGTAGAGGTGCGTAAATAAGTCGTGCAATCTTACAGTCCTAGATTGCTGCACGGTAAGGTTTATATTTCTTTATACGGAAGCAAAGGATAATGAACACAACGAATATTGTTATAACGAACTAAATATCCATATATGGATGGGAGGCGTGACCAGTCTTAAGGAAAATAATGGATAGGAAGAGCATTGTGTTTATATAACCTTTTGCCCGGACAGTGACGATATATATTTTTGATTTTGTGAAATCGGAATAGTGTATTCCATCACACCGTCAGCAAGAATGCGTGTCAAATGTCTCACTGGCAGGAGGTCGATTTTCACACCAGGCAAATGCTGGGGCTGTACCTTAATTAAGGCCACGGCCGCTTCCTTCCAACTCCTAGGCCTTTCCTATCCCATCGTCGCCATAAGACCTATCTGTGTCGGTGCGACGTAAAGCCCCTAGCAAAAAAAACGTAAGAGGTCGTGTTTTTGATCAGAAATACCGTGTATCGAGGCTGGTTTAAAATATTCGGAAAGTCGTAATCCATATAAAAACTCTTCACTTTATCAAATTCTGAATTACTCTGATAGAGTTCGATGGTATTGTACATTGTATAGCAGTATTTCGGTCTTCATGCAGTACAGTAGTATATAAGAGAGCAAAGTGTTGGAAGTATCTTTTTCATGCGTGGACCGTTCTGGCAAAATTGATTCACGTATCTGTCTGGAATTTCAAGTCGTTAGTCATTTTAACGTATCGAAATGTACCCTACACCTAACGAAATGAAATCAGACGACTGATTCGTGAAATTTCAGAGGCAGACTTACAGCTAGTGTTTGGGAATTATTTTTATGCCGATGCAACATTTGTGTCGATAACAATGGACATTATGACGAACGACGAACAGCTGCTTTGACGAAAGGTAAGACCTACATAATTTTTCAACTTATTTCATTAATAACGCTTAGTTAATAATTTAGCGCTATCGTAATGGAACTGGCAGCCCGCCCGTGTTGCTACAGGTTACGGGCGAGTCTAGCAAGGGACTGCGGGCAATCTGTTCTCCTGATGACCCCTGAATAGTGCCGCAACTTTTCGCTGCCTCTCCCTGTATATCTCAACCCACTATTTTCAGCATATTTCCAGGAATCTTACCAATCCCAGGTGCTTTTTAAGAATTCTGTTTTTGTCTCTTTTTGTAAATATCTATATCAAAGGTAATTTTTAGTAGTTCTCTAGAATTATTCACCTCATCTACATGGACATAATCCTTTTCAACTATCATCATACGCTGACTAAGTACTTCTTCCTTCTGTGAGTCCTCACGTATACATTTGTATATTCTTGCTCAGTTGTGATTCGTGGAATGTCCTTCCTGGAACTTGTTTCTGCTTTAATGCACCTGTACATATCCCTGAATGTTCCCGTAAAATTCATGTAGCTGACAATCATGCTTGTTATCACATTATTTCTAGCTGACATCTTCGCTAAATTAAATTCCCTAGCAACGTCATTCAATGAATACTTAGTTCGAAAACCATTCTTACATCGATTTATTTCCAACCTTAACCTGCTCCTTAGTCTCTTTATTTTCCGACTACATGGCTAAATGGTTAGCATGCTGGAGTTTTTTCCAAGGGTCCCGGGTTTGATTCCCATCCGGGTCGTGGATTTTAACCTTAATTATTAATTCTTCTGGCTCGGGAATTGGGTATATTTGCTGCCTTCAACATTAGAATTCATCAAAGGTAAGGCTCGATCCTCACAGACACGCAGGCCGCCTGTAGGTGTCAGTTCGAAAGACCTGCACCTGGCCTTGGGAAGCCATACACCATTATTCTCTCTTTATTTATGTGTTATGATACATTAGCGCTGTACCGTACCTTACCAAATTTGAAGGTACACACATTTATTTCACCCTCGTCAAAAATTATTTTAGAACTATCCCCTAGACTGTTCGCATTTAAATTTACCCTCTACCACCGATCAAAACCACTTTATAGAAAAATCCCTCACGTCTGTCTTATGAAATATATCGTCGCCTAAGAAGCAATGCCTCCTATCTCACGATGCTCTTTCTGTGCTTTATTTTCCTTAAGACCAGTCACGCCTCCCAGCCACATGTGGATATGCAGTCCATCCGAACAATATTCGTTCTGTTCATGTTGGTATTGTACCAGTAAAAGAGCCCGACTCTCAGATTAAATTTGATAGGGGCATGAAATAGAGATCTCAGGGCAAAAAGAACTGGATTAATCGTAGCTAGGGCTCGGTACAGGTGGTAGGGTCCTATCTACAGAAAAACTTTGACTCTGATTGTATAAGAGTTTATTCAAATAAGTCATGAGTTTGCACATCACCTCTATGTAGAAATGGACTGTCTTCCTCGTATTCCAATAGTATGGCTTGGGTTCTCCAGCTCACCAAGCCAAGCTGGTTGAAACACGTTCCAGAAGACTCCAGGGATTCCAGGGACTCCAGATACTCCAGACAGAGGCAGCTGGACTGTCTGGATTGACGGCGAGTAGAGATGTCTCGAACTCTGAGGCCCGGGTTGAACCCCGATGATCCAGGCGATGTTGTAGATAGTCATGTACTACCTCAGCCCAATGAGACTGAGAGGATTGATGTTCCCAAGGTCACTAGTAGCACTGAGTCCATGAACACCTTAGATGATCAACTTATAAGCAGAGATCTTGATAATTGTACATCAAGACTTCCAACACTCCTAAAATGATATGAGTGGTATTAATAATTTTAGAGTTCATCACTAGGAAGATCCCCTTCCCTGTATGACTTTTGGCAATGAAAAAACACAAGTCCCTTCTTGTGACATTATAGTTAAACTCAAAGTTCATTACTGGCGAAGGTGCAAGTCTTTGCCTAAACTCGAACGAAAAAACACAAGTCCATTCACTTGGAAGTCTGAATATATTTAAAGTTAATCACTGGTGAAATTCATAAAGTCTTTGAGTGACCACTGACGAAAACACAAGTCCATTCACATAAATAAATTCACTGACGAAATTTATAAGTCTTTTAAACCAACACTGGCAAATGTACAAGTCTTTGAGTAAATGCAAGTGAAATCCTCTGTTCAAAGCCGTTGGAAAGTTAAAGTTCATCACTAGCAATGTTAATCAATCACTGTCTATTAGAAGAATGAGTTCCTCAACAGTTGCAAATATTCCACGTAAAAAACACAAGTCCATTTTACGAACACTTAGAAAAGTTCCAATCTCGTTTACGCGTAAATAATACAAGTCCGTTCAGTGAACACTTAGAAAAATTCCAGCTTCGAAGACGCGTAAATAATACAAGTCCATTCAGTTAACACTTAGAAAAATTCCAACTTCGAAGACACGTAAATAATGTTCAGTGAACACTTAGAAGAATTCAGGTCTCGAACCCATGGAAATAATACAAGTCCATTTAGTTAACACTTAGAAAAATTCCAACTTCGATGACACGTAAATAACACAAGTCCATTCAATGAACACTTGTAAATATTCCAAGTTCAATTACGAAGACAGAAAAATTTCTACCACACTCGAAGTCTTATGAGTCCACTTTATAAAACTTGGAAGAATCGTCTTCCCACACTTGTATAATGACAGAGTTCCACGATGATAGTAGCAGCAAGAGTGTCCTCGCTGACTACTCAGCTGAGACTGTGTGAATAGGCTACAGTAGGTTCCCTTTTTATTCAATCCGGGAGGTCTACGTCATAATATGGTTTGATTGAATATCTTCCGAATCCCTCGATGGATTTGCTTGAAACTCGAGCATTGGGACGTTTAGGTGATCCCAAACAAGATGACATATCGCTCGACTCGCTAGCACAATTATTATAGAAATTTCCAAATTTTCTCCATCGAACTCACTATAACAAGTGACGTGGAATCCAGAAAATACCAGTCAAGGCTGGCAACACGTGTTGAGACGAGCGGGCGGCCCAGCTAGCCCCTGTGGATACGTCACAGCTCACAGTCGTCATACACTTCGCTAGCTGGTCCTCGCTGTTGGTAGACAAACCATCCGCGCCCGGAACATTACGCGTGGTAAATAAACGTAACTTATGCTCAAAAAATACTTATGTACAGGTCGTAACCGGTACAGTATATATACAGGCATACCAAAATAAACACAACCAGCCACTGAGGATCAGAATAGGATAAAAGCTTTAAGTTTATTATTCGTGACAGCGATATATTGTAAAACCTCAGATTGATAGTAGAAGTGTTTAATGAAGGACAGTCATAGAATCTATCATGTGCAGCTGCAGTCGTGATAGAATTACACTTATAAAGTAATGACTGTTTTGTGGTTGCGGAAATTCGCGCATCTAAAGCAAATTGGCAAGTGACATCTTGTATATACATGTAATGTAACGTAACTCATGGTAGCGGGACAACAATGCATAATTTAGATAGTGAAGAAGCAAATCACTTACATAATATTCACAATGCATTTCTTGATTGGTTCCCTTATTAGAAAATGCATTTAGGTTTCGGGCTTCCACTATTACTGAAGTATCAAGTAGGACTTACGCACCTGACATTAAGAAACGTCTAACCTTATTTCAGTATTTAAAAATTAATGCTTTCATAATCTGTCTATAATAATTCATAAGCTGGCTATTATAGCCTAAATTGGCTTAAAGTTTTTCAATTACTAAATAAGCAAATGACACGTACCAAGAAGAATTAATAAAATTAGAGCTCTGAGATTGGTTCCTGAAACGTTAGGTTGATTCATTTGATATTGGCCCGGCGAGTTGGCCGTGAGGTTAGTAATGCGAAGCTGTGACCTGGCGTCTGGGAGATAGTGGGATCGAACCCACTGTTGGCAACCCTGAAGGTAGCATTCACCGAGCTCGATAGCTACAGTCGCTTATGTGCGGCCAGTATCCGGTATTCGGGAGATAGTAGGTTCGAACCCCACTGTCGGCAGTCCTGAAGTTGGTTTTCCGTGGTTTCCTATTTTCACACCAGGCAAATGCTGGGGCTATACCTTATTTGAGGCCACGACCGCTTCCTTCCCAGTCCTAGCCCTTTCCTGTCCCATCGTCGCCATAAGACATATCTGTGTCGGTGCGATGTAAAGCCAATAGCAAAAAAAAATATAGAAGGTAGCATTCCGTGGTTTCCCCATTTTAAAACCAGGCCCATGCTTGGGCTGTACCTTAATTAAGGCCAAGGCCGCTTCCTTCCCACTCCTAGGCTTTTCCTATCCCATCCTCGCCATAAGACCTAACTGTGTCGCTGCTACGTACCAGGGGTATGCATAAGGTTAGGCGATTTTTGTGTCAAGGAAAACACGTAATTTTCAAGGGAAATCCTTTTTTTTTCAAACTATTAGCCATTCTACACAATTCGACCATCTTTCAGGTAAGTTATGAATACTATGCCAGAAAAACTGCTTGTCTTTTGTGGCAAACCATTCGTCTAGCCATTTTTCAACTTCCTCGAAATTGCTGAAGTGCTACTCTGACGGCTAATCAGACGGCGCCAGGTCGGGGCAGTACGGCGGATACGGAAGGATGTCCCATCTAAGCGATTTCAAGATGCTTTCACTGAATTTGCTGTGTAAGTCGGCGAATTGTTCGTGTAACAAAGTCACTTTACCATGCCTTCTAGCCCATTCCGGTCGTTTTTCAATCAATGCGTGATTTAAATTAATCATTTGTTGGCGATAGCGTTATGCATTAACGGTTTCGCTGCGTTTCAAGAGTTCATAATACGCAATATCGCTCCGGTCCCACCAGACACAAAGCATGGTCTTCTTGCCGAAGCTATTTGTCTAAACCATGTCTCACATGTTCTGACCGATGGAGCGTGTTCACCATACGTTTCTACCAGCAAGCGATGACTTGATTAAACAGGAGAAGCAATGCGTGCCACAAATGTTCTTTTTCAGGCACAAACGTCGACATGATCACTGAACGATACACCACAGACGCTAGTGTTTGGCGGACTCAACTTGTATGTGTTGGTAGGTTAATGCCAGTCGGACAAACTGACGTATGTGTGAAAATCATACGCTGCGTACTGTTTGCTGCCGCCATCTCTTAGTGAAACCGGAAAATACTTATGCATACACCTGGTAAAACTAATTGTAAAATAATCACTAGCAAAAATATAATATTGTTATTGAGAATTTGTTCCAGAGCCATTCGAGATGACTGCGGTCAGACAAGGGGATGAACTTTCTCCATTCTTTTCAATTGTATCTTGGAAAAGGTAATCCGAGAATGGAGAATTGGCTGAACAAAGGAGAATGAAACGAAAATCGGTTTCAGTTAGACCCCAAACACAAAGGAGTGCGTGTTGACTCTCTGGCTTCTGCGGACGACTTCGCCGCATTTGCAAACAGCATCAGTTCAGCAATCAGGAAGATAAACCTTCTTGAAGAAACAGCAGAGAAAGTAGGACTAAAAATCTCCTTTGACAAGACGAATTACATGACGAACATCAGTCATGTTCCATAACGGATGTTAACAGACCTTGGAATGATTGGAAGATTAAAGAAGTACCTTGCTGAAGTAATTCAAAGGAAATGGGCTAGAACAGGAAGCGACCAATTTGAGCGAGCGTTCCAATTGACTAAAAACGTATATAATAAGAAGATTGTGTTTCTGAGTCAAATTAAGACATTTAAAACTGTTGTTACACCGGAAGGCTTATATGCTTTGCAGAACCTGTTCATGAATTGAAAAGGACTAGTCAATCAACTACTTAAAAGAGAACGCAGGCTACTACAGAAGATCTTAGGCAGCAGATTGGTTGACGGGCAGCTCGACTGAAATCCAATAAAGAATTATGCAGGAAGATGGAACCGATAATAACAACAATTAGAAAGATAAATTTTCTAAAACCAAAGGCATGTAAGTTGAGATTGTTCCAAGAGTGTGAGAAAGATCTGAGAGAGGTTGGCATAACGGATGATGAAATCAATGACAGGGTTTTTTTCAGAAGGATGGTGGAAACCTATCGGTGTTTAATGGTGGATACAGAACCTAGAGGAGAGTCCCGTTACCAGAGAAGTGGAAGAAAGCACTGATCGTTAGGCTGAAGACATCCTGGCAGGATGTCAAAGCCGGCAGACGAACAAGACACAGGCAATGAAAATGAGATTGGTTGTTAACACGCAGTCCATACAGGTTCAATTTGAAAAAAGTTATTATTAAGTTACTATAATCCTGATACAGAAAAACTCCTCTTAATTGTAGACATATTGAAAGTACAAGGGAAGATGTTCAAAGTAACGCCTCAGTAATTTATCTGAGTACTTTGTCGGAGAATTGTACTACAAATATCGAAATATAGGCGTCGGCTAATTCTTATTCAGTGTGTTCACACAGTAGTTTGTATATTACTACTACGTTTGGAATGTTCACACCATGACTAAAGATTTATTATTATTATATTATTACCTTTTTGTTTGCTTCTTACTCCTTTCACGGAGATGGTACGTCGTTGACGATGAATTCTGTATAATTTAAGTGGAGCGTGCAACGTGTGACAGAGTGAACACTTTTGCTTTAAGTTTAGAAAAGGTTCCCTAGTTTCAAAATCATTACTGTCCCACAAGTTGCTTGTAGGGAGTTAGGAATAACCTGCCACTGTCAGTTAAAATATACTTACATATTTTTCCGAAGTGTACAGTAACAGTTACTCAAGTCATTCGTTCACGAAGGCTTGATTGTAATAACTATTATCTTTACAAAGAAATGTTTGAATGATTGGTAATGAAACCATTACGGCACTCTTGGCCAAAATGTCGCACGCTATTTATTTTGAAGGAAACAGTAACTTTATATAAACGCGAGCTAAAATGATTGGTTAAATATTCACACATCACTCAAGTCCAGTGGGTTATGTTTCTTCTTTAACCCTTCTCAACTTGCAGCGCATGAAAGGTGTAATTTAATATCCTGCGGTACACTCGTATGATGTTACACATTATTCTCGAATATAAACAGACCTAGTGTTGAACGTTAGGTCTCTTTTTTATTTGTCCTCGTAGATGAAGAAATGTCTAAATAACTTATGGAAGTAGAAATATCTCATTGTCATTACTTAATTTTGGTTTTTTACAAGTAATGATCCATTTTAAATTAAATACAGTCCTCGCAACGAGTGTTAATACGCAGGGCTCGATTAAAACGCTCTCACACTGTTGAAGAATATTATGTTCTTTCGAAGTAGAAAGTGAAATGAAAAGAACGGTTATACTCTGCCATACTGAATCAGTCTTCAAAAACAACGTAACATAATTACACTTCCAACAATGAATCCATGAATATCCCATTCATATTACGGAATGGCGATTTTTAATTACAAATAACAAGGAAATAATATTAATAATAATAATAATAATAATAATAATGTTATTGTTTTACGTCCCACTAGCTACTTTTGATGGTTTTCGGAGATGGCGAGGTGCCGGAATCTTGTCCCGCAGAAGTTTTATACGTGCCAGTAAATCTACCGACTCGAGGCTGACGTATTTAAGCACCTTCAAATAACATCGGACTGAAGCAGGATCGAACCTGCTAAGTTGGGGTCAGAAGGCCAACCCCACAAACGTCCGAGCCATTCAGCCCAGCATTTTTATTATTATGGAAAGTATTGAACTATTCCTTAATAGCATGTGTTTTATTTCCTAAAAGAGATGTAAATTATTAATGCTTTGTTTCATTTTCTTCCGTCACAATGGTTACTAGGGTGATAATCGAGTAACGCCTGGTTCAGTTTCCAACTCTCTCGAAAATATAAACTCCTTTGTATTATCTGCATATGTAAGCACTGCAATTGGGAGACATCGTGGGGGAAATATTGATTACAGTAGTGCGACAGCAAAATTAAAAGATAACCTAAGTTGCATAAGAGCAAGAAAATACAACGAACAATGTATTATGAAAATATCGAAAGAAGAAACTTCAGGAAGGAGAATAAAACCTGAAAATTACAAAGTACTTTTATTAGTGTAACACAATAACTTCAGGTAGTTGCATAGACAGTCATACGAAATTTACAGAAATGACTTAAAATAATCACTTGTAGACTGCCCTCGGGTGTCAAAATTTTGTGAGGGGATATCCGATAACTTCTAATTTGTTGGTAATTGCATGCACATTGTATAAATGAACGTGAAGGGAATTTCCGAGGCGGTGAAAAAATGAAATGGCGTATAGCATTTACTGCCGGGAGGGTCCGAGGACAAGTTCGGCTCGCCGGATGCAGGTCTTTTTTTATTTGATGCCCGTCGGCGACCTGCACGTCGTGATGAGGATGAAATGATTACGAAGAGGATGCATGCACCCAGCGTCCGTGTCAGTGAAATTAACCCATTATGGTTAAATTTCCCGACCCTGCCGGGAATCAAACCCGAGACCCTTGTGACCAATGGCCAGCACGCTAACCATACAGCCATGGAGACCGACGAGAGGGTGAAATGTAACTTTGTATGTTATTCAATAAGCGACGTAATATGACATGAACTGACTACTACACTGACTGACAGAGCAAATGCAACACCAAGAAGGAGTGGTCAGAACTTTATGCCAATTGCAGGGTAGACTGACGTCACGGAGGTATGCTCATGATGTGAAATGCGCCGCTGTGCTGCGCACGTAGCGAACGATAAATGGGACACGGCGTTGGCGAATGGCCTACTTCGTACCGTGATTTCTCAGCCGACAGTCATTGTAGAACGTGTTGTCGTGTGCCACAGGACACGTGTATAGCTATGAATGCCAGGCCGCCGTCAACGGAGGCATTTCCAGCAGACAGACGACTTTACGAGGGGTATGGTGATCGGGCTGAGAAGGGCAGGTTGGTCGCTTCGTCAAATCGCAGCCGATACCCACAGGGATGTGTCCACGGTGCAGCGCCTGTGGCGAAGATGGTTGGCGCAGGGACATGTGGCACGTGCGAGGGGTCCAGGCGCAGCCCGAGTGACGTCAGCACGCGAGGATCGGCGCATCCGGCACCAAGCGGTGGCAGCCCCGCACGCCACGTCAACCGCCATTCTTCAGCATGTGCAAGACACCCTGGCTGTTCCAATATCGACCAGAACAATTTCCCGTCGATTGGTTGAAGGAGGCCTGCACTCCCGGCGTCCGCTCAGAAGACTACCATTGACTCCACAGCATAGACGTGCACGTCTGGCATGGTGCCGGGCTAGAGCGACTTGGATGAGGGAATGGCGGAACGTCGTGTTCTCCGATGAGTCACGCTTCTGTTCTGTCAGTGATAGTCACCGCAGACGAGTGTGGCGTCGGCGTGGAGAAAGGTCAAATCCGGCAGTAACTGTGGAGCGCCCTACCGCTAGACAACGCGGCATCATGGTTTGGGGCGCTATTGCGTATGATTCCACGTCACCTCTAGTGCGTATTCAAGGCACGTTAAATGCCCACCGCTACGTGCAGCATGTGCTGCGGCCGGTGGCACTCCCGTACCTTCAGGGGCTGCCCAATGCTCTGTTTCAGCAGGATAATGCCCGCCCACACACTGCTCGCATCTCCCAACAGGCTCTATGAGGTCTACAGATGCTTCCGTGGCCAGCGTACTCTCCGGATCTCTCACCAATCGAACACGTGTGGGATCTCATTGGACGCCGTTTGCAAACTCTGCCCCAGCCTCGTACGGACGACCAACTGTGGCAAATGGTTGACAGAGAATGGAGAACCATCCCTCAGGACACCATCCGCACTCTTATTGACTCTGTACCTCGACGTGTTTCTGCGTGCATCGCCGCTCGCGGTGGTCCTACATCCTACTGAGTCGATGCCGTGCGCATTGTGTAACCTGCATATCGGTTTGAAATAAACATCAATTATTCGTCCGTGCCGTCTCTGTTTTTTGCCCAACTTTCATCCCTTTCGAACCACTCCTCCTTGGTGTTGCATTTGCTTTGTCAGTCAGTGTATATACAACGCAGTGAGAAGGGTTACTGGACGGATTAAACACACACACTCTCTGCAGCAAACATTTAACCGATCGCAACCAGTTAATTTCTTCTTGTTTACTGATCCGTTTGCTGCTAAAAGGGCTCCTTTTTTGGAAGAACTTGTCCTACTCTGTGGTAAATAGCAAACTTCCATTCACCGTAAGGGGGATTATGTTCTATCTCAGACGTTTTAAGTTATTCTCCTTAAGACTGTTCACGCCTCGCAGCCACATATGGATATGCAATCCATCAGAACTATATTCATGTGTTCATATCCCTATGCTTACGTGCACCGTACCGCGCTGTAGTAACGTACGTTTGCCTGACATATATACGCACTCCTACAGAACATTGTGAGATATGACCTTTTGCCTGAACTGCTGTGCCAAAACCGCGAATGTTACAATGCTTTGCCTTAAGACTGGCCATGACTCCGAGCTACAGATCAATCAATCAATCAATCAATCAATCAATCAATCAATCAATCAATCAATCAATCAATCAATCAATCAATCAATCAATCAATCAATCAATCAATCAATCAATCAATCAATCAATCAATCAATCAATCAATCAATCAATCAATCAATCAATCAATCAATCAATCAATCAATCAATCAATCCTGATCTGAATTTAGGGCAGTAGTCCAGGTGGCAGATTCCCTATCTGCTGTTTTCCTAGCCTTTTCCTAAATGACTGCAAAGAAATTGGAAATTAATTGACCATGGTAATGTCCGAAATTTAGTGGATGGTTCTCATCACATTCAGATTCGTGTGTGCCTAGGGTTTTTTTTTTTTTTTTGATCAAATTTGGGCAAGTTTACCCGTGAATCGAACAAAACATAAAGCTACACTCTAAGCTGCAAGTAGTCTCGGCATCGTGGGTAAGTAGCCTAGTTCATTCCACAATAACACTGGGTCACATAACCCGTATCTCGTTATCCCGTGTGAGTTAGATCTCTGGATACTTCCGCGCTTGTTCGGAAGAGTGTAGTAAATAATGGGACATCACTTCAAGTCTCGGAGGCGGCAGATAATAGTTATCGGTCCAGTTGCGTACTGTTTTCATTTAGATCTTCGTTTCTTGTAGCAGGCGTTGGGTTACAGACTTCGCGCATAGATAGTCAAGATATACGAGCGGTTAATAGGGACCGTGTCAGGAGATTCAGTCTGAAGGAGAAGAATCCATTCTCAGAGCAGAAATCCAATACTCCGATGTGTCCGGAGACCGAGTGCAGTGGAAGCGAAATCTAACTCACATGATTATTATTATTATTATTATTATTATTATTATTATTATTATTATTATTATTATTATTATTATTATTGAAAATGAATATCCACAGCCTCTTTCCAGTCATTCGACTGGGTCAGGAATGGAATGAATGAAGCCCCCCTGTAGCGGCGAGGTTAGGAAATGTGCCGCCCGCCGAAGCCTGTCGCACTCCTCTGAGGCAATGATTAAAGTATGACAGATGAAATGAAATGATATTGGAGAGTGCTGTTGGAATGAAATATGCCAGAGAAAACAAGAGTACACGGAGACAAACTTGTCCCGCCTCCGCTTTGTCCAGCACAAATCTCACATGGAGTGACCGAGATTTGAACCACGGTACCCAGCAGTGAGAGGCCGGCGCGCTGCCGATTGAGCCACGGTGGCTCCTATTATTATTATTATTATTATTATTATTATTATTATTATTATTATTATTATTATTATTATTATTATTATTATTTGGACAATTTCCTAATTATCTCACAAGTTCGATGCCACCTCAGACCAGTGGTATCTGATGGTATCTGAAGGTGCTCAAATATGCCAGCCTCAAAACGGCGGAATTACCGGCACTAAAAAGGGCTCTTAGAGGAAAAAATTCCGCCACTTTGGCGGCTTGAAAACCTCAAAGGAGTTAGTGGGACGAAAGGTATTATTATTATTATGATTATGATTATGATTATGATTATGATTATTAGTATTAGTAGTAGTAGTAGTAGTAGTAGTAGTAGTAGTAGTAGTAGTAGTAGTAGTAGTAGTAGTAGTAGTAGTAGTGAGGGTGTGTGATTAGTGTGTAGTGGCTTAGCTGCTGGTGAATGCATCCCTCCACTCAGAGCTGACATCACGATATGCACTCCATGAGAACAATTTCCGTTGAGTTAATTTTCCTATGCGCGTGTGAAAAAGAAAATCGACCTTACTGCTTCGTACTATACTATTCCATTACATATTTACTCATTCCTAGGGTATTCAATATTCATTTTGCTTTACACTGTAGCATAGGGAAATTAACATAAGGAAAATGTTCGGTTGGACTGCATATCCGTATGTGGCTGGGAGGCATGATCAGTCTTAAGGGAAGTAATGAATAGGAAGAACATTGTCCCATTCGCGGTTCTGGAACCACAGTGACGATATCTCATTTATTTTGACTCATGAAATAAGTGGAGTGCGCTGTTATGTTTCTAAGGAACTTCGGACAGGATATGGCTGGTCAATAGCCAATTCCATGTAAACTTTTCCATATCGGATGACACGAGGTTTTCATCAGTCGTTCTGGAGTACAACGTGCAGTTTGCAAACTTCATTTCGAAAGCAAAGAAACTTTTCCTCAATCTTCTACAGAATACCTAAAACTTTTTGGCTTGGTCGCTTTAGAAGAAATAAAAAATATCAGCAAAATTGCTTCTATACTATGTAAGCTATCAGCTACAGTGCAATTTAAGGTTTTCAAGTTACACTCTCAGACGCAACTTCTATCTCTTTCACTTGACTTAGTTTATAGGAATGAGATAGTGAACACCACACATTGAAGAAAGTGCATTGCGTCTTTATGGATACTGAAATTCAGGACGCAACTCCGAGTGTTCGTTAAAACTTATAAAATTCTGAAACTATTAAACCTTTAACGTTTAGTATGCAAGATGTGTCCGTTAGGCTGGTGTTGTGAAAATGATACAGAGCTCTGTTGCAGTACACACGAACTTTAGATTTTTCTTCAAATCAGACCCGGGTTTCTAAGACAACTTCGGTGATCTGTGTGGTAGTGTACACTTTCTAGTAGCTTTCATAGTCACATACTTTTATCGGATGATCAGTCTTCAAAACAACGTGACGTAATCACTTTTTCTACATTACCCATACAACAATGAATATTTCCTTTACGATTTGCTTTACGTCACACCGTCAAAGATGGGACTTATGGTGACTTTTAGATAGGAAAGTGCTAGGAGAGGGAAGGAAACGTCCGTGACCTTGTTAAGGTACAACCCCAGCATTTGCCTGGTTTGAAAATGAGAAACAACCGAAAGCCATTTCAGGGCTACCGACAGTGGGGTTCGAACCCTTATATCTCCCGAATGATAGCTGAAAGCCACGTGAGCCAAACTGCGCAGCTACTCGCTCGGTCTGATCACGGCTCAGTCCAGTGGTAATTGAAGGTGCTCAAATATGGGACCTCGTGTCGGTAAATTTACTGGGACGTAAATGAACTCCTGAGGGACATAATTCCGGCACATTGACGTCTCCGAAAACCGTAAAAAGTAGTTAGTGGGACGTAATCAAAGTAAAATTATTATTATACAGAATTATATGATTAGTATGGAAATGAATTAACTACTTTGTTATAGTAAGTTGTGTGTTTTATTTCGTAAAGGAGATACTTACGTTGCATTCTCTTGCGTCACAGTGGTTACTAGAGCGATAATTGAGTAATGCCTGGTTATATTCCTTCCGCAGTGGATCACAGTTAGTGATTTCAAAAACGGATGTTCCCGAGGGATTCTTTGAATTCATTGTCATATTTAGTCCTTTCTGATTACTTTCCCTTTCGTGTGTGTCCAATTTTCGAAATATACTTTAAGTGCAAGAATTTCATAAATTGAATTGAATTGGAATTATTTCCTGATAAAGGTCTGCGTGACTCATTTTCACATTACGTTTTGCATTGAGTACTGTTATTATTCGGGGCTGCCTACATAAGTCCTAGAGCATGTTTGGTTCTGCCGAAAGGACGTCAGTTTGATTTCCCGTCAGGAAAAGGGTAAATTTAGAACCAAGTCTTCAACTTCTGGAGGAGGATATCCCATTCATTCAACTTAAAATGAAGAGTACCGGGTATTATTAGCTCAGTAGGTTCCCGCCTGGAACGGTATTATGCCGGTATGATTATTATTATTATTATTATTATTATTATTATTATTATTATTATTATTATTATTATTATTATTATTATTGTCTGAAGCAATCTATAGATCAGCCACTTCCAATGTGTGGTCCGCAGACCCCTGGGGAGCTACAGTTCACAGTTGTAAGAATTTGAAGCGTGAAGTTTTATTGTATAGACACAATTAATAGACCATTGTCCGACTCGTTGGCTGAACGATCAGCGTACTGGCCTTCGGTTCAGAGGGTCCCGGGTTCGATTCCCGGCCGGGTCGGGGATTTTAACCTTAATTGGTTAATTCCTACGGCATGGGGGCTGGGTGTATGTGTTGTCTTTATCATCATTTCATCCTCATCACGACGCGCAGGTCCCTTAGGGGAGTCAAATAGAAAGACCTGCACCTGGCGAGCCGAACCCGACTTGGGATATGCCGGCACTAAAAGCCATACGACATTTCATTCATTTCATTTCATAGACCATTATGCTAAATATACTGTAGTAATATGTATTCACTGTTGTATAAATTACATACAATATGTGTAAATCTGAGCTTGGCCGATAGATGGTTCATGTTAGCAGTGGAAAAAGAAGAAATACTACAAGGCAGTGTAAATGATTTAATTGTGAGACACTTGGAGTTGGTAGTATCCACACTCAGACCATATTTTCCCCCTCTGGTTGAGAAAATCTAGTGGATCAGAAATCCCTTCCTTAAAACTGAACATCAATTGCCCTCAGTTGAGGAAGATGAACTATCCGAAGTATCTTCAAAGAGAGAAAATTAAAAATAAATTGAAGTATGGTATGTGTGGAGAAAGAGATGGAGATATACCACACCTCTACGTCTATGATCAATTTTTGGGTTATTGCCATTTCCTGTACCCAACAATTTCTAGAAAGGAAATCATTTAATTCTGTGAGTGTACCTTTTCTGCTCTCACACAACTGAAAACGAAGTACAGAAATGGAGGTAATGTAGAGGCTGATCTTCGGTTCGAGTAACTACGTTTGTAAAACGCTTTGTTTTGGGGGAAAAATACCATCTGTCCCATTGATCCAGCAAACGCAACAAGTGAATTTTTTCAGGTTTGCAGATCCAGACCGTTATAATTATTAGCCAAGTCTTATATTGTTTTATAATTTCTGTGCATTTATACAGTATCTAATGGAAGTTAAATTAAACTTTCAAGGAAAGTAAATATTAGTCCTAAATATCATACGAATAAGATCAGACATGGTATCACTGCAAAAATCTGTTTTTTTTAAACTGAATGCAGTACTGTGTTCTGTGGCTAAGGAGTCCTTGGACGTGCATGCGATATGCTCAGGGGGCCCCAGAAAAAAAGAAGTTTGGGAAACCCCGCTATAGATCATTAAACTGTTATTTGTGCCGCAAAAATGGCAATTAATGATTCGAGCAATTCTTAAATCATTACTGCTATCTTTGTAAACGTCATACATTTTAGTAATTCCCATGCAGTTATAATATGTGAATGTGATATACGTATATGATGATGATGGTGGTAACGATTATTACTGTTTTAAGTCATCGTTCCCTGAGTGAGTTGGCTGCGCGATTTGGGTCGCGTAGCTGTGTGCTTGCATTTTGTAGACAGTGGGTTTGAACCCCACAAATGACAGCTCTGAATATTTCCCATTTACACGCCTTCTGAATGCTGGAGCTGTAACCTAAGACCACAGCCGTTTTCTTTCCAATGCTATCTATTTTCAATCCTTGCGCCACAGAGAAGTTTGTTGCGTTAGTATGATCCTAAATCAGTAGTTACACCATCGGACCCTGATGACACGAAATGAAATGAATGATATAAAAATACCTACCAACAAAAATGAGAATAGGAGTGCAAACAGCAGAACCTTATTTAAATAACTTAATTATTAAAATCTAGTAAGAATAGATGACACTAATTAATTAACGTCTAACTAATACAAATGTTAGGGCAAAGTAATACAAACTAACTTATTTTAAGATATAGATTGTAAAATATTACATTTTAAAAGATCGGAAAAATAAATTTAAACGGGAAAATTTAAAATTCTTAAATTCAAGATTGAGTGTTATTTCTGGGTAATAATTTGTATTGTTTTAGGGTTTAATAAAAAATTAAAGTCATATCCGTACAGGCCATGAAGGCTCCTGGAAGGGTGGAATGTAAGCGGGTCCATTATCTGTAACCTGGTACTCATTTTTGGTGTAGGCTGAGTGAACCTCAGGACCATACGCACCTCCGGGAGTGGAAATTTCGTTTCTAAAACTTTTCGAATTCCTGACACAGAATCGAACCCACGTCCTTCTGGGAGAACCGAGCACGCCTTTACCGCCTCGGTCAGGCGGCCCCTTTTGGGTATTAATCAAAAATAAATCTTCATGATTAATATAATTAGGTTCAAGAAGAGGTTGAGCTAAGGTTTGAGAAGGTTACTATCATATCATTTGACTGGAAATGAAATACGTGACCAAGAGAAAATCTTCCAAGTAATAATTCCTCTTCCTTCGTGAGTCTATGCCTGATCAGTGCACCAGCTATCACGTTTTTTTAGACCTTGAGGGATATTTTCTTCAGTAGTTGGTGCACACAATCGAAGGGAGGATTTTCAATTCATTAGCCAATTATCTTTTCACTTACACACATGCAAAGTGTATAGAAAGGGTAGAGGGCGAGTCTTTACTCGCAAGAAGGCAAATCTGGAGGTGATGGGAAAGAAAGCAAAGCCAAGAGGTTTAATTTCTTTCACTACCTTTTTTGTACTATTGGCCTGTATTTCATGACCCTCGAGCAACATCGTAACATACTCAATTTGAGCGGATTTGTGATCAGTGGATGTGAACGCTATCTCTTCAAACTGCAGACTACTGATGAGTGCACCTTGTGTAACAGGGTCTGCGCTGGGCCATGCGAGAAACAACGTAGGACTAGCGTCTGTAGTAGTCAATGTTGAATAGACTAGATCCACATGCTAGAGGCAATGCTACACGATGCGCGTTCTCCTCCAAATCTGAGAAAATCTAATTAACAAAGAGTGGACCATACTATCCTCCTTATAATCACCCCAGTTACCTCCTTTTGTTTTGCAGAAGAGGAGAGGCTCTCCCTGTATATTTTAATTAATTAAAAGGTCCCATTTTCTCAGGTACACTCAGTGTGAATTTACATTCACGTCTTGCCAAATCATGTGTTGGCATAAATATTAAGAAAATGTACTAACTTCGTGAAGCCTCCGTGCCTCAGACGGCAGCGCGTCGGCCTCTCACCGCTGGTTTCCGTGGTTCAAATCCCGGTCACTCCATGTGAGACTTGTGCTGGACAAAGCAGAGGCGGGGAAGGTTTTCCTCCGGGTACTCAAGTTTTCCCTGTCATCTTTCATTCCAGCAACACTCTCCACTATCATTTGATTTCATCTGCCAGTCATTAATAATTGCCTCAGAGGAGTGTGACAGGCTTCGGCAGCCGGCACAATTCCTATCCTCGCAGCAAGATGGGGGCTTCATTCATTCCATCCCTTACCCCTGTCGCAGACCGGAAAACAGACTGTAGGATTTCATTTCATTCATTCACTAACTTCGTGATCATAAACTCTGATCTCTTCTGCTTACGAACATTGGAGTTCTGTTATCCGGGAAACATCCAGTTGAATGTTGTAATGCTGTGCGTATATATTTTCAAATTTTTCGGTATTTTTATATATTTCGGGGTGGGAAATGCGTCTCATGGGTTCCTATCATATAACACACACATATTTTCTGGGGTAAGAGTGAAGAAAGTACGCGAGAAAGTCTCCACTCAGTTACAATGACTTTGACTCGAATCTCTAAATTTCATCGCGTAACATCGAGGGGCTTAAGTGATCTACAACAACAGTATATATTGGAAATATCAGACAAATTACTCTGAAAATGTAGGTATTCAAGCTTCATAAAGGAATTCCACACTCATCTAATTCATTGCTGTGTGCATTCCGAGCGAATGTTGGATACCGAGTGAATGATGTAATTGTCTCTGACTGCCGATCGAAGAGGATGAGCAATTATTTTGGGTTCACAACTGTCATTCGGATGAAAGTCGTATTGATGCTATTTTATTTCCGAATTATTATATCTAAGTAGATAGAATTCTGGACTTCACAGTAAGGAATGATGCTGTGATGAGTTTCCGGCTCCATGGCTCCACAGGGATCCCGTGTTAGATTCCCGGCAGGGTGGGGAATTTAACCAGAATTGGTTAATTCGACTGGCACGCGGGCTGGTTGTATATGTCGTCTTCATCATCATTTCACCCTCATCACGACGCGTAGATCGTCTACGGTCGCCAAATCGAAAGACCTGCATCTGGCGAGCCGAACATGTCCTCGGACACTCCCGGCACTAAAAGCCATACGCCATTTCTATTTCATTTGTTATTGGTTTTACATCTCACTAACTACCTTTGCACTTTTTGGAGTCGCCAAGTTAACGAAATTATGTCCCGCAGGAGTTATTTTAAGTGCTAGTTAATCTACCGATACCGCCTGGCGAATTTGAGCACCTTCAAATACCACCGAAGTTAGCCGGGTTCGAACCGGCCAATTTATACTCAGAACGCTAGTACTTGACCGCCTTAGCCACTCATCGCGGCAACGTAATTTTAATTTTCCGAATAGATAACGATTCAGATGAATATGTACATATAAATAGTGGTTAAGTTTAGAGACTTGGGGCAACGTAGGTTATTGTTAATATATCATCGGTGAAGAAACAATACGACATATAAATATGCAGTCCTTCAGGACAAAGTTCGTTGTGTTCATTGTGTAAAGGAAAATGTACCTTAAATACAGTACATTATGCTGTAGGAGTACATAAATATGTCAGGTAAACATGCATTTCTGCAATATGGTACGGTAAGGTGCATTTTCCTTTACAGGTCAGCATAGTAAAATGAACACAACGAAAACTGTTCTGATGGACGGCATGTTGGGGCGTGACCAGTCCTAAGGAATATGATGGATAGCAAGAGCCTTGACACATACGAGGTGTTGTTTCTTCAACGACGATATTTATTTATTTATTTATTTATTTATTTATTTATTTATTTATTTATTCATCTGTAATCTTTCGCCTCTGTTGATCTTAGTTTACATGGATCATCTGCTGAAAGGTATAAAATGGCAGGGAGGGATTCAGTTAGGTATAAATGTAGTAAGCAGTCTGGCCTATGCTGACGACTTGGTCTTAATGGCAGATTATGCCGAAAGCCTGCAGTCTAATATCTTGGAACTTGAAAATAGGTGCAAGGAGTATGGTATGAAAATTAGCCTCTCGAAGACTAAATTGATGTCAGTAGGTAAGAAATTCAACAGAATTGAATGTCAGATTGGTGATACAAAGCTAGAACAAGTCGATAATTTCAAGTATTTAGGTTGTGTGTTCTCTCAGGATGGTAATATAGTAAGTGAGATTGAATCAAGGTCTCGTAAAGCTAATGCAGTGAGCTCTCAGTTGCGACCAACAGTGTTCCGTAAGGAGGAAGTCAGCTCCCGGATGAAACTATCTTTACATCGGTCTGTTTTCAGACCAACTTTGCTTTACGGGAGCGAAAGCTGGGTGGACTCAGGATATCTTATTCATAAGTTAGAAGTAAAAGACATGAAAGTAGCAAGAATGATTGCTGGTACAAACAGGTGGAAACAATGGCAGGAAGGGACTCGGAATGAAGAGATAACGGCTAATTTAGGAATGAACTTGATGGATAAAGCTGTACGCATAAACCGGCTTCGGTGGTGGGGTCATATGAGGCGAATGGAGGAGGATAGGTTACCTAGGAGAATAATGGACTCTGTTATAGTGGGTAAGAGAAGTAGAGGGAGACCAAGACGACGATGGTTAGACTCGGTTTCTAACGATTTAAAGAAATGAAATGAAATGTCGTATGGCTTTTAGTGCCGTGATATCCCAGGACGGGTTCGGCTCGCCAGGTGCAGGTCTTTCTATTTGACTCCCGCAGGCGACCTGCGCGTCGTGATGAGGATGAAATGATGATGAAGACAAAACATACACCCAGTCCCCGTGCCATTGGAATTAACCAGTTAAGGTTAAAATCCCCGACCGGGCCGGGAATCGAACCCGGGACCCTCTGAACGGAAGGCTAGTACGCTGACTGTTCAGCCAACGAGTCGGACACGATTTAAAGGTAAGAGTTATAGAAATAAATGAGGCCACAACACTTGTTGCAATTCGAGGATTATGGCGACGTTTAGTAAATTCACAGAGGCTGAACGCTGAAAGGCATAACAGTCTATAATGATAATGTATGTATGTATGTACGTATTATTTATTTATTTATTTATTTATTTATTTATTTATTTATTTATTTATTTATTATACGGGACATGCCTGCAACAGAGTGTACTCTAATTACAACAAGCATTACATACTTGATATTAGAGTAATACAATTTGGGAAATATAAATTATAGATTTAAAGAAATTGGCATACACTGATCAGGATAAGATTTTATTTTAGATTTGCAATTATTGACTACTACTTCGTGCCGCTTCTGTGGTATAGTCGTTGGTGTGGCTAGCTGCTACGCCCGGACGTCCGGGTTCGATTCCAGGTTCTTCCACTAAATTTGAGAAGTTGAAAAATGGTACGAGGGCTGAAACTGTGTCCACTCAGCCTCGGGAAGTCAACTGGGTAAAGGGGGGTTCGATTCCCACCTCAGCCATCCTCGAAATGGCTTTCCATGGCTCTCGTCCACGCTAATGACGGGATGATACCTAACTTAAGGCCATGACCGCTTCCTCCCCTCTTCCTTGTTTATACCTTCCAATCCTCCTATCCCCCAGCAGGCCCCTGTTCAGCATAGCAGATGAGGCCGTCTGGGCGAGATACTGGTCACCCTGTCCAGTTGTATCCCCTGACCCCAAGTCTCACGCTCCAACACACTGCCCTTGAGGAGGTAGAGGTTGGATTCCTCGCTGAATCCGAGGGAAAAACCAACCCTGGAAGGAAAACAGATTAAGAAAGGAAGCCTACCACTTCTATAAGTTATACAGTATACCGTATATGTGAAAAATATGTATATATGTGTAGACAATGAGGTTTAAAGGCAGATTAGATGTATAATTAATTAAACAATGTACTAATGATTACATACTATTGGAATTAATTGTAATGGCTCTGAATGAGTTTTTATGGTTAATTTTGTTTTCTTTTTAAAGTATGTTGCTTTGTAAAGAACTTGTTATTTATATTTGCTCAGATTAGTTAGCAGGCAAAAATTGAACTCTGATTGGGACATTAAGAAAACCAAGTCGTGGTTCATAAGTAGCATATTAAAACAAAGCATATTCTTACTAACTGGGAATCTTTGTGAAGTAATATATTAGGCAAGGGATTGTAAAAATCTTTTCGGTATGTTTGATTTATTTACGTGAAAATTAATTCTGGTAAGCAAATCACCACAGTCTATACTGCAGAAAAAATTGTTGATATATTTCTCAGCAAGTGTTTATTGATATATACTTGAATTATTTTAATAATTGCCAATAAGAAATTATCAGCTTATATGCTGACTGATGGTGTTCTTTTTAGTATATCAAGCCTAAGAAATTCTTTTGAAATGTGGAAATTCGTCTGATAACCTGTATTAGTGTAATTATTTTAGTTAATTACGGATAGGTTAAGGGAAGATATGGTCAGAGTTGAGCCGGGAAAGCATGGAAATGATCTTGAAGGATGATTGATAGCTTCAAGCCCGTGTGTGTCCCCAATCCACGGGGACACGCCACACTGGGATATCGCTCTAAGCTACCTTGGTCGGTTGATACATGTATAGGCGGATTAGGATGCATACCTCCGGAATCCCGGTGTAGTCCCGTGGTATATGGAGATTCTCAAATACACTAGCCTCATGTCGACAGATTTGTCGGTACATAAAAGAACTTCTCTGGGACAAATTTCCATCATTTCAGCATTGCCGGAAACCATAAAAGCAGTTAGTGGGACGTATAGCCTATAATACTATTATTTTCCCTGACCTACCTCAAGAAGGGACTAAAAAGAGGTCACAAACTAGAGAGCATGTGTTGGTGACCCAGTGTCGCCTAGACGAATCTGGTTAGGCTTCTTACTAACATCTTTCCTATCTGATCTGCTTTGGTCGATATTTATTTTCTTCCACCAACTCTTAGAAGCCTACTGTTTCATTTTCAAACCCGTCACGTGTCGTCGCTTTCCTTTTCTGATGACTTAATTTTGGAAGTGCAGGATCTCTTCTTCTTTCTGTTCTTATTAGATTTAAGGGGAGATTTTCATTTGGTCGTATTAACTCTTGAATCCAAGGGCTAACAGTGGGGAAAAATTAAGGTACATTTGTCCAAAGATTTCTATCTTCTCCCCTGAAAAATCTAGGAAGAAATGTTTGTCATATTCCTTAGTAATAATTTAAAATTTTAATTCGCAATCGCACTTATCGTAAATATAAATACCTAATAACACAATATTCCAGGACATCAGAAAAACAGAGTTAGATATTCGAATCGGACAAGCGTACATTTTAGCCCATAACATAAAGTAATGAAATAAACAAGAACACAGGTTATGAAATAGTTCTCTTAAGGTATTGATTGTGTTCCTTAAACTTGAGAAAGTAATGCAGGTGTCGCAGCCCAAGGAGGTTAGCCACGCACGGCGTTAACCACAGGGGAGCCAAGCTACCTGTCTGGTCGCATCTCTCCTGCCGCGATGCCCCCGCGACGCCCGCCGACACCGACTCCCTCCTCGCCTCCGCTCTCACTCATGCCGACTTGAACGCTAGATTACTTCGCAGAGGGAGGCGTTCTCGTAACTGAAGGAAAAGGTGCAGATCTGTTTTCTTCGATACTTCGACAGAGATAAAAGAAGACGAGCAAGGGTATCTCGTGTCGTTACGTAAGTCTTCCTTTACTGGCCTCCACGTGATCACATATTGAACATTTTTGCTCCTAAAGAAATAATTTCTTGAATTAATACCAATCAGTGCGACAGAATAAAGTAAGATTACTTTTTTTAGATTAACATTGGTACCGATGTTACAAGAATGCAGCTTAATAAGCCACACTTTTGTAGGTTATGTAAAAACGCTCCTGAATATCGGGAATGAACAGTGAAACACGTTGATCCTCCTTGGGCTAGGTACTTTCAAGGTATGTGAATGAACTTAAAGAAGACCACCCATCTTTCAGTTCATTCAAAGGCTTTTTTGAGGGCGTTTACAATATTAACCATTCTTTATTCTGGGTTATTCATCTACGATATTAAACAGAAATAATTCATATTTCATGAAATATACCGATTGCATTATTAAATATCATTAAGGGTACATGATAGAGCCTCAATATCGCCTGGTAGTCGTATATATAATGAAATCCCTAAACAACATACATCGCCTAACAATATGACGTTGACTAGCTCACAATCGTGTATTTATTTCACATATAATTTATAAAAAAGAACGTTTCTTACGAAAATATGGAACATATGCACTTGTGCTTCATAAGCGAGTGACCAAGTACTGGGAAACCAATTATTTTGGAACCGGAGTGGTGGCTGGGAGTGACTAAGCTGACAGCTGAGCCTCAGGGGACTACCGGTTCTGGCTTTCTACCGTAAAGCAGTTGGTTGCATGATTCAGTAAGATAAAAGTCATAGTGTGTGAAAAGTCAAGTTAAAATAAATGGTAAATAATTTGCCCAATTGTTCTTTTCCACATCGAGTGTTTATTTATAATTCGTGTAAACCTGAAGAACCTCATCGTGCTGTTAGTTGATAATTTCAAAGTAAATTCCCAGGTGTTCAACTTCCAAGTCCTGGGCCAGTTTATAGATAAGTGAATATATTTCGTGAAACGGGAAATATTAATGATAAGAAGCGAAGAAGGTGGCGTACAGAGCTAAGAGAAGAACATCTCGAATGTATTGGACAACTCTTAAAAATTATCCTAAGAAATATTTGCCATTTTTCTCAGCAAACGGATATTTCTTACGGTTCCGTACAAAGGGCTATGAAGTTACTTAAGCTAAAATTCTATTAATACGTTGTGATGCATGAACTTCAACCGGGTCATCCTCTGTGGTGGATTAGATTTAGTTACTGCATTGTGAATAAAGTGCATGACGGAGAAATTGATCCCGATCTCATTCTCTTTTCAGACGAATCGTGGTTTCACGCACGTAGATATGTAAATTCTCATAATCTGCTCCTGGACGAACCTCATCTTGAATATAAATTAGGGCTGAGTACTTTTAAAGAACACTAGAATTTCTCAGGTAGTCACTCTAGCTTGCTTCCCTATTGTCCAGCCGGTGAGAATTGATAACTTGCCAGCCGAGGCCTCAGTCTCACCCCAGCTGCTGTTCTAAGTTAATTGGATCACCCTTACATAGATGGGGATATTGACAGTCATGATAATGCGTAACTAATTCTCTAAGAATTTGCAGTTTATTACATAATTTAGCTTTAGAGATCCCAGTTGTGAATTGTAATGATTGTTCGGATGCAAGGGTAAGAATGACGATTTTTTTATTCTTGCTGTTTGTTTTACGTCGCACGGACATTAAGATAGGCTAGGATTGGAAAGGAAGCAAACTTGACCTTAACTGACGCACAGTCCCAGCATTTATCTGGTGCGAAAAAGGAAAAAGCGGAAAGCTATCTCACGGCTTCGATAGTGTGGTTCAAACCTGCATGCAAGATTACATCTACTTGACCGAAACCGCCTGTACGAAGCAACAACTAAGAAATCTAACATATATCTAGTTTAATCTTTTTCAGCAAATGGTTGAATTATTTCTCAGAGCTTTCTTTCTTGTCCATCACCGCTGTCGAGGAGTTAGCATAGTAGCTTCCTGTCCGCCAGTTCAGGTTCGATTTCCGGCTCTACTATGAATTTAAAACTGATAGTAGAAATTAAGGTGGGTGTAATCCACTTTAGGTGAGATAGATAAAAATACCTACAACCTGTTTTCCAGTCGGTGACCGGGTCAGGGATGGAATGAATGAAGCCCCCATCTTGCGGCGAGGATAGGAATTTTGTCGGCTGCCGGGGCCTGTCGCACTCCTCTGGGGCAATGATTAATAACTGATAGATGAAATGAAATTATATTGGAGAGTGTTGCTGTCCCGCCTCCGCTTTGTCCGGCACAAATATCACATCGAGTGACCGGGATTTGAACCATAGAAGCCAGCGTTGAGAGGCCGACGCGCTGCCGCCTGAGCCACGGGGGTTCCTAGGTGAGATAATTCAGAAGAATAATTGGTTAAAATCCCACTGTAGACTGTCTTGGAGAAGGTTTGCTTCTTCAACACTAATCGAATTCTTAGTGCATGGCTGCATCCTTCCCAATTATAGCCCCAGTTAATTCCAAACCCACTCTCTAGTACAGAAACTTCACAGTATCCAAGTACAGCATAAGTGCACAAGACTGGTGATTAAATGTCCTAAACACTACAAATGAAACAACTACAGTTGGAATTTATTTTATATTTATCTTCCTTCTCAAACAACAGGAAAATAATGAATCAAAACGTTTTGGGAAAAACTGGGATTATGACATTTCTTCGATCACAATACCGTAACACATTAAATTAACTTATATTATAATAAAAAACTTGAAGTGAAACGGAATATTCAGGATGTCATGTATTACAATAAATTTAGAACTTAATGAATATATGGGTATTTATCACCTACCTTAATGTCCGGCCCCATGGCTAAATGGTCAGTGTGTTGACCATTGGTCATAGGGGTCCCGGGTTCGACTCCCAGCAGGGTCGGGAATTTTAACCATAATTGGTTAATTTCGATGATACGGGGGCTGGGTGTATGTGTCGTCTTCATCATCATTTCATCCTCATCACGCGCAGGTCACAGGTCGCCTACGGGAGTCAAATCAAAAGACCTGCATCTGGCGAGCCGAACTTGTCCTCGGACACTCCCGGCACTAAAAGCTATACGCCATTTTTTCATTTTTACTTACCTTTTTTGCAGGTAATTTAATTCACATTCATTATGAGTTGTAACTAGTATTTTATCCTTAACGTAAAATAGTTCTCGAGAACTGTCGTACATAATTCTGTATCAAATGTCGTCGAATGTAGCACGTAATTTAGCGTAAAATTATGAAACAAAAATTATATTTCGCTGTATTAATGACTGCGCACTTGTTATTGTCAGTAATGATTTACATACCACTGTAGTATTTTTAAGATATTTATCAGCAGTTTTCAACAAAGACGGCGTGCTGTATGTTACTCTATTGTGTAACACGAACAACAGTTCCACGGCGCATCTAATGGCTATCTCCTCCTTCGAACTTCAATCCTAGGATTAGTGGGTGGTTGATTAAATTTTGATTTCTTGAGAATTCAGTTTATGTTGTCATATTCTTCATTTTAGAGTTAGGCTGACGGAGTGGTTGAGGCGCTGGCCTTCTGACTGCAACTTGGCACGTTCGATCCTGGCTCAGTCTGATAAAATGAAATGGCGTATGGCTTTTAATGTCGGGAGTGTCCGAGGACATGTTCGGCTCGCCAGGTGCAGGTCTTCTGATTTGACTCCCGTAGGCGACTTGTGCGTCGTGATCAGGATGAAATGGTGGTGAAGGCAACACACACACCCAGCGCCCGTGCCAGCGAAATTAACCAATGCTGGTTAAAATTCCCGACTCTGCCGGGAATCGAACCCGGATCCCTGTGACCAAAGGCCAGCACGCTAACGATTTGACCATGGAGCCGGACGCTCAGTACGGTGGTATCTGAAGATACTCAAATACGTCAGGCTCTTGTCGGTGGATTTACTGACACGTAAAAGGACTCCTGCGTACAAAATTCCGGTACCTTGTCATCCCCGAAAACCTTAAGAAGTAGTTTGCGGGGTGTAAAAACAATAACTTTATTATTATGATCATGTTAGAGTTACTACCTACTTATATATTCCCACTTACTTGGTCGTCCTTCGTATTTCTTACCTCCCAGCCTCCCTTGTATATTGGCGACAGTGCACTGTTATGCCCGTTAAGTTGTGAATTAATGGTTATGTATGTAACAAATGATGAAACTGTTACCGTTAAAGAAATCTTATTGAGGATCAGGAAGACACGTTTTCGAGTACATTTCGTAGCAAAGTCAAAATAAAATAATAATGCTGACTTCAAAAATGAATAATCACAAATCATGTCTGATGACAAAATTTCAATTGCAATATCAAACCTTACATCACAATCACCCGTAAGCGTAGTTTTCGGAACAGAGTAAACTGATTACTCGTATTATAAAATGAGACAATCACCTTATCCAAACGCGAACATTGGTGAACTAGACAGATCAGCGGTGACTAATTAGGCATCATAAGCGAGAGCTTACTTCAGGAAGTCTGCTTCTCCTTTATCCAACATAACTTGAGCAACCCATCCAAGCGATGACCACGTACAATGTTCCATGACTTCGGAGATATCACGGGATCCGGTGTTTCACCATGGCTACACCGTTAGCCAACTGAAAAACGAAAATTGATGATGTTTGTTGTTTTAAGGGACCTATCATCGGGGTCATCGGCCTTTTAAAACAAAAACAGACTAGCATTCAGGAATAAATACGGAGATGACATTTTAGTTGAACTAACTCTTAAATGATAACCATTCCTGAAATAAAGATTTACATTTTTGTCTATGTTCATGGAATGTTCATCTTTCCTACTCGTATAATTTTTACTGAAAGGTGGAACTGCCCATTTGCAACCACTTATAATTATATCGTCATTCATATGCCAAAACCGCGAATGTGAGAATTATCTTCCTATCCATTATTTCCGTTTAGACTGGTCACGCCTCCCAGCTACTTACAGAGAAGATATGTAGTCCATCTGAACAACGTTTGTATCGTTCATTTCCCTACAGTCGATCTGAACAATTTTCTATCAGTTCCTTTTCGTATGCGCGTGTGTAAAGGAAAACGAACCGTAAATGCATCATAATTAAATAGCGGTTAAATATGTTATGTAAACATACATTCCTACAGTACGGTAGAGTAAGGTTCATTTTCCTTTACACGCTTGATTAGGAAAATGAACTCAACGAAAATGGACTGCATAGCCATATGTGGCTAGAAGACGCCACCAGTCTTAAGGGAAATAACGGATAGGAAGAGCATTGTCATATTCGCGGTTTTGGCATAGGTATGACGAAATATCGTTGATGTTTCAGAAAAGCTTCGTATCTCCTAATGCTCTTCCTATCTCCTAATGCTCTTCCTAACCATTATTTTCCGTAAGACTAGTCAAGCCTCCCAGCTACTTTTGGATAAGTTATGTAGTCCATTAGAACAAAGTTTGTTGTGTTCATTTTCCTATGGTTATCCATAAAGAAAATTCAGCCTTACCGTACCGTGTTGTAGGAATGTATGTTTTCATTACGTATGTATTTACGCACTCCAACAGTATAATGTATTTAAGGTTAACTTTCCTTTACACATTAGCATAGCAAAATGAATCCAATTAAAATTGAACTGAAGGACGGCATGTTCATATGAGACTGGGAGGCGTGCCAGTCTTGAGGAGAAAAATGGATAGGAAGAGCATTGTGAGATACGAGATTTTGCTATAACAGCGACGATATATATATATCATATATTGTAAAAGAAGAGCAAAATCATCCCCACACAGATCATGATGGGCGCTGAAGGAGCGGAAATTAGTAATCTAGACATTTAGTTGCAGAGAATGATTAGCTCTATCCCTGGAACCTCTATTCCCAGAAATTAATCTGGTACTCATATCAGGTTCAGGCTGAATAAAACCCAGGTCATGTGCTTCTGCAGAAGGGGAAGTTTATAGATTTTCCCACTTCCTGTCGGGATCGAACCCACGTCCCTCCAGAAGGCATTTACTGCCTCGTCTATGTAGCCTCCTAATTATATGCGGTACAGGTGGCAAAATATGTCCAGGAAAAGCGACTCTTTCATAATATCAAATAACACTTTTGTCATAAATTCGAAAATGTTCACTCATGCCTGTAGGCCCACGTATTTCTATACCTCCAGCAATTCTATGCTTTAAAGTCACGGAACCAGTGGAGTCTATTATCATGTACTAGTAATTTCAAATAGCGTAAACAGAGATGAAGGTATCATTGGAAAAGTATAAACATTCTGTATATTCTTTAATGCCCCCCCCCCCCGGGTTTAAAAAATATTTGCTTAGAAAACTACAAGATTTTAAAATGAATCGAAACGTACAGTAACTGTGCCTAGACGTCATTAGTAACTCGGACACGACTCCCTTTGTTTTGGTTTCGATCAACCTTCCTATGTTTGAGCGAAATCGGTGACACCATAACTGTGACCTCCCCTTCTGGGAACGATGCTTCTAAGCAAAACTCAGTGTTCAGTGATGAAGGAAACTTAACCTTCCCTTACCTGTATTAAAAAAACTCCAGCAAACCTACTGTAGCAGTAATCATTTGCGCGACGTAAAGTTAGGATCACTATCCATAAATCTCTGCTTCTTAATCAAAATATTTGAAATCATTTGATTACTCTCGTCATACATCTCGAGGACACTATATGAGAACTTATAATACAATCGGGAAGTATAAAATGAAATTTATCAGCCTGTTTCCAGTCATTCGACCGGGTCGGGAGGAGAATGAATGAAGCCCCATCTAGAGGCGAGGATAGGAATTGTGCCGGCTGCCGAAGCTCGTCGCATTCCTCTGAGGCGTTGATTAATGACTGACAGATATTATGAAATGATATTGGAGAGTGTTGCTGCAATGAAAGATGGCAGGGAACACCGGAGTACCCGGAGAAAAACCTGACGTGCCTCCGCTTTGTCCAGCACAAATCTCACATGGAGTAACCGCGATTTGGACCAAGGAACCCAGCGGTGAGAGGGTGGCGCGCTGCGGCGTGAGCCGTGGAGACATTAAAATCAGGAATATACTGCATATAAAATGGAGTTTAAGAATTGTTTCTCGAAATTGTTTTAAGTGAAAATGCATGGTTTCATTCTACGGTACACAGCCCAAACTTCTGCTAGTTAATCGATGATAAGCAAATTTGTATTGAACAGCTCCTTTCTTTCACTCTGTAAATATAATTCGTATCGTCGTATATCAAAATGCTCTTTCTATCCGTTATTTTCCTTAAGACTGGTCACGCTTCCCAGCCACATATGTATATGCAGTACATCAGAACTATATTCGTTGTGTTCATTTTCCTACCATGCGAGTTGGTCGTGCGGTTAGGGGCGCGCAGCTGTGAGCTCGTATCCGGGAGACAGTGAGTGTGCATCCCACTGTCGCCAGCCCTGAAGATGGTTTTCCGTGGTTTCCCATTTTCACACCAGGCAAATGCTGGGGCTGTACCTTAATTAAGGCCCTGGCCGCTTCCTTCCCATTCCTACTAGGCCTTTTCTGCCCGTCGTCGCCATAAGACCAATCTGTGTCGGTGCGACGTAAATGCAAATTGTAAAGCAATTAGTTCATTTTCCTATGCAAAGGTGTAAAGGAAAAGGAACATTAAATACAGTATAGTGTAGGAGTGAGTAAGTACGTCACGCAAATGTATATTCCTATAGTACGGTGCAGTCAAGTTCATTTTCACTTAACACACATGCATAGGAAAAAGAACACAACGAAAATTGTTCTGATGGACTGCATATCCATATTTAGATGGGAGAGTGACCAGTCATATGGAAAATTTCGACGTACGAGGCTTTGTGATGATGATGATGATGATGATGATGATGATGATGATGATGATGCTTGTGGTTTAAAGGGCCTAACATCGAGGTCATCGGCCCCTAATGGTACGAAGCGAGACGAAATGTTATGACCATTTAAAATCTAGAATCCTCCACTGACCATATTCGAAAACATGAGGGCGGAGAACGAATGGATGGAAATGAAGTTAAAACAATCAGTGGATTTGACCCGCAATGGCCCGCATTCCCAGAAACTAGCTTTAAATAATGGTATTACTGACCAAGGGATTGCGTCTAAAGCATAATACTGAATCGATGATGCTTGTTTTCGAAGCAGGTCCAAAATCCAGGTCATCGGCCCCTCAAAATTGTACTTATCGCTAGGAAAATAGAACCATGCCATTTGTCATGTTGCGGTACTAATCAAAACTAGCGAAGACTCGCGGTATTCCACATATTATGGTACTACTCACAGGTAATGAAATTCGCACATGTAACACAGACCTATGGTGTTTCGCACACTGCGGCGCTATTTACAGGCAACGCAAACCTATGGCGTTCCTCACATAAGTGGACGAACCACAGCGACCCGCACTGTCCCGTGGTGTCCCTCACATAGTGGGGCATAGACAAGGCAGAACCATGGGGTCGCTAATCCCATGGTGTTGAGCATACAGGGGTACGAATCACAGGTACTGTAGAAGGCGGCAACGTACTCTATCGCTACTAATCAAAAACCTATTTTGTACTTAACATAGTGGTACTACGCGCAAGTAAGAAGGACCCATGGTGTTCCCCACGTGGTGGTAAATATCACAAGTAGTTTCATGGTTCGAATAAAATCATCCCTTGGTTGCCCCTTTTAATCGCCTCTTACGACCGGCAGGGGATACCGTGGGTTTATTCTTCGTCTGCGTCGCCCACCCACAGGAGGTTGTGTGTTTGGTCCACGAGAGGTATTTTATTTCCCTCAAGTCCGCCGGCAAACAGGTTAGGACCCCCTATCCTTCACCTGGGACGCGCCACGTGGGAGTATCACTTCTCCCCCTGCTACGCCAGCGTAGTAGGTTCGTGGACGAGGCTTCGTTTCTTCAACGACAATATATTTCATTAAGCAAAATACTGGGCATACATAGATACGTAATGTATGCCTCAGGAAGCTCTTAGGTTCCCAGAAATATAATGTATAAATTATTGCAATTCTTTCCAGTCGTTTCATAACTGAATAAGTTGTATAAATTCATGATATGCGGTCGTTCGTTCTATGGCACTGTCTAATATATTTCTTCACTGACGCGTATGAATCGCCGTCCTTATTTAATTTTGAACGTTATATAGATATTTCACATTTTTCCATACCCCTGCGTACCCTTCCTCTTTCGTATTGAAAAGTAGCTTGACGGAGCACTGGAGAATCGATGTTTCCATTGGCGCCTTTACACGTGCGCATTGTTTTGTGCGGGCTAGTTAGCCCAGTGTGGAATCTGACTCGCTAGCGAATCGAGCCTTGGGACATCTTTCCTATTGACGAGGGACGGTTTACCCTGGCGAGCCCACAATGCTCCTGCATCCTTAGTCCAACACGCCCAATATCGCATGGAGAGAGATATAGACTGTAACAACTTGGAACAATATCTGCAGTTGCTGTTGAACCTTTATACCGAATTCTGATCGGTAGTTTCCACCTGGTCCGCCTCTGTGGTGTAGTGGTTAGTGTGATTAGCTGCCACCCCCGGAGGGCTGGAACGGGGTCCACTCAGCCTCGGGAGGTTAACTGAGTAGAGGTGGGTTCGATTCCCACCTCAGCCATCCTGGAAGTGATTTTCCGTGGTTTCCCACTTCTCCTCCAGGCAAATGCCGGGATGGTACCTAACTTAAGGCCACGGCCGCTTCCTTCCCTCTTCCTTGTCTACCCCTTCCAATCTTCCCATCCCCCACCAAGGCCCTTGTTCAGTATAGCAGGTGAGGCCGCCTGGGCGAGGTACTGATCATTCTCCCCAGTTGTATTCCACGATCCGATGTCTGAAGCTCCAGGACACTGCCCTTGAGACGGTAGAGGTGGGATCCCTCGCTAAGTCCGAGGGTAAAGCCAACCCTGGACAATAAACAGATTAAGAAGGAAATAAAGAAAGTTTCCACCTGGTCAGCACCAGGATGGCACTGTAGCCAACACAATGAGGATCACGCCTGTATTCTTTCCAAACTTATCCTCAGTTAGCGACAAAATCACGGAGAGGATATTAGATAAAACTACGCGCACAGAAATTGCATACTTGGGATTGATGATCACTAAGCCCAAGTCAATTATTTCAAATACCAGTGGCAACAAGAGCAAGAAGAAGAACACCAACAGCAATTACAAGGCCTTACAATTAAACCTATAATAATAGACGATTGTAGCGGATATAAGTTATTACGGTATTTACTCATTATAATAAGTTTTAGATGCTGGCGGAAGCCTCCGTGGCTCAGGTGGCAGCGCCTCGGCCTTTCGCCGCTTGGATGTGTGGTTCAAATTCCGGTCACTTCAGGTAAGACTTGTGCTGGCCAAAGCGGAGGCGGGACAGGTTTTTCTCCGGGTACTTCCGTTTTCTCTGTCATCTTTAATTCCAGCAACACTGTCCAATATCATTTCATTTTGTCTGTCAGCCATTAATAATTGCGCCAGAGGAGTGCGACAGGCCTCGGCAGCCGGCGCAATTCCTATCCACGCAGCAAGATAGGGGCTTCATTCATTCCATCTCTGATCCGGTCAATGACTGGAAATCAGGTTGTAGGTTTTCTTTTCGATAAGTTTGAGATGCCGGCGCCATGGCTAAATCTTTGAGCAAGCCGGCCTTTGGTCCAAAGTGTCTGAGTTCGATTCCCGGCCAGGTCATGGATTTGAACGTTCATTATGTTATTCCCATGGTTCGTGGGCTGGGTTGTTGTGCCATCTTCATCACTAGAATTCGTCTTAGGCAGAGCCCCATCCTCAGAGGTGCGCAGGTCTTCTATTGGCGTCAACTCGAAATACCTGCACCAGGCCCTTCCGGAAGCCACACGCCTTTATTGTTAATTCTAGATGTAGTTTCTTTTTAACTGTAATTTTTGAGTAGTTTGTGGTAAAAGCTTCATCTAAAACTTATCGTAATATAATTTCGTATGACCATCGTTGCAATCTTTTCAGTATAGGGGTAGCAAGCCTCCTGGTTATTAGTGCGATATGGGTTCGTTTCCTGGTCATTTCATGGATTTTTACCTCGATATGAGGACTGGTTCGAGAAACACTCAGCCTTCATGTGAAAACTGAGAAGCTATCTGAAGGTGAGATAGGTGCCCAGAATTAGAAAACCGAGATTAATGGTCTATGGGATTCGTCGCGCTGAACACGCGCCATATCGTAATCTGAGTGGCGGTCACTTTATACTCCAAGGCCAATTAGTGCTGCGGCTCAATGGGTTATTCTTTATGGCTATTGCTGGCGTGGTGAAGCCCTTGTAAGGCACACCCACCGCTGAGGATTGGCGATATCTGCCGTGTATAGGACATTGTGTGGTTCCGTTTTTGTTTTTTGCTTTTTGTGGTGGAAGATAATTTGGTGTATGAGCTGCAGGACGGTTTGGGACAACAAAACACACAGTCTCTGAGCCTAGATAATTCACAGTTTAAGATTAAAATCTCTCTATCCGGCCGGTATTCGAACTCGGATTTCCATGATAAAAGTCCAAGATTTTGACCTCTCAGCCATGGAGATAGACATCATTAAACATTACAATCAGTTAGTGGTGATATATTTACTCGAATGTGACATGCAACGAATAATTGACTGCATTTAGAGGAGCCGTGGAACACGCCGAGGAACTGCAGATTCATATGAATATCACATCGTTGTGGAGCAAAGCACGTCAAAGGATGTAACGATAACCTCAACAATAAAATATTAATACTATCGCACTGGTGCCAGTTCACGTAGATAGGCTGCATCTTTACTATATTGTCGCTGAACCGGCAAAACCTCGAATGCCACAATGTCCATCCTATTCTTTGTTTTCCTTGGCAATTTTATGATTTTTTGCTTAAATATTTTAATTCGCATATGTTCTTTCATAGTAAGAAAAGCACACTGTGAAATTCAAAAAGAGAAATGTAGAAATAATTAAATACTAGCCTGCAGTTGAGGAGTGGGCCTGCCATCATATGACGAACATTTTCATATAACTTTTTCGTAATGAATATTCTCCAAATTAGATGAAATTTTAGATAACTCCTACTAACGGTGCTAACAGTCTTGCATATCATTTTGAAAAAGTAATAATTTCGAAACGAAATATAGATAAATATATGTTGTAATTATTTCCACAAAAAGATTCAAAATTTTGAAAATGAATTTAAATGACACGACAAAATATATCCAGAAAACCTTACACAAAACTGTTTGACTACGGTATATTATTAGATACAGTCTTTAATTTTTCAAACTGATTAAAATTAATTTACTATAAAAATATGATTTTCTAAAACTCTTTAAAAATTCTCGAAAACTGTTGGATCAATTGAGTTTGTATCTATGTTCAATAATACTCACATGCCATATGTTTAAAATTTTAGGCCAAATGATAAATTAGAGAAAAATTTCATTTTTACCAGACTATCACCTTAAGACTGGTCACGCCTCCCAGCCACCTATGGATATGCAGTCCATCAGAGCAATTTTTATTGTGTTCATTTCCGTTTGCCAACGTGCAAAGGAAAATAAAAATTACTGTAACTTACCGTACTGTAGGAATGTACGTTTACATAACGTAATTTACGCACTCCTACAGTCTAATGCACGCCAAGATTTACAATGCAATGAGAAAGAATTACACATTTAGTACACTATCGTTCTTTCACGGGGTGGGGGAGGGGGGTAGGTCGTCGAGTGGTATGATCACGAGATTCTCACCAACGAGGGTGCGGTTCCAATCTCGGCCAATGCACGTGGAATCTTCGAAATGAAATGTCACGTTCCAGTGGCTTGTATAAGACGTGAAAGAGGATGTCTCCTAACTATGATCACGATATGATCAGTCAAAACACTTATGAAGCTATGTCTCCTGAAGACTGCTTTGTTATTTGCCATCAAATTCTTTTTTTTTTAACTTTTGACAGTTTTGACCACTCAGTGAAGTTAATTTCAACTCATTGGTCATAATATCTTAATGATCTAAATCGGTATGGAAGAAAGAAAATCTCGTAGGCTATGTCACAATACTTACCTTAACCATTATTTTCCTTAAGATTGGTGACGCCACGCAGCCACATAAGAAAATGAGCGCAGCGGACATTGTTCTGATGGACTGCATATCCATATGTGGCTGGGGGGGGGGGGCGTGATCATTTTTAAGGAAAATAATGGACAGTAGGATTATTGTCAGATACGCGGTACTGCTCACGCAGCTACGATATAGCGAATTGTAAGAGTAGCCGCCATATAGATGAAGTCTGGTGTATGTCCGCTAGAGGAGTGGGAAACCTCTCCGCTTTTGAATATTCTAGAAAGAGCCTCAAGGCCCACTTAACTGCAAATGAATAATTGGTGCTGTTCCCCTCCGGGAGTTTTACACGGTACGCTCTGTCAGCCCATTCGAATCTTTCATTCCTAACTTAATTCCCTCACGGAACTTCATGGCCGGCACCAGAAGTGCTTCTCCTGTGTTATTTCAGCAACTACCGAATTCACCATGTTACGAATGACCAAAACGAAACTTCTCAAGCATCCAGCAGTCTTAAAGAGATATTTGACATCTTTCTTCTTTTTACTATGGGGTTAATGCGGCAGTGACACAAATTCATCTCCGTACTGGCCATGAAGTCCCCTGGAGGGGTGGAAGATAAAGGCTTCCACTATCCGTAACCTCGGCACTTGGTGGGGTAGCGTGGTTAGCTCTACACCGCCGCCCTTGCTCCCAGGAATTAACCTGGTACTCATTTTTTGGTGTAGGCTGAGTGAACCTCAGGGCCATATGCATCTCGGGAAGTAGAAATCACGTTTCTTAAATGTTACGACTTCCTGACGGTAAATCGAACCCACGTCCTTTTGGGTGAATCGAGCGTGCCTTTACCGCCTCGGCCAGGCAGTTCCTCGCAGTGACCCAGACAGTTCTTATTGCGACAATGGGAGGAAGCAGGGCTAGGATTTCAATTTAAGAGACCAGGGTCTTAATTAAAGTACAGAATAGAACGGAATATACGAATAGAATGCACCTACCCCCTAGTTCCAGATTTCCAGGAACTGGGCAGAGAGTAATTATTTTCATAAATGCATTAAAATTAATTTATCTATTACTACCGGAAATGTAACGATACCGAGCTCGATAGCTGCAGTCGGTTAAGTGCAACCAGTACCCAGTATTCGGGAGATAGTGGGTTCGAACCCAACTGTCGGCAGCCCTGAACAGGTTTTTCCGTGGTTTCATATTATCCCACCAGGCAAATGCTGGGGCTGAACCTGAAATAAGGCAACGGCCGATTAATTCCCACTCCTAGCCATTTCCTATCATATTGTCGCCATAATACCTGTCTGTGAGGGTGCGACGTAAAACAAAATTGTAAAAACAAAATCAATTACGCATACTCACTAATTACATTCGATCTCTAAATTTTAATTTCTAAGATATTTTTTAATTTTGTCTTGGACGTTAACATTATTATGTAATCTAGGACAACATGTAAGAGGCTGCCTGGCCGAGGCGGTAAAGGCGTGCTCGGTTCGCCCGGAAGGACGTGGGTTCGAATCCCCTTCAGGAAGTCGTAAAATTTAAGGAACGATATTTCCACTTCCGGAGGTGCACATGGCCCTGAGGTTCACTCAGCCTACACCAAAAATGAGTACCAGGTTAATTCCTGGGGGCAAAGGCGGCCGGGCGTAGAGCTAACCACTCTACTCCATCAAGTGCCGAGGTTACGGATAGTGGAAGCCTTTACCTTCCACTGCTCCAAGGGCCTTCATGGCCCGTACGGGGATGACTTTTTTTTCTAGTACAACATGTATCTTACCCATACTAATTCGTGTAAGTGCAAGAATGTTTTTTATCACTAGTCTGAACAATGTTATCCTTAGCTTGCATTAGACATTATGAACTGTATTAACTAAATGACTGTGTGAATGAATAGAATTGCCTGGTTAGATGATATTGGTACACTGCATGAATGATTGTATGATTGAATAAGTGATTGAGTGACCGAATGCGTTGCTTGCTCTCCGCCTATATCTACGGAACACCAGCAGGTAGCGTGAGAACATTCCATGTTGATAAATGAATGAATGAATGAATGAATGAATGAATGAATGAATGAATGAATGAATGAATGAATTCATACATGAAAAGAGGTCTCTCTCCTAGTCATGGATAACCACAGACTGCCCATCTGTTACAACTTTCTGTGGGTGAGAAAAGCCACGCGCGGCATCATGTCGTCATGATGGAAATAAGTCTTCTCTGACGAGTGGGGCACGATTTAAATTTGAATATTTAGACCAAGAGATTCTTAGTAATAACTCATAATACAGAGTAAAGTTAATTTCACTATACTGGAAGTAAAGCATAAAGGTTTAAATTCAAAATTATTGCTGAGCGATTTGGCTAAACCGTTGGAGTCACGTTGCTGTGATTTTATACGTTATATAATAACGGAGAACATTACGATTTTCTCGATGCGAGAACACAATAGGAACAGTTCTTTCAGCTATAATTCGTAACGTCCTTAGAAGCCTTGCTGAAGGAAAATCATTATTGATGTCATTGTCGGTATGGACTATGTATAACACTCTATGTTACTGTTATTTCAGGAGATATTTCATCTGTAAATGTTGGTATTTATACCAGGTGAATCAGCTGCCCCTACCAATATTTTGTTCTGCAGCCCAATAAATATGTGAGGTCGATATTTACCTGCTAGCATCCCGCGTGGTACTAATGCAGTGTTAGCTCATTCTGCAAACGATTCTGAACTCCATTATCGTTCCTGCCGTCTGACTGAAGACCGTTCGAAAGATATGGCAAACTTTAAATCTCTTATCGTACGTCAGTGTAAGATATAACTATGGTAATATGTCTTACCAAGTGACTGCATATAGCAAAACGCAAAAATGAACGCTTGGAACTACAGCACAGACAATTGAAGAGCGTACGAAGTAATAATAATAATAATAATAATAATAATAATAATAATAATAATAATAATAATAATAATAATGTTATTTGTTTTACGTCCCACTAACTACTTTTACGGTTTTCGTAGACGTCGAGGTGCCGGAATTTAGCCTCGCAGTAGCTCATTCACGTGAAGGCTAGCTGTTCATGGCTTTCACTTCAAATTGTGCACCACAGCGAAGAATCACTCGCCAAATGAGGGATGCATGTGTGCTTTGTGCGGGGAGCAGTGTTATCGTTATGACCTACTAAGGCGTGCAGGAAGGAAAATATCTCTAATTAAGTTCTGCATTGAATGATTTTGTTTATTTTTTGTATAAGGCAATTAGCTGCAAAAAATAAATTGTTATTAATGCAACATCCCTCGCAGCTGTGGCGTAGCGTTAATACTGCTAGGGTCAATAAAGAACAAGAGCTGACCAGGCGAGGTCGGTTAAGATAGATGAAAGAGAGGGACCTAGCTGGATAGCGTTCCTCATCGACCGCGGCAGTATCAGAGATTCCAGACCTCGGGAGTCTCATTTTCACGCCCTTCGTGGCCCTTGGCACTTTTTTGGTCGATACATTACATTTTCGAAGTGTCGGACCCCTCTCAATTTTTTTTCTAAGATTACTGTTAGTAGAGGAGGTTTGCCCAGTTGTAATTCCTCTGCGAACAATAATCAGCACCACCAAACGCTATCCTACCAATTAATGAAACGTAGTCGTGGTAACTAAGGTTATGTTCGAAGGAAGAATCCCAACTTCCAATGCTTATTTACTTCTTATGGCTAGTCTATGCAGCTACAAGCATATTCCAGCTTAAAGTCTAGTTAATGACTAAAAGGGTACATGTTTCCTTCCTCGGTTTTGGAACATCTTCAGCTAAACGAAACGTGTATTAAGATACAAAAATTGGCACATATGAAATAAAAACCCTTATGATGATGATGAGATAAAGTATTCCTTCATATTGAGTAAAAACACTCAACAAATCGATGTTCAAATTTGTAGTACAATCTGTGTGCATAAGGGATCCTGGAAAGTGATTCTCTTTCCCCTTCTCCAGTATTTTCAATATCAGTAAACAACTTAGATCCCTTAAGTCCACTTACGACTAATAACTATGGTTGAAAATATCTTGCAATTCCTATTTTTTCATGAACACCTGCTAATTTACGTAGGCACAATAATTTACATTTGAACAGTTAGGAAGGTTTAAAAAGTACTGTAAAAATGGTACATTACGAGAATTTTTTTGACAAGATTACTATGTTATTCATACACTTGATGGAATATGATTGAAGTCATTAAATTGTTAAATTTTACATATAAACATAACAGGTTTTAAAGGATCCTAGATTTACGATTCCCGCACAATCTTGTTTTTGTAAGCTATTTGCAGTAAAACTCCATCCTATGAGCATCAAGTTTGAACATACGGGAACATATATATTAACTTCATATGAACGTGAAACAGGGCTCAATTAAACTATTTTGAAGGTGCTCAATTCGTGGAATTGAATAATTAGAATAATAAGTCCTGTGACGTCCAATGAAAACAGAAGCTACATTGCATCAATGGATTGATAACTGGTGGAACTAAATGGACCACATGAATACTGTTTTCAAGGCTTTGGAAAGAGCATAGCCCTAACGGGAAACTGACCTAATGCATCCTTTCCGCCAACCAGAAGCATTCAAAGCTCCACCGAGTGACCAGCACACAGGTGCGCATTTTATTCTCATTTCTCATAGTTCGGTGGGCCTCGGCCGCTGTATATTTATAAAGAGCTACAGCTTGAAATGAATGGCCTTTAGTGCAGGAACTAGACTCATAGCTCACCCTTAATGAAATTTTAATTTTCTTCACCTGATAAAAGGCAGATCAGAGTAAACTCATTACACGCGGAAGATAATTCTACGTAAAACAGTTCTAAATTTGTCGTTGTATCACAACGTAATATTTCACACAAGATAAGATATATTCCTCTGATCATCACACGATAATTAGGATTTCCCAGCCGAGGTGAATAAAGAATGTTTTCCCGTCCATATTAGAATGGGTGTTACTTTTGTATGCAAACGGATCGTTTCAATAGAAGTTATTATAGTAAGCAAACCGATAGTTTTATATTTATATTTATATTTATATTTATATTTATATTTATATTTATATTTATATTTATATTTATATTTATATTTATATTTATATTTATTTCTTGCAAATGAGTATTTCTGGATATTATGCACGTTTGCAGACGTCATCATTTCTGTCTAGCCAATGATTAATGTTTCGGTACTTTCTCAAAGTGAATTAGAGAATGAGTAGTGGTGACATTAAAAAAGCCCCAGGATTAAGTTTTGAGTTTCCAGCCGATTTAAGTTGTCTTCCCACTTATTATTTCTACTCACAAAATTGCTTCCTTGTTAAGAATCATTTTCAATGCAGCGCATGAAACTCTGATACTCAGTTCCTTCGTAGCATTTCTGATAAGCTTGAATTATGCATATGATTGAAAAGCAGATTTCAATCTTTTCATTCTGTTTCTCAATGTCTTCGGTCAATAGGAGAAATGATGCAGCATCAGAAATTGATCGCAGCTTTAGCCTGTAAAAACATATCTATAAATCATGTTTTAGCAGTTACTTTAGCTCTGTCATGTTCAATATCTTAATTTAAGTATACAGAGTGCTCGAGGATGCCATTCGGGTCGTGATAAAGGGGGCCATGATGAATAAACTGAAGCTTGGTCGGTAACTTAATTCGGAATCATCTGGGACAAAGTAATGTACTGTCATTTTCCAGTCATGATTCATCAGCTAGGACTCTCCGCGGCTGTCCTCTCGGTCCCAGTTTTATTTTTTACTTTCGAATAACTGTAGGAATGTAGGAAGTATTGTATTCCTGTAAAAAGTCGGCATTTGGTTTTTGCGGCATTTTTATGTTCCATGACACATAGACATCGAATCATTGGGATTCACAACAGCAGTGTGGCATAAGACGCCGTGATGTCTCTGTTTGAGGTAATTCATGGGATATTAGGACCTCAGATCTCGACGAAACCGACATCCTGTTCCACTGTCGACTAAAACCTGTATATCGTCGGTGAAGAAACAGTACCTCGTATCTCACAATGCTTTTCCTATCCATTATTTTCCTTAATGCTTGTCACACCTTCCAGTCACATTTATGGATATGCAATCCATCAGAACAATGTTCGTTGTTTTCATTTTTCTATACCAACGTGTAAAGGAAAATTAGCTTAAACACGGTGTACTGTAGGAGTGCATGAATACATTGCATTACATTCCTACAGTAGGGTACGGTAAGGTTCATTTTCTTTTATATTCTCGCGTAGGAAAATGATCACAACGAACGTTGTGCTGATGGACTGCATATACGTATGTGGTTAGGAGGTGTAAGCAGTCTTAATGAAAATAATGGATATGAAGAGCATTGAGACATACGGGATTTGTTTCAGCAACGATGATATGTTACAGGCCGACATTTAAATGTTGTCCGGCTCCATGGCTAAATGGTTATCATGCTGGCCTTTGGTCACAGGGGTACCGGGTTCGATTCCCGGCAGGGTCGCGAAGTTTAACCATCATCGGTTAATTTCTCTGGCTAAGTGTATGTGTCGTCTTCATCATCATTTAATCCTCATCATGACGCGCAGGTCGCCTAAGGGAGTCAAATCGAAAGACCTGCACTTGGCGAGCCGAACATGTCCTCGGACACTCCCGGCACTAAAAGCCATACGCCATTTCATTTCATTTCATTTAAATGTTCTTCCCGGTGCGATTCATTCTTTCCTTTTTTGGAATTCTTTCTCTGTTTCTCCCAACCACGTAATGGATATGCACTCCAGCAGAACCATTCTCCTTGTGTTTCTTTTCATGTGCTACTCTGTAAAGGAAAGTGAGCCTAAATGCATCATCCAGACATACATTCCTACGATACGGTAAGGTTCATTTTCTTTTGCCTATAGGCTTACGAAAATGAACACGACGAAAATTGTTCTGACGAACGGCATAACCATGTGCGGCTAAGAGGTGTGACCAGCCTTAAGGAAACTAATGGATAGGAAGAGCATTGTCAGATACGCGGTGTTGCCCCCGTAGCGATGATACAACACTGTGTAAAATCTAGATCAAAACAGTCATTATTTGTAAAATCGGTATACACACTTATGAGGTTTAATAAATAATCGTGTTTAATCTACTTTTAGAAACATAATTGTTATTATAATTTACATAAAAACCAATGCGTGTATCATAAACAACGGAGTACAAAAAATTAATTCTCTCTCCTCATTTTTATGTGACCGGGAAGTAGGGGATGGGAGTATTCAATGGGGCTTTGCGGTTTAGAGCAATTAAGTAAATTCTTGAAGTAGTCTGCCAGAATGCTGCAGTTATCTTCATTTGACGTCGCCAGTGGTTTATAGCCAGTGAGTTTGCGTTTGAAGGCTCTGTAGTACTCTCTGCTTTCATTCTTCCTAAAGTTTTGTTCTATCCTTTCAATGAGAGAATTTTCGTATTTATGCTTCTCAGTTCAGAACACCCTAGCTGCTTGGGCACGTTGGGTTTTGTAGGTTTCCCAATCATTTTCTGATTTCGTAGAGTTGTACTGTTTCCACGTATTGAGTCTTTCTTTGAGGACTGATTCGCAGGTACCATTCCACCAGGCATGTTTTTTGCTTCTCTTGATTTCTGCAACGTCTTTGGCGGCCTCAACAAGGAGAATGTTGGTGTTATTATTATTATTATTATTATTATTATTATTATTATTATTATTATTATTATTATTATTATTATTATTATCATACTGCAATGGCCATTCTCTTGAAAGTCTAGTCCCTTTTCCAAATTTCTCATCTTCTTGATGATTGTTGTTTAAATGGGCCTAACATCTAAGGTCATCGGCCCCTTCCAACTTCTTTTCTATGAATCGAACCCACGTCTTTCTGAGTGAACGTAGTACGATTTTTTGCCGCCTCAGCAGATACAACTTGGGAAACTACTAATGTACTACTACTAATAATGATATTATTATTATTATTATTAATATTAATAATAATAATAATAATAATAATAATAATAATAATAATAATAATAATAATAATAATAATAATAATAATAATAATGCCTGACTGGGTAACTGAGCTTGCATTATGGAGATGGTGTGTTCGAACCCCACTGCTGCAGCCCTGAAGATGATTTTACGTGGTTTTCCATTGTCATAGGAGGCAAATGCTAGGGGTGTACCTTCTTAAAGCCACGGACGCTTCTTTCGAATGTCAATAAATAAATCTATATATATACGTACATACATACATACAGAATGTGGCTGCATTCCTTGACCTTCGCCGTTAGAAGAGTTAGAGTTCAGAATTAACATGAGTTATTAAGAAAATAAACCAAATAATTTTGTAGTTATTTTAATAATCTGAGAAATTGGTGCCATTAATGCTGTCATAGTTGCTGTTACTGTGGAAGTGATGGCTGAAAGACATTACTGCCTACTCATCAAATGAGTGGCGTTCCGAATCCCGGGAAAAAAGGTGTGAGATTTTTGAAATGAGAAAACCCACCGTGTACTTCGAATTCCATTGTCCATGATCACGATTTAAAAAGGCATGAAAAACTAAAATCTTGATGTGTATTAGTTTCTGTTACGAGAGCTGAGAGCTCAGTTACAGTCATTTTAAAATTAACTATATAGTCGTTGCGCCTGGAAAAGCCGCTATGATTACATTTCAGCTTAGAACTCTGACCAGAAAGGTTCTTTCATCTAAGGCTCAGTATTGCATGAAATGTATTAACAAAATTTCGTTCTAAAGGCTGTTTACACGACGACGCTAGGTTTAGCAACTGATTGTATGAAACATATTTCATGAAGGAAATTGCATGGATGATTTTCCACATGCAGACATTAGTGGTTACTGTAGTTTAACGATATATTCTGCACTGTATTTCAGTATTATTTAATTATTATAGATTTTAGCATCCTTGTAGCAACTACAGCCGTGGCAGAGACGTTGTTAATGAATCTAAAAGCTGAGAAAAGGAACATAAGCGTATGGAATATGGAACTGATAAATAGAAGATCACTTTAGGATGTCCGTGAACCTTACTGAAAATTATAACTGTAGAGGATTGAATCTAATAAAGGAAATATCTAATTCTATATCTTAATGTGATATTTAAAGAACGTTATATATCAGGTGTAACAAATGTAATTAACTGTATTTGATTACTATCTTCGTTATGAGAATATAAGCAATGGTGAACTATGGAATTCCCGGCTTGTACATTAATTACGTGCTACTACTGGACTTCTTACTACTCTCTACCCTCTATACGTTCAGGTATTCCTAAGAGAATGGATTTTATTTTAGTTCATCAACTTTCAGTCCATCCATATTACTACCTTCCAAAATAAATTCAATACCAGTAGAGCATTCGAGAGCCTCCGAGGTTCAGGCTGAAGCGCGCCGGTCTCTCACCGCTGGTTCCGTGATTCAAATGCCGGTATAATAATAATAATAATTTCGTGTGGCTATTTCTAGCCGAGTGCAGCCCTTGCAAGGCAGACCCTCAGACGGGGGTGGGCGGCATCTGCCATGTGTAGGTAACTGCGTGTCATTGTGGTGGTGGATAGTGTTATGTGTGGTGTGTGAGTTGCAGGGATGTTGGGGACAGCACATACACCCAGTCCCCGGGCCAATGGAATTAACCAATGAGGGTTAAAATCCCCAACCCGGCCGGGAATCGAACCCGCTGACCATTCAGCCAACGAGTCGGACAAATGCCGGTCACTCCATGTGAGATTTGTGCGGGATAAAGCGAAGGTGGGACAGGTTTTTCTGTGGGTACTCCGGTTTTTCCTGCCGTTATTCATTCCAGAAACACTCTCCAAAATCATTTCATTTCATCTGGCAGTCATTATCCACTGCTGCAGAGGAGTGCGGCAGGCTTCGGCAGCTGTCAAAAATCCTGTCCTCGCCGTCAGTTGGGGGCTTCGTTCATTCCATTCGTGACCCGGTCGAATGACTGGAAACAGACTGTGGATTAAAATAAAAGAATCATTCGTCTTTCGTTTTAAAATAACATTGTTAAAACCCTACAAACACGTCTGTACTGCATACAAGTCGAGACATTTCACTGTTTATTTACATCTCCACTTCATTTATCAAATCAAGTAACGTGTCGTAGGTACGACATCGTAATTGGTGTAAAACCTTCAATTATGATGTTTAAGATACACTGACTGACAGAGCAAATGCAACACCAAGAAGGAGTGGTACCGTGATTTCTCAGCCGACAGTCATTGTAGAACGTGTTGTCGTGTGCCGCAGGACACGTGTATAGCTAAAAATGCCAGGCCGCCGTCAACGGAGGCATTTCCAGCAGACAGACGACTTTACGAGGGGTATGGTGATCGGGCTGAGAAGGGCAGGTTGGTCGCTTCGTCAAATCGCAGCCGATACCCATAGGGATGTGTCCACGGTGCAGCGCCTGTGGCGAAGATGGTTGGCGCAGGGACATGTGGCACGTGCGAGGGGTCCAGGCGCAGCCCGAGTGACGTCAGCACGCGAGGATCGGCGCATCCGCCGCCAAGCGGTGGCAGCCCCGCACGCCACGTCAACCGTCATTATTCAGCATGTGCAAGACACCCTGGCTGTTCCAATATCGACCAGAACAATTTCCCGTTGATTGGTTGAAGGAGGCCTGCACTCCCGGCGCCCGCTCAGAAGACTACCATTGACTCCACAGCATAGACGTGCACGCCTGGGATGGTGCCGGGCTAGAGCGACTTGGATGAGGGAATGGCGGAACGTCGTGTTCTCCGATGAGTCACGCTTCTGTTCTGTCAGTGATAGTCACCGCAGATGAGTGTGGCGTCGGCGTGGAGAAAGGTCAAATCCGGCAGTAACTGTGGAGCGCCCTACCGCTAGACAACGCGGCATCATGGTTTGGGGCGCTATTGCGTATGATTCCACGTCACCTCTAGTGCGTATTCAAGGCACGTTAAATGCCCACCGCTACGTGCAGCATGTGCTGCAGCCGGTGGCACTCCCGTACCTTCAGGGGCTGCCCAATGCTCTGTTTCGGCAGGATAATGCCCGCCCACACACTGCTCGCATCTCCCAACAGGCTCTACGAGGTGTACAGATGCTTCCGTGGCCAGCGTACTCTCCGGATCTCTCACCAATCGAACACGTGTGGGATCTCATTGGACGCCGTTTGCAAACTCTGCCCCAGCCTCGTACGGACGACCAACTGTGGCAAATGGTTGACAGAGAATGGAGAACCATCCCTCAGGACACCATCCGCACTCTTATTGACTCTGTACCTCGACGTGTTTCTGCGTGCATCGCCGCTCGCGGTGGTCCTACATCCTACTAAGTCGACGCCGTGCGCATTGTGTAACCTGCATATCGGTTTGAAATAAACATCAATTATTCGTCCGTGCCGTCTCTGTTTTTTCCCCAACTTTCATCCCTTTCGAACCACTCCTTCTTGGTGTTGCATTTGCTCTGTCAGTCAGTGTATTTTAATTATAGTTTATTATTTTTGTTAAGTGTTTAACATGATTAATATATGATTTCCCTGTAAATATGTAGTATAAAATTGTATAACCTCAAATACGTATTGTTTAACCTCAAAATCTATATGGTCGAAAGAGGTAGAAAATTCCATAATGTTCGTATGTTAGACTTATTGTATTATATTTGGTATTTATGAAGGGTTCTGGAAACTTACTGCAAGGTTTTATTATCCAGATAGATGTAGAGGCATTACGAATGTTGTAGATATTTCCATGTACATTTTTAAATATTGAAAGGACATTCGAGTACCCATTCGACTAGCTGGTCGATCGATGTTTCGAGTGTGTTTCATTAGAGTGTTGTACGAACTCTTCCAGAAGTCGATCATTCTAGATGGTTGATCGAATTGTCTAAATATCGAGCTGTCAAGTCAGTGAGTCAGTCAGATCAGTTTCACAAAAGGCTGGAGGTTGCTAGTGTCGTAATGTAGCGTCGCAACTTCAATTGACGTATGCGCATTGAAATAAAATCCAGTTCCGAAACTTACTTGCGAAACCTAGTTTCATCGTGTAAACAAGCTGTAAGTGATGTGCTGCGGGCCAGTATTTCTCCTCTCAATATTGTCACATAGCGGTATTTCGAGGCGCAATCACGATATGTTTCTATTCCAGATCTATGATTTGAACGAATCTGAAAATTTTCGCCACAATCTGATGACATATCCGTGCTTGCATTGCTGTTCGTAATTATATTAAAACGCATATTTGTGCCTTCAGGTGAGAAAGGAAAACTGCTTAAACATATTTCCGTTTCGCGAAGACGTTGCTCTTCCTTCTCAGAAGAGAAACTCGGCACACCGCTGTTTTAATATTTAACAGTGCCGACAGGTTTGAAATCAATTGATCATTGCTCGGGTGATGAAATGATACTCTGGTTCGTGATGAGATGCCTTATTATTCGGCATTACAAGCCGAGAAGAAATATTCAACTTGTAATTTTGCTTCACATCTGATATTTTCTCTCGCGTTAGTTATAAAATAGACAATAATATGGTCTATGAGGAGACAAGATGGTGGGGCGGTTAAATAAAAAACTGAAATAAGGAACAATGAATGATGGACAAGTAATAAAAACTTGAAAGGGAAAGAGAGTTATAAGTGAAGTTGAAACGGAGAGGGGGCACAAATGATGGAAATAATACGAAGAATGTTACAAAACTGAGAAAGGGAGAGTTTTAAATAATAACGGTTGTAATAGATAATTAGTGTACTATGCTTGGAGTGAACCAACTGTAAATGAGGAGCGTACGAATTTGAAAAAAAAAAAACGAAACTAAGCTGAGAAGTACAGTGAGGAATAGGAAAGAGAGTTAAACTTCAAGATATTTAATAGCTGTTAAACTTGTATTTATTAACTGAATGCCAGTGCTATTATTAAAATGATATGTATTTTTACATATTTCTATCGTTTCACGTGCGTTCGTTGCCTCTTTCACACGCTTAAAACCATGTCTAAAGAAATTCCGTTGTGAAAGCTCTCCGATCGGATATACAAAGGAATCTCTCTCTCTCTCTCTCTATTTCTCACTCTCACTCCAGGAGAGAGATATCTTCTGCCAGAACCACGTTAGCCTTTTGTTCCCCGTCAGTCACCTATTAACCTAAATGAATGATACCCAAGGCTTATGGAGATGGAAGGAGGTGAGCTTGTTGGATACCCAAAGATAATTGTAGCCGTTAGTGTGGTATAATGTACATTAAGATTCTCCGCACAGATGTTTATGACGTTCCAAATCTTAATCTAACTCTCCATCCGAGTAATGGCTTTCCCAGACTGGCGAATGCAAGTGATGGAGAAGTTAGAGAGCTTCTCCTCCATGAATAGGCCGGTATCTTACTGAACTATGGGAAGCAATACGTTACATTTGCTGTGTGTTGGTTACGCCGAGAATAGCCACTTTTGCACATACAATTATCACCTAGGTGTACCTATTGTATTGATGGCTTATTTCCGAAACCTCGTATGTCCCAACGCTCTTCCTATCCATTATTTTCCTTAAAACTTGCCACGCCTCCCAGCCACATATGTATATGAGTCCATCAGAACATTACATTTTTCTATGCTATTGTGTAAAGGAAAATGAATCTTAAATACGCTATACTGCAGAAGTGCGTAAATTTTTCATGCAGAAAACATCCCTAGAATGAAGTATCGTAAGATCCATTTCCTTTACACATTCAACGGGAAGATCTTTGGGACATACGAGGTTTTAGAAGTAAGTCATCGATATACATTGGAGACTTTATTGTTTTTTTGGATTCAAGTAATACTCTCTGGAGTGACTTCTGATACCAATGCGAGCACGCCATTGTCCGAATTAGGAGAACAGTTTAAGTGATCATCGACTAGATTGTTTGCGCAGTACAAAAATAAGTGAGTGTCGTAAAGCAGTACTCGCCACTGCTTGTACAGAAAGCAGCGAGTGACCAGCCTAGCACACCTGATAGTTAGTAAAAATAAATGAAAGCTCCTAAGACAATACACGTCACAACCCGTAAAAAGCAATGCATACCCTAAGGCTGTCCGCACACGAGACAACACGAAAGTAATAAAAGTCACCAAGTGATGCTGGTGATAGAGGCGATATCGGTGGTCAACACACACGGCAACATTTTGGACAGACAACTCGTACCTTCCAAGGAGAGGGTACCTACAACACACTGTAGTAGTTTTAAGGCTTTGAAAGGTCTGACACCTTTTCCTTTTCGTTATGTCGGGTGAACCAAGTGAGAAATAAGCGCTGTCCCTGCACCCGTACATAATATCCCGCAGAAGAAGAAACCGTAGGAAGTAGTGGGTTCATCCCTGCAATCAAAGGAATATACGATGCAGGCTGTTCGTTCCAGCCAAAGAACTGCAAGAAAGTAACAGCGAATTTCTTCATCATCAAAACAATACATGTCGAAGTGCATCAGTGCTGAAGAAAAAACTGTGATTACATCAAGGTACGCATTCTTTTTATTTCCTCAAAATACTTTTTTACAATTTTCTTAAAAGTAAGGAAACTAATCACATTTACAAGAAATGTATACACTGTAAAAATTGTGAACAAAAATATTTATAGGTTTCTCGATTAGCGTATGTGAATTACACTTTCTTTCTACTTTGATGTGTTGTGTTCCAGTTGATGTTCAAGGGTTTGGTCAATGCATATGTATTTTAGGGTTATATATTTGTAATATTATTACATTAGTTATATAATTTAGTATGTACATTGATATAATAAAATACCTCTACATACCTGACAAACTGAATTCTGCTGCCACCTCATGCCATGCTATGTCTGTCACGTGTTATCGGGAATACTCCTGAGTGATATCGTATAAAACACGGTGTTTTTCCACAGCACGCACATATTTTGCATTGAACGCCTCCATATCTACAGGCGATGTGAGAACGAGATGTTCAGATCGCGCTTCAGTGCAGGTCACCGGGTTGCTTGGATTGCACCAGTTGAGTAGATCGCTGTTGAATTGCTTACGTATTGCTCCGTCGGTGGTCCCGCAGTACTTTACGCAGGAAGTGACAGGGAATTGATATTGTCTGCTGTTGAATTGATTTTCGTGTTGCCTCGTGTGCAGACGGCTTAATATAAAACAAGTCACTGCTCATCCTAAGCAACCATTACCGTAATACAGTACAGTCATTACCCAGAAAAGTTAGCGAGTCCCATAACACAACTCGCGGCGCTGTTCCAGCTGTAATGCAGCACACGATATTTCATGAACCAGTGGACGTCTGAAATAAATACAGAACACTGCCCACGTAGAGTAGTGGGCATTAGTGTTGGCTACTGAGTGTGTGATTCGAAACAGTGTATCGATTCATTTAACTGTCCGAGTGGGTCGAATCGCAGTAACGGCGAGCTCACGGCACACGAATCAGCTGACTCGCAGCAGACAGTACACTCACGGATCAGTGAGACACAACACACACATGGTTCATTATCGGAACACTGGTCATTGGCGCGGATTCGAAATTGCGCTGCGGCTGTCACATACAGAGTCTTATGCTAGTACGGATTGTCGCTTTCATCTCATTTGAAAATAATACCCACTGGCATTCACTGTCCTCTTCTTATATGGAGGTTTAAATAATAGTTGGATTTATTTTCAGTGTCAAGAAGTTAGTCAAAACGTAATTCCAAAGTAGCTAGTAAGTAGGTAGGCTATTAAGTTATTCTATACTCACTTACTTACTTACACCTTGGCGCTACAGCCCTTGTAGGGCCTTGGCCTCTCTGACGATTGTAGCCCAATCCTGAAGAACTTCTGCACGCCTCCTCCATCTTCTTATTCCCATCTTTCTTAAATCCTCCTCCACATCATCCAGCCATCATTTCCTGGGTCTTCCTTTCCATCTTCTACCACCTGGATTTCCTTTGTAGTTATTCATCTACTTTGGTCATTGTCCATGTCATGTTTCAGAAACTTAAGTTACCACTGGTCGTAATGCTGTTCGATAGACTGTCAACTTTAATCTTCTACCGAGGCTGCGTGATCTAAACACTTTCAATAAAGCTAAATAAGCCCTATTGCCTGCAGCAATCCTCGCTTTTATTTCCTCTTTCACGTCATTATCATTTGTCACCTGCACTCCTAAATACTTAAACTTTTCACATCTCTCGTAGTTAATCCCATTTAATTGTATGCACTTATCTTCCCTAACTATGGTCCTCCTAGATGCAAAAAGGCAATGAGTTTCGGCATTATTCACTCTTAGGATCATTTCTCCCGCTTAATTTTCTAATCTATCCGGTCCTTCATCTAGATCTTTCAAGCTTCTAGAAAGCATATCAACATCATGAGCATAAGCCATATTCTGTATTACATGGTTGAACAGCGTACCCCTCGATTACTGACCTCCACCTTTCACATCACACGCTCCAAAACTACCTTGAAGAGCAGAGAATATAACACATCCCCTTGCCGCAAACCTTGGTTTTTCTTCAAACACTTTAGTAAGATTTCCTTCTATTTTAACCATGTATTTAGTACCCGTTAGGATTATTTGTACCAGTCTTATCAATTTAGTTGGGGACTCCATGTCCATCATTGTTTGATGCAGTTTACTCCTTTTAACACTATCATAAACCTGCCGAAAATCCACAAACAACTGATGCACATCCATATTATATCCATAGCATATATCTATTATCTGCCTGACAGTGAAGATGTGATCTGTTGCTGATCCACCCTGTCGAAAGCCACTTTGGTAGTCTCGTGGTATCTGCTCAACCAGTGGAGTGAGTCTCATAGACAAAACCTTGGCTACGATCTTATAAACCACAGTAAGCAAAGGTATACCTCTATAATTTTCACAATTTGCTTTATTTTTCTTCTTATGAATTGGACAAATAATAGCTAAGCTCCAGTGCTCTGGCATGTGTTCTCTTTCCCAAACTTCTACAATTAGTTGGTGAAGAAGCTACGTCAACTGTTCACCCCCGTATTTAATCATCTCAGCTGAAATGTTATCACTTCCTGGAGTCTTACTTTTCTTCAAGTACTTAATTGCCGTCCTCACTTCTTGTATAGATGGTACAGGCACTGGTTTTAAATCTAGGCTAGGATCCTGCCAAGGCTGCCCATCCTCTTCTTTCCCTTCTTCCTATCTCATCGTCTCTGCAGTCACATTCAACAGTTCACTAAAATATTCAGCCCATCGGTCAAGAATCCGGTCTCTTCTCCCAGTCAGGTTTCCTTCTTTATCTGTACAGAATACAGCATGTGGTTGAAAACCTTTCTGTAAGTCCTTTATTTTCTCCCATACAACTTCCGTGCTTCTCGCATATTGTACTGTTCCTCCAAATCTGTAATCCATTTCCTATCTGCCTCTCTCTCCTTTCTTCTACAAATTCTGTCTGCCTCTTTCCTCTTCTTCCTAAATTCTTCTACATATGTTGTTGATTTCCTAGTAAATGTTTTCTTCCTCGCTTCATTTCTCTAGGTTATTCTATGTATTAGTTTAAAGTATTCTAACTTAGTTGATATACGACAATTAATTCAACTCAGCACCTCAGCCTACCCTATGACTATGAGTCATGCTCATGATCACTCAAAATTATCTGTTTCATATTGATAAGACCCGATCAGTATTTTCTCAGTTCGTATGTCACATCACTGCAAAAGATTTCAATAATCGAATCGCGAGTTCATTGGAGTAAGTGGACAGTGAGTACCTTATCCGACGCAATAACTTAACTAAAATATGCCGAATCAAAAAATCGTAAATACAGTGAAATTTCGAAGTTCTCCAAAATTATTTGAGAATAGTTAGGCAAATAATTGATAAGGAATTTTTAATCTGAGCCACAGCCCTAAATGCAGATCATTGATGATTGGGTGTATAGATATTCTCTTCATCTACTTCTATATACTTATTCAATGAATTTGTCTCTGTGGGGAAAAGGCTTTGTAACATTAAAACTTGACGCGAAGAGGTGTCTGCAGGCGAAACCTGAATCTAAAAGCTGGACGACGCATAGGAAAGCAGTCCATACAATGAAAACCAGATGACAGCAGCGAGGACTGAATGCTGTTGCTGCGGTCTATCAGTACACACTACACAGATGTAAGGAACGGTGAGTCTAATGTGTCCTGAATCTGATCACTGTATCGATTCAGTAACGTGAACGGAATCAAATGAATCGATTCAGTAAAACGAATCCAATATCCCATCACTAGTGGGCATCAGGACACAGTGTATCGTCGTTATGGTGTTCAGTCGACGATTATCCGATTTTGTCAGACCACAGTGTGGTTCGAAGTATTCCTTTTAGCCTGGGAAGATAATCGTGTTAGTGCTTCAGCAATTCATAAGACCAACAATAGAAGCAATTCCCCTAATATAGACGACGCATCTCTTATCGTCCACTATCATTGAAGTAATAATGCATTCATTAATTTTACCCTAGGTGTTAGTTTTGGTGAAAGCTTTCTCTTTTAACGAGCGTAATGAGGCTCCACGCTGTGGAGCCCGAATATGGAATTAACTTGTGTGTCAACTCAATAGCTCAGTTAATTTCTCCATTAATCACTCTGACAATTAGCTGGCAGGTGTAGCAGGTAACTGAGTACAAGCGACTCTGTGACGAACTTGGAATTACATCTAACGTTACCTGTGCCACAATAATGGTACTTATAACATTATCATGCGCTAAAACAAACGCTTCCTTCGTTTCAAGTTAGTGGTATATTGCTTAAGATATAATTTTAGGCCAAGTTATGTTATTATTTCATTAAACCTGCCTTTATATCCCTGCACCCTGTGACAATGTGATGGCAGATATAAGAAACTAAAGCTTAGAAATTCTCTCCGGGACAGCTAGGTCACTTCTACACTCTTCTCCACGATACAATCAAGACCCGAGTGGCAGTTCGTCGAACTGACATTTACTGAAGGCGATTCGTGTTGCTAGAAGTGGCTCAGGTCAATTTAGCTAGCATGAATCAACTGTATTCAAGTAAGAATCAACGAGTATGTGAATTAAGTTTAGAAACATGGATTATTCTGGAAGGTTACTGACAATTTCAGCATCTTCCTCCGAGCGAGCATCGTAGTATATTGCTGTCGAATGCTATATCACATACGTTAGTATATTGAACAGGTTTGTTCATTGCGTTGCAGCACGGCCGGTCATGGCTAATGGCTGAGTATTCCCCGTCGGCCATACTTAAAATGCTTTCCGTTCCAACTCCAGGTGAATGCCGGAATGGAACCTTTCCCATAGACAACGCTCCACAAAGCCGTACAGGTGAGCTCTCCCCTGTGCGGGTACCGGGAAAATCAGCTACAGAACTGCTGTGCCTGACACATACAGCCATATGGAAAAAAAGTAAACAAACATTTAGTTTTGGTTCTTCGGAGTAGGACGGACTCAGTAGCTCAGACGGCAGAGCGCTGGCCTTCTGATTTCAAGTTAGCAGTTTCGATTCCGCCACAGTCCGGTGATATTTAAAGGTGATCAAATACGCCAGTCTCGTGTCGGTAGATTTTACCAGCACGTGAATGAACTCCTGTGGGACGAAATTCTGGCAGCTCGGGGTCTCCTAAAATCATAACATTTCGTCGCTGCCGGGACAAAACCTCTTATGTGAAATGTTTTAGCTTAGAAATTTGCCCTACCGAGCTGGATAGCTGCAGTCGCTTAAGTGTGGCCAGTATCCAGTAATCGGAAGATAGTGGGTTTGAACCCCACTTTCGGCAGCCCTGAAGATAGCTTTCCGTGGTTTCCCATTTTCACAATAGGCAAATGCTGGGGCTGCACCTCAATTAAGGCCACGGCCGCTTCCTTCCCATTAATAGGCCTCTCCTATCCCATCGTCGCCATAAGACATACCTGTGTCGGTGCGACGTAAAGCAAATAGCAAAAACAAGAAAGGCCTAAATAAAGAACTTTGCCCGGTAAGGTTCTGTCATCTAAGGTGCAATATTGTGTGAATATTGTCAAAGCATTCTCGCTCTTCATAATGTATGTGCTGCGGGTCAGTATATCTCCAAAATATTATCACATAGGAGGTTTTGCCCCGGCAACGAAGATTTGTTAGTGGGACGTAAAATTATTGTTATTAGTAGAAGTATTATTATTATTATTATTATTATTATTATTATTATTATTATTATTATTATTATTATTATTCAGAGTATAATGGAGTGTCTGCGTTATCAGTCCTTATAATTGTGTTAAAATTTTTAAGAAGTATAGAAAATTTTATGACACCAGAAAGAGGTTGAAGATGGAATATGAAAACTTTGCGATGGGAGGGATATGAACTCAGATCTCCTTGGCAAGTTCGCTACGGTTCGGAATCGGTAGCTGTTAGGCGATCGGTCATTTTCGTTAAGCAACCATATGACACGCGTACAGTGGAATATTGGACTCACACTGCAATGCAAGACTCCTTCGATTGGTGTTCTCAAGCAGGTTTTAAACTACGGTTCAGCAACATTGCCTTGCAAATCCCTTTTGAATTACCACATGAATCGATCTATTGACCAACTTCAGCATCTGATAAAATAACAACGATGCGTGATATCGAAGTATTTTTCTCAAATTATTTGTCAGTATGACTTACCCTCCAACGCATATATCCGGTTCACGTTCCTTCTGACCGCCCTATACGCACTCATTCCTTACGAATACGAAAGAGATGACGATAGATTACTCGTTCGTCTTCCTACATTTGAACAATTTTGTCCATTGCTTTACTTGACGCTTGTGGGAATTAGCGAATGCTTGGTGGAATCTCAGTCATAAGTTAGTTGTGAGTGTTGATGAAGAGGCTTCATGCCCGCCGATTACTTTATGTACAATCATTCATTGACTTCAATGAAATAAATTGCGAATTATATGCCATATTGTCAGATTGGCTGGCAGTAATTCACACTATTGTATTGACAGTTATGAGAGAAGTCATTTAAAGCAAACAGCGCGTTAATATTACCTCATGTTTATTGAACACTCCCATGAATTGAATTAAATTAACACGAACAGCATGAGTTTCGCCATTTGTATGATTCACAAACATTGATTCCTTGTTGGGGATCCCTGTGCTTGTATTTAACACTATCTGTAGTAGCTAGCTGTGTACCATATAGTGAATAAATAGAAAGGATTGCCATTTAGTATATTTTTGTATTATTCACGTGCATTCGAAGCACCAAATGAAAGTAACAGTATCGTGTGTCATTGAGGGAGTATATTTTGTAGCCCATCACTCATATTGTACGCATTGCACGGTCTTCCATTGTTTGAAACAAGTAAATGCTGCGGGAGAGGATGTAGAAATGAAAATTCTCTTCCGTTAGGCTTTGAATTTAGCACCGTATGCACACAGTATGTGTCAGATAATCCTCAATATTAAAAGGTGAAAAATGGGTTAATGTGAGCATTTTCCTTCGCAGCACGTACAAAGCTGAAATGTATTTAAATAAATTTATTCTCTCATTCTACAAAATACAATATTGAGACTTGTTAAAATATTGCATACTAATACACTGGAATGCTGTCATGGATTATGCATGAGTATTACACCTAAAAGCTCCTGCTGCTAAATATCAGGGCACACCATTGTAAAACCTGTCCGGCTTCTTGGCTAAGTGGTTAGCGTTCTGGCCTTTGGTCACAGGGGTCCCGGGTTCGATTCGCGACAGGGTCGGGAAATTTAACCATCCTTGGTTAATTTTTCTGGCACGGGGACTGGGTGTATGTGTCGTCTTCATCATCACCTCGGATACTCCCGGCACTAAAAGCCATACGCCATTTCTATTGAAAAAAGTATTTATTTATATATATATAAAACGCTGGGGCCATCAAGGACCACGTTAAGTCTTGTTGCATTTGACACTGAACTTGGACTTCTTTAGAGCCCAAATTTCCCCCATTCTTTGTGAGTGGGCCTGCTTACGCTCCTCTGTCCAAGGGGCACCGTGTCTTCTGTTCGGATGCTCGTCTCGGTTTAGCCCGTTCGTCAATATTTTCTTGCGGAAGAGATCTCTGTTAAGAACGTCTTCAGCTGAGATATGTAGCATTTGCAGGTCTTCTTTGGTATTTATAAACCAGGGAATTGTGGTTTTGGGGTTTGAATCTAAAAAGTGAAAGATTTCTTTAGTTAACTTTCTTCCGTCCATTCTTTTCAGATGACCGTAAAATCGTGCCCGTCTTTTTCTGATTGTGTCGGTAATTTTCTCTATTTTGCTGTAGACTTCCTTGTTGGATCTCTTTTGATGGATTCCATTTTTGTACTGTGATCCCAAGATTCCTCTCACAATTTTGCGTTCTCTTTTCTCCAGTTCTTCAAGGAGTCCTTTGTTGGCATTTAGAGACAGGGTTTCGGCTGCATATAGAACTACTGGCTTCAGAACTGTTTCATAGTGACGTATCTTGGTGTTTTGGGAAAGGCATTTTTTGTTGTAGATTGCGCGGGATGTATGGTAGGCTATTTCCAGTTTGCGTACTCGCTCCCGAAGTGCTTCTTTGTCCAGTCCATTTTTCATGATGATCTCACACAGGTATTTGAATTTGTCTACTCGGGTGATGTCCCCATATTTTGTATGGAGGTTTGGTGGAGCCTCTTTGATGTTAGTCATTACTTCTGTTTTCTCAAACGATATCTGCAAACCAGTTTGTTCGGCAATTTCCTTTAAAATTTCAACTTGAGCTCTAGCGGTTTCTATGCCGTTTGAGAGAATAGCAATATCATCGGCAAATGCTAAGCAGTCTGTTGCGATCCCCTTGGATTGGTTCCTATTCTCAATGGACTGTAGTTGGTTTCCTGTAATCTCACCCGCCAGGTTCTGATGATCTTTTCAAGAACACAGTTGAGGAGTATCGGAGATAGCCCATCACCTTTTCGGACTCCTGTTTTGATGTCAAAGGAATGCGAGAGACATCCGTGGAACTTCACCTTGGATTTTGAATCGGTCAGGGTGGCTCTAATCAATGCCAGCAGTTTCAAATCAACTCCAAATTCATTTAAGATGTTTAGCAGGACTTCCCGGTCAATGGAGTCGTGCGCTTTCTTAAAGTCCACAAAGACAGACACATACTGCTTGGACCTTAGTGTACAATATCTGATGATCGCTTTGAGATTTTGGATCTGTTCAGCTGTTGAGCGACCTTTTCTGAACCCTCCTTGGTATTCACCTATTTGATGTTCGACTTGTGCTTCCAAACGCTCCAGGATGGCAAGTGATAGAAATTTGTAAGTCACGGATCGCAAAGATATTCCTCTGTAGTTGTTGATGTTCTTCATGCTGCCTTTTTGTGTAGTGGATGGATCAAAGCTATTTTCCAATCTTCGGGTAGGGTCTCCTTGTTCCAAATTTCTTCTATTTGCTTTTGCAAGATATCAAGTGATTCCTCTGGGGCATATTTCCATAGTTCTGCTACTACTGAGTCTTCCCCCCGGCGCTTTGTTATTTTTGAGACCGGCAATGTGGCGCTTGATTTCATCACTGTCGGGTGGTCTGGAATCTGGGTACCTGAGTAAGGGTTCCTTGGTCTCAATGGCGCTTTGCGGTTTAGAGCAATTAAGTAAATTCTTGAAGTAATCTGCCAGAATGCTGCAATTTTCTTCATTTAACGTCGCCAGTGTGCCGTCCTTTAGCTCAAAGCATAGAGATGGTGGTTTATAGCCAGTGAGTTTGCGTTTGAAGGCTCTGTATTACTCTCTGCTTTCATTCTTCCTAAAGTTTTGTTCTATCTTTTCAATGAGAGATTTTTCGTAATTACGTTTCTCAGTTCTGAACACCCTAGCTGCTTGGGCACGTTGGGTTTTGTAGGTTTCCCAATCATTTTCTGATTTCGTAGAGTAGTACTGTTTCCATGCATTGAGTCTTTCTTGGAGGACTGATTCGCAGGTACCATTCCACCAGGCATGCTTTTTGATTCTCTTGATTTCTGCAACGTCTTTGGCAGCCTCAACAAGGAGACTTTTGGCGTTGTTAAAGTCACAGTCATTTGGTCTAGCCTTCTCCTGGAACTCCTCGACCCTTTGCCGAAGTTTATCATTGTCGAAGCGTGTGATCTGTTTGGTTGTCTTCCTTGTGTTTGCGGGAATTGGTTTGAATTTGATAAGAGACATATAATGATCTGAGGCCACATTGATGCCTTTCTTTACCTTCACATTCATAATCTCAGGGCTGTTTCTCCTGGAGATTGCATATATATATCTTTATCCCATCCTTATCTTGGCTAGCATCGTATGTACTTTAAATGTGATACTTCTTCAGTGGTGTTTCCGTGTAGATTGATAACAGAATTGGTGATTTTCTGCTTACTGATTACAATGAATTTGGTTTTCTGAATGTTTGTTTCAAGGCCAAACTTCTTCCTTACTTCACTGAAGCTGTTCAAAAGGAAGTAAAGGTTTTCTGAATTTATTTATTTATTCGTTTATTTATTTATTTATTTATTTATTTATTTATTTATTTATTTATTTATTTATTTATTTATTTATTTATTTATGGGAATATTAAAGCGTCCGTGGCTCAGATGGTAGCGCGCCTGGCTCCCTCCCCTGGGCTCCGTGGTTAAAATCAATCACTTTATGTGAGATATGTTCTGGACAAAGCGGAGGCGGGGCAGGTTTTTCTACGGGTACTCCAGTTTTCCCTGTGATCTTTCATTCCAGCAAAACTCTTCAATACCATTTCATTTCATCTGTCAGTCATTAATCATTGCCCCAGTGGAGTACGACAGGCTTCAGAAGCTGGCACAATTCCGATCCTCGCCGCTAGATGGGTGCTTCATTCATTGCATTCCAGACCGAATGCCCTTCCTGACATCAACCTCATCAGAGGAGTTAATGAGATGAAATAAATGGCGTGATGTATGATAGCGGGCTTGTAGCATATCGTCGCTGCCGGGACATAACCTCCTATGTGAAATATTTTAGCTTAGAACTTTGGCCGGTGAGGTTCTGTCCTCTAAGGCGCAATATTGTGTGAATATTGCAAAGGCATTCTCGCTCTTCGTAATGTATGTGCTGCAGGTCAGTGTATTTCCAAATATATTATCACATAGGAGGTTTTGTCCCGGCAACGACGATATTCCAACTGTTACTGGAATATGAATAAATGAATGAATGGTGAATGAATGTGATAGGTGCGTGCTTTATAAATGAATAATTATTTTTCTATTCTCTTGAGCTTAAAAGCGTCACTAATTTACCAATGATTATAATAAATATGATATTCTTCCCTTTTTTGTTTCGGTTCGATCCTAGTTAACAAGTTTGTATCTGCATTTGTAGTAGATTTCTTATTGTGTGTTTAAATATAAGATACGACATTACTGTCCTAATTTCGCCAATAATAAGGACGCCTGCTACAATTACTACTACAATACTACTACTACTACTACTACTACTACTACTACTGTATGAACGTTAGCTGCAAATTAGGATTTCAACAGGAAGTACGTCGTGAGTTGCTTAGTATTACTTGTCAGTCTTATTTCCCAAAACAAAGAGCAATCTGTAAGGAAAATGAACCTTACCGTACCGTAGTGTAGGAATGTATGTTTGCGTGAGGTATGTACACTCTCCTACAGTTTACTGTATTTAAAGTTCATTTTCTTTTACATCTTCTCACAGGAAAATGAACACAACGAACATTGTTTTGATGGACTGATTCATATCCATATGTGACTGGGAAACGTGACAAGTCTTAAGGAAAATAACTGATACGAAGAGCATTGTGACATATGAGGTACTGTTTTTTCACCGAAGATATTCTTGATATTCCTAATAGTTGGGCGTATGACATCACAGCAGAATAAGTCTTTTATTCAAATTGTGTCTACCACCGACACTTTAATTGTTTATCTAAGGGAATAACGTCTCAACTTGGCCTCTAATCAATAAAAATGAAATAATAATAATAATAATAATAATAATAATAATAATAATAATAATAATAATAATAATAATAATAATAATAATAATAATAATAATAATAATAATAAGTAGTAGTAGTAGTAGTAGTAGTAGTAGTAGTAGTAGTAATAATAACAGTAGTAGTATAATACTGTTCTTTTCATGTCCCACTAATTACATTTACGGTTTTCGGAGACGTGTATGTATGTATGTATGTATGTATGTATGTATGTACAGGGTCTCTCTTATAAACCCAGACCGAACGCACTGTGCTTGTACCTGCGCTACGACAGCTGTCTCAACCGAACTTATGTCACGCGCCGTCGCCCTGCTCTAAGCGTGTGTACATTCTTATATGAAATCACACCTTTAAATGATGATGGAATTGTCGTCGTTCCTGCGTTATACAGGCATTGTATCTGGTAACCATATTCTAGCTGACACGAGTGAGTTCTACCACTGTAATATTTCTGATTTCATTAGTCATTATTATTTTCTTACTGAGCTTTTCCGTGGTTTCCCAATTTCACACCAGGCGAATGCTGGGGCTGTACCTTAATTAAGGCCACGGCCGCTTCCTTTCCAATCCTAGCCCTTTCCTGTCCCATCGTCGCCATAAGACCTATCTGTGTCGGTGCGACGTAAAGCAACTAGCAAAAAAGAAGTATTTTCTTTCAGTTCCTCCAATGTGTGAGGATTTATTCGATACACTTTTTCTTTCAGTTTACCACACAAATAAAAGTCACACGGTGGTAGATCTGGAGAACGAGGGGGAAACAGACCAGTACCGATCACTCTGTCTGCAAACACTTCCGAGATTGTAAAAAGGGAATCTTCTGCTGTATGAGCAAGGGCTGAATATTGTTGAAACCACCCACGCGATTTTTCTTCTTCCGTTAACTGAAGGAAGAACGGCGTGAAAATATCATCTTGGCACCTCTCTGCATTTACTATCGTCTCGAAAAACATAGGCTCAGTTACTCGTCTTGCACTAACAGCACCAATTTTCCTGTCATAATGAGGGACTTCACAAACACCATTAGGTTTTTTCGCACACCAATAGCGAGAGTTACGACTGTTCACACGACCATTAAGATGAAACCAGAAATTTTACATCGAAAATACGTTGTTGCAATGATAACTGTTTCACCATGGTAACAGCTGAGAATCAGACTGGCGACTCATGCTTGCCAGGTCGAACACGTGCAGGCTGCTTGCAAGGTCAAGAACTATGCGCGCGCCTTCCATACTGCAACTGCAGTAGCACAGAGTACAAACACTGTATGTACTTAAGATCCTTCGACCATCGCGTCGAGACATCTAAATATACTTTCATGAAGCTCGGTAAATATTTTGAAGTTGTTTTACCTTATATGCTGGAATAACTGGTATTACAATATTGAAAGTAGGACGGTGGGGTGTTGAAATAGTTTCTTCCTGATGTTTTGTAAACGGTCAGCATTATTCGGAAATATGTAAAACAAAACTGACTTTAAATTTAGTTTTGAATATTTTATGTAATGGCACATTTCTTGGTATAGCCAATACTAACATGTACATTAATCAATATTATTTCTTATTGCAAAGCCCGTCAGTGGTGTGCATGCTGATATGGAATATTGTTAAATAACCATGTGAATGGTTGGGGTTGTTTTCGCGGTTGTCTTCGTGAAGTGTATAACCGCGTGATCGGGTTGCCCGTTTTCATAAGGAAGATAACTATATAAATGAGAGCAATGACGTAATGAACGGATACTGGAACAATGGAGGTAAGAGGAATCATAAAGAATGGTGTGGGGGAGGGAGGTTGTGTATCTTTAGGTATCGGATGCAGTAATATCACCAAGCCGGAAGAAAGTGAAATTTTCAATATTATTTCCAAACTACTTATTCACGACACAGTATGTATAAAGCCCCCTAAACTGATCGACAGTAACATTAACAGCGACTAAATGCTGTTGATTTTTGGTGTGCCTTATCTCTTCTGCTGCCATTCACCTCCACTAGATGCATCAATGCTGCAAGTATACACAGATCCCGCAACGCCATGTACAACAGCTAGTTAGGCATATCCCTTGAACATTGCTACTGATACAAAATAAATTAATGGTCTTGATGATAATACTTATTTAAAGCGGCCCCGGTATAAATAATACCTTCTTGTTTTTTCCCGGATATCTTATGACTGATGCGAGAACGGAACGGAATAGTAAACCTGGTGTGAGGGTAAGTGGTAAACAGGGTGATAGGACGAACAAATTTAAGAAATACAGTAATGGAAACCTTTTGTAATAATAATAATAATAATAATAATAATAATAATAATAATAATAATAATAATAATAATAATCATAAGAAGAAGAAGAAGAATAGTTTTACGTCCAACTAACTAATTTTACGGTTTTCAGAGACTCCGAGATGCTGACATTTTGACCCGCAGGAGTTCTTTTAAGTGCTAGTAAATCTACAGACACGAGGCTGACGTATTTGAGCACCTTCATATACCACCTGACTGAGCCAGGATTGAACCTACCAAGCCACTCAGCCCGGCTGCAGTCGTGAGCTGGTTGTCGTAACTCGGAGACAGGCTAATATTCTTTACATTTTTCGTAAATAGTTTTCCACCCCATACTATTTAATTGTAGGCCTAAGTAAGTGATGAAGGAAGCAGTATGAAGTAGCTGAATGATAAGAGGAAGACGACGAAGTTATACAAGTGAAACCCCCTTGTGCGCTCGAGAGAGATAGGCAAATATGTGTTCAACTAAATGCCTTTTAATTGTAAGGCTTAAGACAGAGCCTCTCAGGATGCATGCACCAGTGCATTGCGCGGTGCACGGTACAAAAGACGACTTCACATGGTTGACCAGAGAACGGAACCCCACTCCTCGATTTGGAGCAATAGCGTTGTCTCTCTCTTTCCCCACGCCTGTCCCGCTCGCTCCGCCTGTCTCCCTCTTCTTCGCTTGCTCCGAAGCGCTCCAAATCCGAGCTAAGCTTAGCCGAGTAGCCCAGAGACGAAGTGTTAGTCAGAGCCGAGCCGAGTGGGACCGATGAACTGTGCAAAGGACCACTGCGCCTCAGTTTGCACCCGTGAGATTTTTGGCGTTTGAGAGGCCCTGGCGTAAGGGAATAAATAACGTGTTCACTTGACCTCGAATTAAGCGCATTGACTTGGCACTCATCTGTAACGGAGATTGGTCGGTTTACTGTGACGTAAACAGTAAGTGTCATTAGTGAAATTTGACACTCCCAACACTATTGCACCGTTACACTTAATACGTGTGTAACGCCAGCTAGAACACTATCAGATGAAATGTTCAGAGAGACCTCAACCTGCTAGAATACAGGCATCTACTTGTCTTTAGACTGAGTATCAAACAGGATCAAGGCGGAGAGCGTCCTTTCTGACAGGCAGCCACAAAGAGCGTGCGATGAGTTGGTTCATCACAACAGCAATCCAATACATGAAATACTTTACGTGTTCCCAAAGGTCCATGGGGTTCAAGTCAAGTGAGTGTAGTGGCCAAGGTCACATAACTTTGCAATTAAGCCTATTCTGACCCATGTTGTCATACCGCTTATTTTTCTCTCTATATGAGGAATCCGCTCCTGCTGTTTTGCTGCTGAGTAATACATGGTACAGACGAAAAATGCATTCATATTTATCGAGCAAGTTGGCCGGGCGGTGTGGGTCACGTCGCTGTGAGCTTGCGTTTCAGAGATGGTAAGTTTGAAACCCACCGTCGCCAGTCCTGACGATGGTTTTCCGTAATTTCCCATTTTCACATCAGCAAATGCTGGGCCTGTTCCTTAGTTAAGACCACGACCTCTACCTTCCCAATCCTAACCCTTTCCTATCCCTGCGCCACCGAAAACCTTCGATGCGTTAGTGCCACATTAAACCACTAGAAGGAATAATATTTTCTCAACATATGGAGATATTAAAATAATACGGCTCCTTGAGTGAAAGGTCAGAGTACTGGCCTTCCCTTTAAAGGATCCTGGGGTCGATTCCTGTGGACTTATACCGATTCTAGTCAATTCATCTGACTGTAGGACTGGGTGTTTTTGATTAACAATACACATGACACTGCTAACTGGTGCGTAGAAGTAAATTACTCCCCCCACCCACGTACCAAAGGACCATATATAGCAAAGAATGAAGAGTGATCATTTTGAGAGAATACACACTCTGAAAATGGTCCACTTCATCCATGTTTATTTTTATTTTTAGAGCGAAAACCTTAATTCACATAGCTTTTCTTGCTATTTGCCTTACGTCCCACCGATGCACATAGGTCGTATGGCGACGATGGGATAGGAAAGGCCTAGGAATGGGAAGGAACCGGCTGTGGCCTTAATTGCTTGGTGTGAAAATGGGAAACCACGGAAAACCATCTTCAGGGCTGCCGACAGTGGCGTCATCAAATTATCAAATTATTTTAATTTATCTAATGGCATAACATTTATTTCGAAAATTGATTTAGAACGATTTCTTCTCCTTCTTTATCTGTTTACGCCCAAGGGTCGGTATTTCCCTCGGACTCAGCGAGGGATCCCACCTTTTACCGCCTCAAGGGCAGTATCCTGGAGCTTCAGAGGTCGGGGATACAATTGGGGAGAATGATCAGTACCTCGCCCAGGAAGCGTCACCTGCTATGCTGAACAGGGGCCTTGTGGTGGGTGGGAAGATTGGAAGGGACAGGCAAGGAAGAGGGAAGGAAGCGGCCGTCACCTTCAGTTAGGTAACATCCGGGCATTTGCCTGGAGGAGGAGTGAGAAACCACGGAAATCCACTTCGAGGATGGCTGAGGTGGGAATCGAATCCACCTCTACTCAGTTGACCTCCCGAGGCTGAGTGGACCCGGTTCCAGCCCTCGTACAACTTTTCAAATTTCTTGGCAGAGCCGGGAGTCGAACCCAGGCGTCCGGGGGTGGCAGGTAACCACGCTAACCACTACACCACAGAAGTGGGCCTAGAACTATTTCACTTTAATTTTTTTTGTCCGACTTGTTGGATGAATTGTCAGCGTACTGCCATCGGTTCAGAGTGTGCTGGGTTCGATTCCAGGGCGGGTCGGGGATTTCAACCTTCTTTGGTTGATTCCAGTGGCACAGGGGCTGCGTGTTTGTGCTGTCTCCAACATCCCTGATATTCACACACCACATATAACACTCTCCTCCACCACAATAACACGCTGTTACCTACACATGGCAGATGCCGCCCACACTCGTCGGAGTGTCTGGCTTACAGGGGCTGCACTCGGCTAGAAATAGCCACACGAAATTAAATTACTAACTTTAATTTTAAAATATATATAATTGCATTGAGGGAAATATTTTCAATTTTGACATGCCATGCTTCTAAACTATTTTTTTTTTTTTTTGAAATGGCAGTTCGTGTTAAGTTAAGATTGGATACAATGTCAGAGACAGTTAGCTCCTTGTTGGTGGTTTTCTTTCCTCTTTTCAGGATTTGTTCATTGTGCTATCAGTTATAAGAAATTCCAACCTAATTTGCTTTCCTGAAAATTGAACATTTTTCAGAACTAACTTTTCAGGACAACAGTATGCGACATTCTGAATATCGTCGCTGACGGGACAAAACCTCCTATGTGAAATATTTCACCTTAAAACTTTTGCTGGTAAGGTTCTGTCATCTAAGGTGCAATAATGTGTGAATATTGTCAAGGTATTCTCACTCTTCATAATATATGTGCTACGGGTCAGTATATCTCAAAAATATTATCATATGAGTGGTTTTGTCCCGGCAACGGAGATATGTTATAGCAGTTTAATAATACTTCGGTGCATAAACTGAAAATGAAACAATGGCAATATTGAGACTGTAGCGGCTCCGTGGGGACGCGGACATTAAACAAAGAAAGAAAATCAAAAGAAAACGAAAATAAGGTAGATAAGATGGTATTTGCTCTGTTGTCGTGCAGACGCCAGGAATATTAGTTGTTGGTGATTAAAGGACTGTGGAGTCGGTTCTAAATTTCTTTTGGTTTGGAATTAATAAGTTACGTAGTAACATTAAGTACGTTCCAACGTTTTATGACTGAAGTATTCAGAGAACTGGACATTACTTTTTGCATACATAGATGATTGTCTATCAGCTACAAGTTCTGAAGGAGAGCATAGACAACATCTCGGAATAGTGTTTGAACGGTTGTATAAGTATGGACTGTTTATTAATGAGTCCAAGTCTGTTTTCGTAGGAGAACAACTAGAATTCTTTCGTTACCTTATAGCATCAATGGGAACCCAGCCAATTCCAGACAAGTTGACATCACTGTGAACTTCAAACTACCGGAAACTATTCAAAGACTCAGATCATTTTTTGAAATGATAAACTTCTTCAGGAGATACCTGCCGATTGCTGCTGAGACCAAAGCTGTTCTACAGGAATATCTAAAAGGAGCAAGAAAACGTGACAAGCGAAAAGTTCAATGGACAACTGAAGGAGTTAAACAATATGATAAATGTAAACGTGACCTAGGTGAAGCAACAATGCTTACTTAACCTAATCCAATCTACACACTAGCTCCTGTCACTGACGCTATTGGAAGCGTCGTACAGCAGCTTGAAGAAGACCGACGGAAGCTCCTAGCCTTTTATTGAAGAAAGTTGAATGGCGCACTTATGACCGGGAACTTCTAAGAATCTACTTGTCCATAAAACGTTACATACATTTACTTCAAGATCGTCACTTTTTTAAATCTCTGTGTCACCATGGAGCCCCTTTCATGGCCCGTAGTATTAGAAGTCTTCCTCGTCGACAGACGAGTTTGGCTTCTGAAGACGCGGATCAAGGTTTCCGTGAAACGTAAAGAATTTCTCCGTGTTTTTGGACACGGAAAAAGCCCAAAAGATACCATCGTGTCTTAAATATTGAATATTTGGAAAATAAAAACAATATTAAAAGTTTATCCTCTCATTAAAAAATGCTAGATTGGAATCATGTATACAGATTTTATACGAGGATTGGGGAAAAAGTCATGCCAACTATTTTTTTCTTGTAGATATGTGAAAGGATCACAAATATAGATGTGTCGTGTGGAAGTACTGCAGGCATAGTGTGTATGCAGAACAACAGATGGCTCTGTGATAGCTCGTAGTAGCGCAGCGAGGGCTGTGAAATCAGTCAGTTGGTGAGTGTCGTGCGAGATGGAGGTAACCCATGTTGAGTAGCGCGCTTACATCCAAATATCCATTCCCCGAGGGAGAAATGCAATGGAATGTCACAGTGAATTAGTGGAAGCCTTTGAGAATAATGCCCTACCATACCGTACAGTAGCACGGTGGGTAGGAAAGTTTCAGCAAGGATGTGTGTCAACCAGTGATAAGCAACGTTCGGGACGACCTGTCAGTGTGCGGACCAACGTGGCAAGTGCCGCCATCGAGCAGCTCCTGGATGAATACAGACGACAGACGCTACTGGAGTTAGAGAGTGCAAGGGGCATCGAGAAACGCACCGTCAAAAGTATATTGCGTAATGAGCTGTAACTGCCCAAACTCGCATCGCGGTGGGTACCCCATGCACCGACGGAAGTTCAAAAGTGGCTGCGCTATGCAATATGCTCCGACCAACTTGTACGCTGGCAAGAGGACAGCGACCAATTCTTGTCACGAATAATAGCCGTCGGTGAATTTTGAGCCAGGGCATACGACCCAGAACTGAAACGTTAGTCCGCGGAGTGGCGACATGCTGGATCACCAAGGAGGCAGGAGGTCCGTCAGAATCATTCTTCTGTCAAATTGATGGTGATCGTCGCGTATGACGTCAGGGGTGTCATTGTTTGCCACTTTGTTCCACATGGCAGAACAGTGACCGCACAGTACTACAGGGACTACGACGTGGCATTCGGGAGAAACGTCTGGATCTTGTGGACAATGCAATAATCCTGCACGACATTGCAAAACCACACAAAGCAGAGTGTGTAGGGCAGCTACTGCGACGTTGGGGATGGAAAGAATTAGAGCATGCACCGTACTATCCAGACATTTCGCCCTGTGACTTTGATCCCATTCGAATGATTAAGGAACCACTACGTGGTAGGCAGTTTGCAACACGAGAGGACATTGCTAATGCTGTGCGCCAACAGGTGCCCCGATTCACAAATGGTGGGGCAAATGCTGAGCCAGATGGTATTTAGCGCCTCCCACACCGTTGGCAGCGTGTGGTGTCAGTAGCAGGGGAGAACTTTGAGGGTCTTTAGGCGCAGGTTTGTCACGTCAACTTTGTGTGTACTGTGCTGTCATTGTTTTGCACCGGGAAGGCCATATTGCCTCTATACTACCGTAAGAAATTAGTGTGTTACGATATTTCAGTGCTATTCATAGTCCACACATGCAGTTAACACCTTGTCCTTTCGTCTGTATATGTCACATTTTCCAACCGGACTGGTATCTTCAGGGAAAAAAATAGTTCCCATGACTTTTGCCCCAACCCTCGTATTTTGAAAGTTTAGTACGATCTGAAAGAAGCCTCCGTGGCTCAGGTGGCAGCACGTCGGCCTTTCACCACTGGGTTTCGTGGTTCAAAACCCGGTCACTCCATGTGAAATTTGTGCTGGACAAAGCGGAGACGGGACAGGTTGTCTCCGGGTACTCCGGTTTTCCCTGTCATCTTTCATTCCAGCAATACCCTCCAATATCATTTTATTTCATCTGTCAATCATTAATCATTGCCCAAGAGGAGGGCGACAGGCTTCGGCAGCCGGCACAATTCCTATCCTCGCCGCAAGATTGGTGCTTCATTCATTCCATCCCTGACCCGGTCACTGACTGGAAAAACAGGTTGTAGGTTTCCCTTCAGTACGATCTGAAGATATGCCCAGCTCCTTGTCAGAATGGTCGGTGTAGTGGTCTTGGATTCATGGAACTCCATATTTGATTCCCGGCCGGGCCGGGAATTTAACTACGTATCGTTAACTCCTCTGGCGCATGGAGAAGGTTATTGTGTTTGTCTTTAACACACATCTTCATACACAATCACGCAGAAGCATGCAATATTGATTATATCCCTCTAAATGGGATTGGCGTTAGTAAGGGCATCTAGTCCCAAAACTGGGTCAAATCTAAACGAAGTGCCTAACCCAATATACTATGAAAAGCGTCTAGAAGATGAAGAACATTATGATCTAAGAATACCACTAGACGCATTATTTTTTCGCATTATCGGTAAACGCAATAAAGAGCATTTGAAGCGAATTCGAGGTATATTAACGAACCAAATGATTCTGGTAAAAGCTTAATGATTTTAGTTTTGCGAATCACAGCGAATTAAAGCGAGAAGGGCAGTTTATATCGAAATGTAGTTATTCTGCGACAAGTGCGAAACTGCAATGAAATTCATGGAAAATAAAGAGCTTGAAACATTTTTCCTATATTACGTGTGTGAAGAGAAATGGAAGACAGAAAAAGTATTTTTCAATTCGACAGAAATATCTGCTTCTTTTAATATTCTAGGCAATCCCTTATGAGTATGATGGTCATATCGGTGAAAGGGTTGTTATGTCTTTTTTCTTTGGTTAGTGCCTTTACGTCCCACCGACACAGATAGACCTTATGGCGAAATCGTGCATAAATTAATTAAATAAAACATGCCCCTACATATCTCCAAAACGACTGTCAAACTCTCAGATCACCACCTGTCATGCATATGAAGAAAAGAAACGTTGAATATGGCTAAATGGGCTGGCACAATCCTTTTCAACGAACCTCGCAGACGTTAGTCGAGCCTCTTGATAAAGATGTCGCAAATCTCCAACGAAAAAAGAAAATATTGCGTATATTACAAATCATGGCATTTTAAACTGAGATAATATGTGACCAAATGGTAAGAATCCTCATACAACCAAGTCACGTACTTTAACTTTGTGCAGCCTATAAATATATTCTTTGAACTGTGCAGAGCAGTCCTCTGACTCATGAGACAGTAATGGCCTCTTCAACTGTACTAGTGGCACAGCTGGCCAAGCCGATAGCCGTCAGTGAGAACATTCCAACACTTACCAAGATGTCGTAAATTCCAGTATTCTACAGAGTGGGAAACAGGACGGCGTGCTGCTCTGATACCGACTGTTTCCATTTCGATCATGATGAAAGAAGAGTTTAAACGGCACGAAAGGAACACGGGAGTTCAATAGAGAGTGAAATAAACGGAGTGAGACCGACATACGTAGTACAGTCATTAATTTCTGAGATTGACCACATGATGGCACTGTGGAGCACTATAGCGCATAGGTGTGGTACCATGTCAGTTAGTCTTTCGTCCCAGCAGGAGACAGTTGAGTGCATGCACTGGAAGCAGACGTACGGTCGTTGTTGTGATAGTGATTTGAGTGCGCCTGTCGGACCTTGGTATGTCACAGTTTGAACAACGGGAAAACATCAAGTTATATCAGAAATTAGGCAAAACCGCTGCCGAAACGTTTGAAATGATGCAGCAGGTTGACGGAGAGGCCGCATTGAGTCGCTGTGTTGTGTTTAGGTGGCACCGACGTTTTGTGCAAGAACGGGACATTTTGGAAGATGATGGGCGTACTATTCTTTCACAAACAGTTCGAAAGGAACGCAAGATCCAAGAAGTTGCAACGTTGGTTAGACGATCTCGCAGCAAGAGGTGTCAGCCATGGTATTTGCCACAAAATTCTGATGGATGACTTCAACATGTCTTATGTTACCCAGTACAGTGTGACACGAATCCTGTCGCAAGACCAACATGATGATCGCATGACGATTTGTGTTCACCTCATCAGTAGTGCTGACGATGATCCGACGGATAATAACTGGAGACGAACCATGGTGTTTCCTTTCAGCGGTGCTTTCAGCAGCTATACCAACGTTGGCAAACGTGCATAACGGCCAACGGCGACTACTTCGAGGGTGGATGTTGTTCTGTTTAAGTGGTTAACGAGCAACGGCGGCTATTTTGAGGGAGGATGTGGATCTGTGTAGGTGTACGCCATATAATGCGGCATCGTGTGCAACACACAGAGTCGTGCGGGCGCCTATGCTCCAGGCGTCAAGTCTCAGAACTTAATGACTGTACTACGTAATATTCTTCTTTACTCGACCTGACTTTGAAAGATTTTCAGGAATCGTATGCATTTTCATATTTCCTGTAGCGGATTGCTCATGCAGTACTACATAACAATAAATTTCACACGTACTGTCGACAGTTCCATTAGGATTTCCATGATCTGACTTCGACGCTTGGGGAGCATTCTATCATCGGATAATACACAAAGTGGCCATTAAGATAGCATTTCTTACAACAGCCCCCTTTTCGGGAGAATCACGAGTTAACTGCGTACCATCCGAAAAACACGGGTCTTTCCAGGGCCAAATAAAAACCCATTTTTTTGGAAATGAGTAGGAATGTGCCCGTATCATACCCACATTGATAGACAGAACAAGAAGTGTACTGCCTGAGATCTTTACCCGTCGTTGCATGGCTTGGGAGCGTAATCATAGCGGTGAATGCTTTAGCTACCTTAGCTAGGGTGAAGACTGGAATGCGGTAGTAAGTTTGCAGTCCGTACGATATCTGGTCCTAGGCTTATTAATGCACGCTTTCTCTCCTAATATATGTGAATACGCAGCTGAGATCGTTTACATGAATTAATTATTGTTTGTATCATTGAATTATCATTGGTCAGACATATCGTTGCACTGGTTCTGTATAGGAACAGCGATCGATATTAATTTAGGTTGACTGAGCGAGTTGGCCGTGCGGTTATGGACGCTCAGCTGTGATCTTACATTCGGTAGATTGTGGGTTCGAATCCCGCTATCGGCAGCGCTGAAGACGGTTTTACGTGGTATCCAATTTTCACATCAGGCAAATACTGGGGCTGTACCTTAATTAAAACCATGGTCGCTTCCTTCCCACTCCGAGCCGTTTTCTCTGCCATCGTCACCAAAATCCTGCCTGTGTTAAGTGCGATGTTACGCCACCAGCAAAAGCAAAACAAAAAGAAAATATAATTATGTTCGTTGCGAAGGAACTTAAGAAATCTGAATGTCGCCATTGCGACATCAAGCAATTTTTTAAAAAAATGCTGTCAATAATTTTTGGTTTGCATACAATTAAATTTTTAAAGGTTGGTGGACTGCTCTGTCTCCACAGCTATACAGTGTGACGCGTGTGAAGTATAGGGGGCTGCGCAGCACACTCCAAAACAGCACAGTAACAACAGTAATACAGGTTATCAAACAAATTCTACCAACCTATAATTACACAGGGATGATGGACACGATGATTTTTTTAAAATGGTATTTGTTCGTAGCGTCGACCTCTGCAGATCTTTTGCCACTACTTTCACCATATGATAAGAACCTGCGTGTGAGTGTAATTGCGGAAGTGTAAAGTGTTGTATGTGAGGGAAAGAACGTTAAGGACGACACAAACAGTCCCCAGGCCAGGGATATTAACCATTACAATTAAAAACCCTTGACCCAGCCGGAAATCAAACCCGCGGCCGCCGGGTGAGAGGCGGAGGCGTTGCCCCCTACAACGCGGGCCGGACGACCACGATTTTACAAAGATCCTAATAAAATCAATCTAAAATGTAGTCCGTTCATAAAAGAGCATGAAACCTTCTATAGAGGTAATGTGTAATAGCTGTATTGCCTAGTACCCAGAGCCTATAAAATATTGTAAGGAAAGGGATCCAATTTAGAAGAAGGAGAACAAGAAGAAAAATAATAATCCGCCAGAACTGTCACCGTTTCTCCCTATGCAGAGCATTCGGTAAGTCGGTTAAGATAAGACTCAGGTCGTATAAGCATCAAATTTGGGTCTGTAAGTTTGGCAGATAGCCACCATCTTGCCTAGCCCTGGGTCCAACTCGAGCCCGCTCGCACACATAGCCAGCCATCCTACTTTAAAAATCGCCCGCTCCCAAATCCGCAAAGTTGGCGATCCCTCTGTCAAGTTTCCACACCTGGAACCATTCGGTTTTCCACCAGAGTACTGCACAAGCCCCCCACGTGGCTGTCAATGTGACACCTTACCGCGCCCACTTTTCAAATCACACGCCAGCGCAATTTCAAATCTCCCGCGCTTTCAAGCCACGCTTCCAGCCAATCAGGAGCCAGCTCCTGCTGTGACGTCATCAGTCACGTGACCGGCGACAGCCAATCAGCGCTGAAATTCCCTTTAGATCACTACTGATACGCTAGTATTAGGTTTCTACTACGTAGATGGCAAGCAATACAATATAAACCTTAACAAATAGCTGTCCTAAATGGGTTGCCTGCGTTGAAGCATTATAATTGAATGATGGACCACCCGGTGTACGCCTGCCTTGTCTTTTATAATAAATTATAAGTTATGATTTCAAATCACCGAGATCAGCAAGAACTAAAAGTGTTCAGGCTTCCTCATTCGTAAAATAACCAATGTGTAGGGGCGGCATTTTCAGTTATGCCGCACCTCTCCATGACGCTAGTTAGAGCACTGTTGCTACATCACTGTAAGCCTCCCGTGAAGCACAAAGCAGCGACAGTGCACGATATAAAGAGCATGCATACTTTAAATTTTCGTAATCTGTTTTTCTCAACTGTGAAATTAAATTGTGTTTCCGTACTGGGAACTTACTCCTTTTATTATTCACTACATTGCTGAACATTTTGTTTGTAAATAATTGTTAAATTAGGAGCTTTGAAATAAAAAATTCAAAATACATTTGAAGCTAATGTAAACCATAGATGATGAGTAGTGTAACATTTATGAAGTCTTGGTGTTCAGTTGCCTGTGTTGAACCTTTTGAACTATCCATACAGGCTTAGGGGTGAGGCATTATGAAATAATTTCAGTTTTTCCTGCACATTATTACCTCATATTTTCTATAGCGGACGACGTCCTGCATCAATTAACAGTTGGGAAATACATAAGAATAAAGTTAATAAAATGTTCAATTATGTAACAAAGTTGGTCACTACTCCTGTTCCAAAAATGTTCATTCCAATGTCACGCCTGCCCTTACGTAAGTTACATAAATATGATGTAAGTGACCCACAAAAGTTTCCGTGGGTGTTAAAAGTGGTTTCTTGGAAGTCACCTACAGAAAGACAGAACAGGAATATCGATCTGCTAAGAGAGATATTTTCAGCTTTATATACCTCAAGAAATCGATGGCATGTGCTGTGGATAACCGTCGAGTTGAAGGATGATCCCTGGACGATTAATGCAGCCGCATCTTATGGTAATTCATATACTTAGTTGTCAAGAAATAATAATTAATCTATGCCATTGGTGATGAACCCACTGATGAAAGGGGGTGTATACACCTGTGATACGGTTGTAAAGTCCTATTCAGGAAATGAAGAATAAAAAAGTCTAGATGTTTTCCACCGTCCTGCCAAATATATTTTGATTTTCGCGGACGTAAGCCATGTCATGAAGTTGACGTTGCGGGCGCTCCCTCCCGACAACGTACCGTTCCATTTATGTACAATCATTAGAAGAAAGTGACTAATAGGGACCTAAATTAGAAACCCATTTAAACTCCATAATCATGGGAAATCATTTACATTAACTACCTTTCTAGCCCAGTCATTAAGAATTCGCGATATAACTGAAAATTACTTAGAATGATTTCTTCATGAAAGTTTCTTCAACATTTACACCAAGAAGGTTCTGCGGCAGGCTTTTAACTTAAACCCGAAGGTACCAACAAAATTTGTTATCCATGGATAGGTGGTTCTCAAAGCTGACAGTTTTGAGAACTACTGTGCTATTATGATACGGAATTGCATCCCAAAGTTTTCAAATGTTACATGCATTGAATTCAATAGTTGAGCGGAATAGAACTGTCTTAATTCGATGCCTTATTTTTTCTTTATACAAGTTGCTTTAGGTCACATAGGCACAGATATGCCTTGTGGTAACGATAGGATGGAAAAGGGCTAGGAGTGGGGAGGAAGCAACCGCGGCCTTCATTAAGGTTCAGTCAAGGCATTTGCCTGGTGTGAAAATTGGAAACCCCCGAAAACCATATTCGAACCCACTATCTCCCGAACGCAAGGTCACAGCTGTGCGCCCCTAACCGCACGGTCAACTTGCTCGGTCGATGCCTTCAAATGATTTTACTCGATGATAGTTCATTCAACCTAAGAGTATATTTGTGACGCGAACTGAAACTTGCGTGGCCCACCTGATCATCAACCTACGCACCAAAGAGTAAACTGAGGTGCAATGTTATGGTCACCCTGTCAGAGCAGTAATCCATCACGTCGTAGTTGTTAGCCTCGGTACATAATATCAGTATTAATGCACAAGTCACACGCCACATGCACTGCTTAGGGCGTAGTAGAGGACAGCTTCGGGCTAGCTGGAGGAAGCGAATCCCTGTCATGGCACCACGGCTGCTAGGGGTGGCCACTCGAGCTAATGAGGGAGAATAACACCGTTTACTCCAACAAGGATTTAATAAAGATTTGCTCGACAAATCCCGTTATTGTGTGGTGCATACCCATACTTTGCAAAATTCATTTGACACAATTTATATCTGTAAATTTTAGACTATTGTTGGCTAAGGATTTTTAAACGTATGTGTGCACATTCACATTTAAGACCGAATTCCTCACTACTATATTTTAGTAATCAGACGCTGAGGCATGGTCGTTTATGTCTAGGAGTTAGAATCCCCTGAGCATGGTCTTGATCGATGTAAACGACAAAGACCACCCAAGAAGAAAATTCTAACATGTTTAACATGTCTTGTGACACAGAACTTTTAAGTTGATTGTGTGTTATGTGACCATAGAATTCACCCTCGAAGACAGCACACTTAAGAATAAAATTAATTAAATGTCTAAGGCCGCTCGTGACACGTATTGTGAAATGTTAAAATCAGCTACCGCAATGACTAATAACAATGATATCCTTCTATTACATAGATATATAGAAGGATAGATAAATGTCCTTATTGGTGTAGTTAGGTCCATTGAACCTTCTCTTACACTAAACCAATTAGCATCCATTAGAATCATAATTAATACTACCATAATTAATACTAGATAAAACACAATTTAAGCACAATCAAAATATAATTGAAATAAAATTCCACCCCAGTGAGATATATAACAGCAGTGATTATACTACTATTTGTAATTTTGTCCTCACTCCTTCTGCTTTCTAACAAACACATTCCATCCTCCCTACTATAAACTGGGCTCTGTTCTCCTATTCTCGCGTTCCAATCCCCAAATAACAACATATCCTCCTCCCCTGGATACATTCCCCTTATCCTACCAATATCCACCAATAACTCTTCAAAAAAATATTTATTTGCATATTCTGAATTACTAGGGTGGCAGTAAACAAAAGCTAGATTTATTTTCTTCCTCCATCCCTCTCTCCCTCCCAAATTCAATCTCAGCCATATGGTTTCCATCATATCGGTCTCTATATCCTCTACTCTTTCACTAATTTCTTCCCTAATTAGAACTATCATCCCTCCTGGTGCTCGCCCCTTATTCCTCTCTTTTCTTCTATATTTATATTTTATCTCAAACCCCTTCCATGCAATCTCCCTCCCTGTTTCCAACCACGTCTCCAAGAGTGCCACAACATCGAAACTTTCAATTACTTCCCTAACTTTCTTGTTTCCTAATTTGCTCCTTACTCCTTCAATATTCACACATCCTATCTTCCAATATTGTTATAACTTTCCCTCCCTCCCTTCTAGGTCTCCCCCTCTATTCTTACTTCTAGTATTTATCGACCTCTCTCCCTCTGTATCCTCCATCCCTTTACGTACTTTTCCCCATATGTCTTTTAAGCTCTTACTCCTGACTTTACTCATAATTTTTTTACCTTCTTGTCGATCTGTCTCCTCTTGACCTTTGTTGTTCACTACACCACTGCACCCTGTACTCACCCCTTCTTGCTGCTCACCCCCACTCACCCCCTCACTATTTTGGACTTCTGAATCCACCTCCCTTTGTCCTTTCTTGCTCACTGCACCTCTACACTCTCCTCTCCCAGTTTCTTGCGGCCCACTCTCACCGTCCACTTCACTATCTTGGTCTTCTGTCTCCCGGCTGCACTGCCCATTCTCTTCCGAGATGCCCTGCTCTCCTGCCACGTCCCTCCTCCTCTTCTTTTCTTCTTTCTTCTTCCCATCTTGCCTTGTCCTCTCACCACTCTCAACCCTCTCGTTTTCGTCCATTTCCTTTAGCTTAGTCACTGAATGAACTCTGACCCATCGCCCGTTTGTCACCTCCAACCTCAGACCTCTTATTCGGGCCTTTAGCCCCTGGTTCCTCGCTCTCCATAGGTGCCTATTCAAGATCTTCGCGTTTTCACTTCCTTCTCTTCCCATGTCTCCTTTCACCCCTATTTTCCGCCCTTGTAAATTCTTGCTGTTCCTTAACACAGAATCTGCCATTAAGGTTGAGAACAATTTAACCCTAATTGGCCTCCGACCTTTGATTTTACCAACTCTCTCTACATCATCAATGTCTACCTCACTAAAGTTTATCTTCATAACATCACGTATAGCTTCCACCACCTTAAATATCAGCTCAATCTTGCTCTCTCTCGCCCCTTCCACAATTCCATATATAAATATGGCTTTTTTCAATCTCTCCTGCCTGTACCCCTCCGCTTCTTTCTTCATCTTCATCACCTCCTCTTTCAGATGTTTCACTTCCCCTCTCAATAACTCGATTTCTTTCTCGTTATTGACCACTCTCCTGCTCGATTCCTCTGTCTTCGTTTCAAGCCATTTCTTCATGTTCCCTATCTCCCTTCTCTGCTCCTCCATCATGTCCTTTATTTCCTGCACCTTATCCCATTGACACTTCTCCTGCATAACTTCACTTACAACCACCCTGAGTGCGGCCAAATCCTCCGTACTATATTTTCCACTGGTATTTGGGCCTGGGTTTACTTCCACCCCCCCAATAACCAGTAACACTGCTATCACTGTCACCACCAGCACCGCTTCACTCATTTTCAATCCGTCCGTCACCAATCCACTCCTGGCCTCCTTCTTCTGCCTTGCCTGCCATTTCCCAATAGCGGCCCGGTACTGTTCAATGCCGACCATGTTTACAGCACGCACTTCGCTACGCAACCTCTCTCCTCGACCGCTCGAGCTAGACTGAGTGATTATACTACTACTACTACTACTACTAATAATAATAATAATAATAATACAGTAATAATAATAATAATAATAATAATAATAATAATAATAATAATAACTATTAATGATAATGTAGTAGCACGATCAAGGACAGATCAGGAAAACACAGTTCACTCGTATCCTGCTTTACCTATTAACACTCTTTTAAATGAGGCTGTAGTAGGTATTCCTCTGACGTCATCCGGTAAACGATTCCATTCTCGTGCGGCAAACACTGAGAATGAGCGATTATAAGGAACCATACATTCTTTTACAGTGCCAACAATGATCAATATTTTCCACTTACACATTTCTTTTTTCTTCATTTATTGTGTAAGATTTCATTATTGTGTTTTAGGTGAGTCGCGCCTCGTATCCTGGAATATAGAAACCCGTAATAGTACTGATATGTGGGCCTCAAAATCATATTATTTCGATTTAAGGGAAACATTCACTTCTCCCAATGCCCGTCGGCTGCTACTTGACATAAATACAGTAGTAACCAAGAAAATAATGTATTTATGAAGTAGACTGCCAATTAAGTTTTCAGAACATTTGAAAATATGCCTCAGTCAGGCGAACTGGTTGATTGTGGGGCATATACATATTTAAAATCCACAACCTGTATTCCAGTCATTGACCGGGTCAGGGATGGAATGAATGAAGCCCTCATCTTGCGGCGAGGATAGGAATTGTGCCGGCTGCCGATGCCTGTCGCGCTTCTCTGGGGCAATGATTAATGACTGACAGATGAAATGAAATGATAGCAGAGAATCTTGCTGGAATAAAAGATGACAGGAAAAACCGGAGTACTCGGAGAAAAACCTGTCCCGTCTCTGCGTTGTAAAGCACAAATCTCACATGGAGTGACCGGGATTCGAACCACGCGGAGAGCGGTTAGAGGCCGACGCGCTGCCGCCTGAGCCACGGAGGTTACACCATATACAATTATTATCTCTATAATTATGTTATATATATATATATATTCAAATTTGAGTGATACATCCGTCATCAATGCGTTTCTTGGCGACTATGATGTGTGTGAATATTCTTTGGTTGTGAAATGATACCCTCATTTACCTCCAGCCCTACCCTCAGTTGTACCTACTGTAATGGGCATGACATTACAGATTATGTCAGAAGAACTCCAAGTTACATGCAATGATTTACTTAGACTGGAAGCCGTACAGTGGGTTTGATCCACAAGTACATGGAATATATAATATTTTCCCCAGTCTCTCATTTCTAAACACCTCGCAACAGTTGAGCTCATCTGACAATTTCAACACACCCACTTTCTTGGGAAATTAAACTTCCATATCCTTCATGTATAAGGATTGTTTCTTATATCCTTCTTGAAGATGCTTTGAAACTAACTGTACAGTTAATTCTTCACAGCGAGATGAATATTCGAGGAAATTGTGTAATGTCATTTTCTCCACCAGGCCCCTGCAAAAGTCGTTTTACGTTGTTCGTATATGAACTTACTTCCGGGTATAATGATTTTTGGTCCAGGCTTCCGAACAGAGATGACAGGGCCAAATGGATAATGTAGTGATCGCTTACTACCCACACAAACTAACAAGGAACAACAATGTTCTTGCCTTAATTTTTCCTGTCTTTACAACGGAAATTTTCTTAACTCTTTCTATCTCAAATTATTTTTCTTAAGAAAAAGTTGTTTCACTGTGTTTGCAATATCATTTGGGCCTGAAATAACATATTATGGCAATTTTATTACCACAGTAATTGGTGTCAAAATAATACGGACACACTAAATTATATATTCTTGGTATACATAAAAATATGCATATCAATTAATTAATTATGGAACATTGAAAGAGTAAAACTGCAATGAAACTGAATAGTAAATATGATGCAGTTCTTCTATTGGTTCTAAAATGGCAAGAAGCAGTCACCATTCACATTCAAGCATAACCCCACATTGCACTTCTGACGCATCACCCTGGTCAAACCCACTTTACAGTTCCTTCATTTCTTTTTTATTTTTGGAATATAAATAGTCCAATGGCTCAATCCATCAATCCTCACATCGTAAACTGATATGACTATATTCACGCCTCTTTTGGAGTAGGCTGCAACTCGAAACTGAGTTGACTTCTTTTTCTCATTTGTGATTTTTCCATTGGCTTTTGTACTGTCAGCTACTTAGAAATATTTACATATCACTTCAAATCTATTTCTGCTCATGACGTCAGGGATAGCTGAAAATTTACATTCAGATAACCGGAACACGGAATACAGTGGCATCGGTACAATGCCCATGTACAGGAGTATAGTTCGATTTAATCTGATATTATGTTAGGTATTGCACCATCCTTTAGATTTGATTATTCAGAAATAAAAGATTTAAAATCACTGGATATAGAACTTTGAAATCTAAAGGAGAAATATATTCAATCAGAGGTCCTGGAATGGTATCTTTCAATGAGCGAATGAAAATCAACTTTTCTGCACTTTGAATGAACTTCAAATTTCACAAGTGATGTACTATCTCTGGATGTTTATTGCAGTTGTGTACATTAAACCTTGATAAAAGAAATGTCTATTAAAACAGAATTGTCTGCTGCAGAAAGATTAGTGCAGTCATGTCCACTGAATTGTGTAGTTCATCAGTTACAAGTAATAAACTTCATTCCGGTTCCGTATTGACTTCAAATATCTAAGATGAAATTCTAAAAGAATTTAATCGTATAAAGTCCACCTATTCAGTAAATGTTTGCCATTTAATAAATGGTCTGTTTAAAAATCTACATAGTTCTTTAAAATCTACCTAGGACATGTTTCGACCTAGCCTAGAGGTCGTCATCAGCTAAATTAACATAAAGAAGAAAGACATATAACAAAAACACTGATTCATAAAAAATAGAGATGAAATACAATCAATAAATGAAATGGAAATCTGTGTTTATTGAAGCTATATATATTTCAAATACAGACGGAGCCGGGTAACTGTTTGATGAACTGTTGCAAGTGGTTTCTACAGGTGTGTTCTGAATATCAGCTTCATCTTTCACGATACGTCAGATCAAAAGACACGTTGTGTGAAGTCACATGACCTGGGTAGCAATTGTCTTGTGCCACAAAAGCCAATCCATTCTTAGATTCTTCGTTTTCGAAGTACATCTCCCCAAAACCATAATTCATATCAAATGAATTTCAATAGACCGAGGTCTCTGTTGAAGTTCTGGAGTAATCATCTCTTTTAACACCCCCCCCTGATATCGTTCACTGGTAACCGATACTTAAAAGAAAAGTGGTCTCATGACCCCTTCTCTCCCAATACCACCATTTAAAACGGAAAAATGCCTGGATGTACTTAACTGATCGGCATGACCGAGTGAGTTGGCTGCGAGGTACGACCCGTGTAGCTGTAACGTTTTATTCGTGAGATAACCCATTACAGATATTCTGGCATTTTGCATTTTCACTGAAGCCGGAACCTTTATTAAGACCACAGCCGCTTCCTTCAAATCGTAGACATTTACCATTGCTTTTGAGTAAGTGCGGCGTTAAAAATAATATACAAATACTTGTTCAGTCTGTAAACATCTGCGAATGAACTACGCTCCTCCACGACTAATAATGTGACCTCGTCTGTTTCTACATATTTTGCTTCACTTTTTCCTTCTTCTTTTTTACAATTGACGTTATGTCGCTCGGTCAAAGTAATTAGAAACTGAGTCTAATTATCGTCTCCATCATCTTCTGCTCCTCTTACCCTCCACGGCGGATTCCATTGTTCTCGTTGGTAGTAATATCTTCTTCCATTTGTCTCATGTAAATAAATAAATCAATAAATGAAATCCTAAAAGCTATCCAGATAAAGAAATTTTCGTGATTCTGCCGTGATCCAGGAAAGTACAACAGATGATAAAGAAAGGTAATTGGTAAGTATGGGTCAATTTCTCTTTAGTAACGTAACTGTACATAGAATGAACTGAATGGTGAAAAAAGTGTACATCCTAGGTTCTTTCTTACTGAGTTAAAGTATGGCTCATACATCATAAATAAGAGCGTCTCCGAATTAAAGTGGAGGAGAATGGTAAAACTGTCTTTCCTCCGTGCCATATTCTGTATCTTACTGCCTTAACAATTGTACATTTCATTGTTAAGGCATCAAAGGTAGCACCACGTTTCACCCTGCAGTTGGAATACCTTGACCTTCGCTCCAATACACAAAGAGACGGGTTGGATAGAGATGACATGGCGAGGGAGGAATGGGGCAGAATGGAGGTCAGAAGCTCTTCTCTCTCACCCGCGAGGCATCATTTGTCATCAGCTGCCAAGCCACGGTTCCTCCCTGTGATTTGATAGCCGAGATGCGGTACGACGTCGGCTAGCTCCTTCTGTTATATTAGGGCAGGGTACTGTACACGGGATATTGCGCTCCACGTGTATTGTGGAATGCTGATGACTTAATTTAGACATTCTTCTTGTGCCATAGACTGAATATTTCACTGCAATATTCCGCTGTAGATACCGAGAAGGAAAGATACAGGCGGTGCGCAGGTGAAAAGAGTTATCTCAGTTGCTCCAAATAGAAGAAAATGATTGATGAGTTCATTCTCAGGCATTATTCGGGCATTATTATACTGGCTGGGGGATAAAACACTTTTTGCATATCCTCAGATGACTGATACAGACTTCTGGGATCATTTTAACAGGTAGGAATATTTCTTTTCCTCGTGCATTACCCCGTTAGTATGATAAAGAAAATCAACATTTTTAAGCCGAGTAAGTTAAGCCAAGATGGCTTGATTCAGAAGGTGGTGGGTTCGAACTCTACTATCGGCAGGCTTGAGGATAGTTCACCGTGCTTTCTCATTTTCACACCGGACAAGTACCAGGCTGTAACTTAATTAACACCACAGTCGCTTCTTTCCCAATACTAGCCCTTTCCTTCATATCGTCACCAAAATCCTGCTTGTGTTAAGTGCGATGTTACGCCACCAGCAAAAACAAAACAAAAATAAAAAATAATACACGTTCGTTGCGAAGGAACTTAAGAAATCTGGATGCTTCAATGGGAGTGAAAACCTGTAACAGGTGGATTATTTCAAGTAATTAGTACGAGTATACTAAGTGAATTAAATAAATAAATAAATAAATAAATAAATAAATAAATAAATAAATAAATAAATAAATAAATAAATACATTTACGCAGTACACGTGGAATGTATGGTACAGCACTAAGTGAGAAGGTAATTTTATATAGAGATTATCATGATTCCGGGGCTTAGTATTGACATTTACCGATGTACTTTTACGATTTACGTCATATGGTCCGTTTTAAATGAGCATACCTAAGAACGTATTCAGAATCTTATCCATGGCATTTGCCCGCGTTCATTGCAACATGTCGGTAACATGATGTACATTTCGTTCATGAAATTTGTACCGTATTATCGAGTTTTTCATACACCTCTTTACATCTGTTGCAGCAATCAGCGGGAAAAGGGAAAGTTCCTTCGGTTGATTAAGACGCTAAAACAGGGGATGAAGGCAGGCGGTGATGATCTTCGTAGATTATTTGAACTGTGTATGAATTTGCCATTGCTATTGTCAACAAGAAATTCACCCGCGTAGATAGTTTAACGATGGTCTACAGTTTTCGATTTATGGGTAGTGTAGGTGATTAGATTCAGATGCAAAAACCAACAACATATCGTCGTTGCCAGGACAAAACCTCCTATGTGATAATATGTTTTGGCGATATACTGACCCGCAGCACATACGTTATGAAGAGCGAAAATGCCTTGACAATGCTCACACAATATTGCACCTTAGCTGACAGAACATTACCGGCCAAAGTTCTAAGCTGAAATATTTCACACAGAACGTTTTGTCGCGGCAGCGACGATATACTGTATCCGTTTACGGCATGACATTCTCTTGACGATATCGTGACGGTTACATTACGTACATGCTTAGGTCAGACAACATCGAATAATTTTGAGGCTTTACAGCTTTCTTACGGTAACGTTTGTGGATTTAACCTAGTTTTAAGGCTAGATGCCCCTCCTGAAGCCAACCGTATGAGATGGGTTATAACTTATTCACTACAGTGTGTTTCTGCAGTGGTTAGAAGTGTGGTGTGTCGTTTGTAGAATGCAGAGAAGTGTATTTAGAAGAACATAAACACCCATTTCAGGAACCAGAGGAATATAATAATAATTTCGTGTGGCTATTTCTAGCCGAGTGCAGCCCTTGTAAGGCAGACCCTCCGATGAGGGTGGGTGGCATTTGTTGTGTGTAGGTACCTGCGTGTTATTGTGGTGGAGGACAGTGTTATGTGTGGTGTGTGAGTTGCAGGGTTTATGGGGACAGCACAAACACCCAGCCCCCGGGCCATTTGAATTAACCAATGAAGGTTAAAATCCCCGACCCGACGAGAAATCAAACTCGGGACCCTCTGAACCGAAGGCCAGTACGCTGACAATTCAGCCAACAACTCGGACACCAGAGGAATTAACCATATGCATGTAAAATCCCTGGCCCAGCTAAAAATCGAACCTGAGGCCCTCTGAATTGAAGTTCCTTCAGTTGTGTTATACATTTTAAAAGAGACAACGGTGTGGCGGAATTTAGAACCACCGCAAAATCCCTTAAGGTTCGGAAACTAACGAACAGGTTTTTTACATTGAATAACCACCGGCATTACTGACCTCAGTATGGATGGAACACAAGACGGGTGTGGCAACTGACCGAGTAAGGTAGGCTCCAAGAAAAAGGCAAACGTGCTCCACTCAATCAAATGAATCAGACTCCGTCACGAAGAATTTGAGGACCTAAAGGACATTAAAAATATGCTTATTATTCTTGCAGTTAGGAAATATACTTTTAGTCCGACTCCTTTTCTGAATGATCAGCGTTCAGGCCTTTTGTTCAGAAGGTCACGGGCTCGATTCCCGGCCGGGCCAGGAATTTTAATCGTGTTCGATTATTTCTTCTGGCTCAGATACTGGGTGTTTGTTTTTGTCCAAAACCTTTCCTCTTCATATTCAGACAACACATTACACGACCAACCACCACATAAATAATCAATAGTGATTACATCCCTCCATATAGGGTTGGCGCCAGGAAGGGCATCCGGCCATAAAACAGGACCAACACCACATATGCTACGCACTTTGCGCCCGCGAACCCACACATGTATAAAAAAGCAGTGGTAGTAGAAGGAGCAGAAGAAGAAGGAAAAGTAGGAGAAGAAGTAGAAGAAGAAGAAGGAAATGTATCTTTCACCTTCTCATGATCATTTGGATGATGATGATGACTGTGTTAATAAGAATAACAACAGACACGGTGAAAAGTGATAACATATTTTAGGTGTGCAAGTATAAAATTGTCGAGATTTGTAGCTCAGTCGGTAGAGTGCTGGCCTTCTTACTCCAAGTTGGCAGGTTAAGTCCAGATTCAGTGCGGTGTTATTAGAATATACTCAAGTACGCCAGCCTAGTTGTGGTAGATTTGCCGGCACGTAAAAGAACGCCTGTGGAACAAAGTTCCGGCACCCGGCGTCTCTGAAAACTAAAAATAATTAGATGGTCCATCGGAAAACCAGTAATATTATTATTAAATACCAAAAATATCTTCTGTACTGAACAGAAGACCGGCATTTCAAACCTAATTTTTGGTTGTTCTTCGTATTTCCAATTTTCCCTCATCATTGACTTTTTTCTCCGTTTCCGAGGCTATATTAGCCCTAGCAACTATCATTTCAACGATCAGAGAAAACGTGCGGTGCCTTCCAGCTTCCTACAGTTTGTAATCTGCCATAATGAGCCCAGCACGCCGGCTGTTTGTCTTGGAATCCATAATGAAAGCGCATCTGGAAGTCACCAGATGCTCTATTACCTTACAAAATGGAAGAGAGTTCCTGCTAAAACACAATAGCTTAAGCTTGCCCACAGGAGTTTTGCTCATCTAATAAAATGCTATATCTGTACGAAATTGAATTCTGTAAATTCAGGGGTCATATTTTTTAAATTCAACTTGTAAAATATATAAGAATATAAGCTGTAAATTTGAATCATTTACGACCAATGTAGTATCAATAAATCTAGAAAAATACCTGATAATGAAAATGTGTAATTAAGAACAGAATATACGTTAAAGGAACATTTAATTAAAATGAAATGATCAGTTTCTTCTTGAAAGAACATCATCAGATTCTATCAAATGTTGAACTTATCACAATAATGCAATTATGCTTCCACTTTCCTCAGATAAAAGAACATGATATATGATCTGAAATGGAAAGTTGATTGGAGACAATTCGTGTTCGAGAACTTTACCGTAAAGGCGGGAATTTAATACATATTTATTTCGTTTTAATACATTTCCAGCATAGGCGTATGTATTTACGATGTGTATAAATTCTTGATTTTTATCTGAGCTATAGTGTCGATTCTGAAGTTTAACTTATGAAATAAAAACAGACTTGCTTCTATAAGCTTGAACCACATTACGTCATATTATTATTTACTAATTAATTATTAATAAAATTTGTTCTCGCTGTGACTGACCTGGTACAGCCTTCATACGTCAAACCTTCCGACGAGGGTGGGCGACGTCTACCGTGTATAGAAAACTACGTGCTGTTGTAGTGGAGGGTAGTGTTGGGCGTTGTATGTGAGTTGCAAGAATGTTTGAGACAGCACAAATACCCAGATCCTGAGCTATGGGAATATACCCCCTTAAGATTAAAATCCATTTACCTGACCAGGAACCAAACACGGGGCTCCAAGCAGCGAAGGTCAAGACGTTATGACCTATCAGTCTTGAAGCTGGATAATAATAATAATAATAATAATAATAATAATAATGATAATAATAATAATAATAATAATAATAGGTCAGCTTAGGTGGGGGTTTGGTTCTGAAATGAGTAGGAGCTAGGCATAACCCTGCGTAAGACACTGGGGTGGGGGCCCTCAACCCCGACACGGCGCGTCCCATAAGGCTGATAGGGGAAGCTCCTGTAGATATGCAGGACAGGTGTGATTAAGGCGTAGCCAAATAAGCACCCGCGGATCAACTGAGGTAAACAGAGAAATGGTCAACGGCCTCGACGGCAGAAGAGGACATATCCCAATGGCAGAGAGAGCGGAAGAACCGAATCAAATCCACTTCGCGTCTGACTTGTAGCAAGCGGCAAGTGGTCAGCGTCTGATCACCAGAGGTGCGGCTGTAAATATGCTCCAGGAACTAACAATCCCTGGTTCTACACCACTAGCGAAAGCTAGAAGATTGCTTACAAGCATACATGACTCGTACAAGTAAAGACAAAATTACCCCAGGTGGACAATCCACCCACTCTAAAGTGGCAACCAGGCATTCGGATTCTGGGGAGCTTGGGCGAATACGAGAGAGCAAGTCGGAGTGCTCTGATAAACTTCCACGAAAGACTCACACTTTCATTGGCACATTCAACATTCAGATACTGATTCAAACAGGAAAACTGCACAATCTCACAACAGAACTTACAAAGCAGAAAATCCAAATTCTGGCCCTACAAGAAACACGCTTCACCGATTCAGAAACGATGGATTACAATAATTACAGGATCTTCAAAAGTGGAACAAACAAGAAAATTGGTAAAGGAGCAGCATTGTTAGGAATGGCCTTCTGTGTAGACAAAAACGTTTTGGATTCAGTAATAGAGGTGAAACCAATCAACAATACGCTTATGACCTTAAGAATCAGGCATACAAACAAAAAATACACCTTTATTAATGTGCATGCACCAACAAATGGAGACAATAAAAAGGAGCCTGAAAAAACAGAAAGATTCTGGGAAGAACTTGAAACAGAAATGGCCAAAATCCCTAAAAATGATGTGAAAATTCTACTCGGTGATTTCAATGCACAGCTTGCCAGGGAATACAAATACAGGAGGACAGTGGGAGACTATCCAGCCCACAGATTCACCAATAAAAATGGTACACGCCTCATTGAGTTATGCCAACAAAATAACCTCAAAATTATGTCAACATCACTCCGGAAGAATCCCAAAAAGCAAAAAACTTGGCGATCACCCATCCATCATTTAGGAGAATTTCAGATTGATCATGTGGCAATATCATATGATTACCAAAAGGAAATTCATGATGTGCAAGTGCGCAGAGGTGCTAACATCGACTCGGATCATTATTTAAGCAGAATCAAAATTAAATTCACACCCAAAGGGAAATTCAACAGGAAAACATCGGTGATTCCAAAATTTGATCTACACAAAATCAAGGACTCCAAAATTTCAGAAGAATGGGAAAAACGACCTGCATAGAGCTGGGAGAATTTCCAGACTAAAATCATCGAAACGGCGAAGGACCTAATCCCTCTTCACAATAAACCAAAACATCCTTGGTGGAATCAAGAATGTGAGACCGCACTAGAAGAAAGGATAAAGGCATTTCAAAACTACAATTGTAATAAATCATAAGAAACACAGAAGAAATTCTTCGAAGTTCGCAAGCATGTATCCAAGATTTTAAGACAAAATAAACGGAAATACGTCAATGTCCAACTGAAGTCAATTGAAGACAACTTCAAAAATTACAACACACACGATTTCTACAAGACCTTTGCGAACCAAATTAAAGGATATTCCCCACAGAACCTTTGCTTTCGGAAGCAAGATGGTAAACTAGCCTTGACAAATAAGGAAAACTGCCAAGAATTAGCTACATATTTTTCACAGCTTTTAAATTGTCCAGAACCCAAAAACAGATTCCCGAAAGTACAGCCAGAAATCATACCGGAAAATTCATCACCACCAACTCAAGAAGAAATTTATTCACATATCAAGAAACTTAAAGACAACAAAGCATCAGGGGAAGACGGAATTGTAGCTGAACTTCTGAAACATTTAGGCCCAGATTCACTCAGAGAAATTACACAAATAATCCAAAACATTTGGCAAACCGGAAAGCTACCGGATGACTGGAAGATTGCTCTAATCCATCCACTACATAAAAAAGGCAGCAAGTTAGACGTAAAAAATTACAGAGGAATCTCACTTGTATCAGTCACATACAAAATACTATCATCCTGTCTCTTGCATAGAACACAACAACAATTAGAACCCAAATTATCAGAATTTCAAGCAGGATTCAGACCAAACAGGTCATGCCCAGAACAAATTTTCAAGCTCAAAACCATACTTAAACTACGAGCCCTCAGACAAAAGCCTACAGTATGCACATCTGTAGATTTCAAAAAGGCATATGATTCGATAGACAGACCCTCACTATTCCAAATTCTAGAAGAAAGAGGACTAGATCCCAAAACCCTAGAACTCATAAAACAAACACTAACGGGCACAAAATCTAAAGTGAAAGTTATGGGAGAAATTTCAGAACCCTTCGACATTCAAACAGGTGTTAGACAAGGTGCTGGACTCTCTCCTATTCTGTTCAACGTCGTCCTAGACAAGGTTATGGAAGAATGGGAGAAGGAACTCAAGAAACGTGAATCTTGGAAACCGATCCGATTGGGCTTTCCCAAAAACAATCTCTACGTACCATACCTCGCATTTGCGGACGATCTGGCGATTTTAACAGAGGATGAGGAAACTGCCATCAAGCAGCTTGAGATACTTAAGGAATCTGCAGAAAAAGTGGGACTACAGATTTCATTTGAGAAAACCAAATTCTTCTGTTCAAAGACAGATATCACGAGCCTGAGAACAAAATACGGTAAAATCGACCGGGTCTCGTACTTTAAATACCTCGGAGAATTCATCGAACTGACAGGCCTTGAGAAGATCTCACAGCAAAACCGTCTCCAAAAAGTCAAGAAGGCATTAGGGTTAGTTCAAGACATCTACAATAAAAAATGCATGTCAAGACAGACAAAAATTCGGCATTACAACACAGTTATAAAACCAACAGTCCTTTGCGCAAGTGAAACATTGTCACTTAACAGTAAACAAGAATTAGAAGAAATAAAAAAGCAAGAGAGGAAGATCATCAGGAAAATCCTAGGCGCAAGATATACCCAAGATGGTTACAGGCTACAATCAATCAAAACAACAGAAAAAGTTTCAAACATTGAAACTGACATTAAGAAAAGACGAATGAAATTCTTTGGACACCTCACAAGATTACCAGAAAATCGACTGTCAAAAAGAATATTAAATTATGTTAGCTCACTTAAGAATTCAACACCTTGGCTGGACGAACTTCAAAAGGACCTCAAAAACGCAAACATATGTGCAACAGACATTTTAGAAAGAGACACCTTCAGACACAAAGTCAACAAGTGGGAAGTTACATCAGAGCAACCAAAGCAAAAACAGTGCAGACCGGAATGGTCGGAAGAACGTAAACAAGCCTTCTCAGAGAGAATGAAAGCCTATTGGAAGAACAAGAAGAACCCAAAGAAAGCTTGATTGAGTTGTTTGCTTAACGTCTTCCATTATTGGGAGAATACGCTAATCATAAAAAATAATAATAATAATTTCGTGTGGCTATTACCAGCCGAGTGCAGCCCTTGTAAGGCAGACCCTCTGATGAGGTTGGGCGGCATCTGCCACGTGTAGGTAACTGCGTGTTACTGTGGTGGAGGATAGTGTAATGTGTGGTGTGTGAGTTGCAGGGATGTTGGGGACAGCACAAACACCCAGCCCCCGGGCCACTGGAATTAATCAATTAAGGTTAAAATCCCCGACCCGGCCGGGAATCGAACCTGGGATCCTCTGAACCAAAGGCCAGTACGCTGACCATTCAGCCAACGAGTCGGACATAATAATAATAATAATAATAATAATAATAATAATAATAATAATAATAATAATAATAATAACAATATTAATAATAATGATGAAAAGGGGAGGAATTATGCCGGCTGCCTAAGCCTGTCGCACGATTCGAGGACTATGATTACTGAATGACAGATGAAATTAAATGATATTGGAGAGTGCTGCTTTAATGAAATATGACATGAAAAACTTGGGAACCCGGAGAAAATCCTGTCCCGCCTCCGCTTTGTTCAGCACAAATCTCACATGGAGTGACCGGGATTTGAACCACGGAACCCCGCGGTGAGAGGCCGGTGCGCTGCCGCCTTAGCCACGGAGGTTCTAATATTAATAATAATAGTAATCGTAATTATGGTTTAACATCCCACTAAATTCCTTAACGGTTTCCTCTTTGAAGACACATAGGTGCCGCAATTTTGTCCCGATTTTTTTACATGTCCCTAAAAATAGCGACTAGAAATACTAGTGGACTGAGCTGCGATCGAACCCGTCCACTTCAGCTCAGAAGGACAGCACTGTAACGTCTGAGCTACTCAGCCCGGCGGTTTATGCAAAATTGAGCGTTAATTTAGTCACAATTATTCTTACTGCTCCTCGGAGTAAATTTACAACCTTACTTCAACAACCAAAATCCATTCCATAGTGTTAGTAGTAGCTGTTGTGTCGGAGAGGGATCCTGTACATCTTGATCCTCAGCTCTGAGTACTTATTTGTGTGAAGTTATTTCTGATAATCCGTGTGTATGTGATGTCTGTACTAATGGTTGTATTTATAATTATTAATTCAGTCTAGATTTGTGAAGGAAGACACTATAGCCTAGACTTCAGGCACAACTTCGGCTTTGGTCTGGAATTGACACGTAACATTCATAAAATCAATTCTGTGACCAAACGTGGGATATTAATCCACATATCCATGTGTTCACCGTACACAATATAACTTCACTTCGGTCTTCTCTATTCGGTCTTCTGATTCACAAAAGATGACCAAATACACTATGATGATGGACAAAAATGATCCCGTTTTTGTTGAAATGCAGTATTAATGCAGTAGCAAATTTGACCTCATTTTAACTAGCCATTATGTCCTTAAAGACAGAGATGCTATAACTATTCAAAGGTGTACTTAAGCTGTGCCTTCTACAGGTGTACACGGAAAGTGCCAATGCTTGATGCGTGCAATGCATGCCATGTTTCATAAAAACTGGAAGGCCGGCTTTGTTGCTAACTGCATGCGGGCCTTTGATTCAAGGGATCCTGCGTTCGATTTCTGGACTATTCACGGATCTTAATCCTCATTTGTTAATTCGTCCGGCTCAGGAATTTGGTTTTTGTGCCGTTTCAATATAAATTTCATACTAGGTAGGGCCCATCCTCACAGATGTGCAGGTTGTCTATTGGCGTCAAGTCGTCAGACCTGCTACGGGCTTCACTGAAGATCTTGTGACACTATTACAAGATCAATATTGAAAGAGATTTCCAAACATTAATACGTGAAAACTGATATGGGTATATTCTGACCTACTTCACCAGTGTCGAAGGATATTTTGTAAGGCAAGGTGAAAATCATCCCTTAGCCATACAACAGGAATGTACAATACTATTTTCCGTATACTGTCGTTGCACCTAGAAAAACCGCTATGTTAAAATATTTCAAGTAAGGTTCAGTATTGCATGAACAATGTCAACGATCTTCGTTCTAAGTGCGGATCGGTATTCTTCCCCTCAACATTGAAATCAGATTTAATTAGCTATTTGGTTCGATTCTATGTTGTAGAGGTTATTGTGATTATCTTCCACCTCCGGAAGCCCGGGTTCGATTCCTGGCTCTGCCAAGAAATTTGAAAAGTGGTATGCGGAATGGAACGGGATCCATTCACCCTCGGGATGTTAACTAAGCAGAGGGATTTCGATTACCGCCTCAGTCATTCTCGAAGTAGCTTTCCGTGGTTTCCCGCTCCTTCACCAGGTAAATGCCAGCCAGGATGGTACCTAACTTAAGGCCACGGTCGCTTCTTTCCCGCTCGTAGCCGTTTCCTATCCCATCATTGCCGTAAGACCTATCTGTGTCGGTGCGACGTAAAGCAAATTACAAAACGACAATAGCTGACATTTTTACATCATTAACATCTATACTGATCTACAAAATTTTAAAGACATGGTTTTGTGATGGATTGCGAATTGTTTTAAACCAAGTTCTCTGATAACCAATATTAAACACCTACTGTAAATAGTTGACTGCATTAATCTCGGACTTAAACACAACTGTTAATGTGTTACAATAGAACATATCTATTTACAGTGTATTTGATATTTTATGGCAATCCACAATCATAAGGCAATTTAACACGCTATAAACTGATGGCATAAGAAAAACTTCATTTCATTGCAATAGTGGTATCATATTTTATAAACTGGATCGATTCGTGGGGCTCGCACTGGAAAACGCTCTGCGATGTGCAGTTTACGCACGCACATACTCATGAATACAAAAAGAATTATTGCTACAATCTTTCATTACAATAGATACTCTTGCCTTCGGCTCCACGAGTGAATTCATGTAAATCAAGGCTTGGGAAATCTAGCCAATTTCCAATTACACGTTAAATCTGATTTTTATTTTGTTTTACAATTATTGTTTATTAGCAACCGACACATTTACTGAAATATATTATCTCAAAACGATATAATATTAAAATCATTTACATGTGTTAAAAGTAGTTTGAAGACGGGAAACAATAGGATCTATTTCTGTCTTCGAGCAACATGTTTCATTTCAACCAAATATTTGAATGTCAAGCATACATTCATCGATCTCGGCTTCCCGTCCTCCTGGCTCTCTCCTCTCTGCGCCTGTTTCCTTCCGATGTGCTTCTCCTGCTCTCTGGCTTCAGTGACATTGTTTCAGTGGAACGTCAAAATTTTCTGGATGTGTTATTGGCACGCGAGTTTCTCAATCGTTGTGTAATTCCTTCTCTGTGATATCAAACATCCCACACTGTTGAGATGCTGCGTCCCATCTGTCTGTCAGAGTAATAGCGAGAAAAGTGATCAATACATTTCGACATCAATATTTTTCAGTCCTGATCCATTATCCAAAATAATTCTCACACTACATATCTTAGAAAAACTAGAGGATTCCTCTTTTCCAACATTAATATTACTACTAACGTAATTCCTCAACTGGGAAATCACCTCGTGAACGTTCAGACATAAACATTATTACCATTTACTAAGAGTAATAAAGAAATTTAAATACACGTCTGGGTAAAAACAAAAATGGGTTTGTAAGACAGTAATGAACACACGATTACCATTTAGTTATTGGTTCTAGTATAGAGCTTTAAAGTTATCAGATGTTGCAATCACACATGAAGCATACTTCTCAGTAGGGTGCGGGTGTTTAGGACCTAAACATGGTCCTAATATGCAGGCAAATATACCCTTAAAATCGAAAATATAACAAAAAATCATGTACTTCCAGCAAATGATTTTTGCCACTAGTTCTTTAAATTAAAGATGCAGTTAATTATACAGTCATTTTGCACAACTGCAGTTAATTTCCGTACTAATTCTTTAAACATAATTCGACTAGTCTCTGTCATAAATTCATTATCAGTAGTTAAGATGTGATCAGTTCTGAAGATATTTAAAATTAATATTGCAGTCTTACACAAAGATGACAGAGACCACATCGCTGCTCCTTCAAACCAATGAAATTCGCGTTAGTTACCGGAATTACAAATGTACCGACAGTCGCCATGGGCGTAAAACATATAATTGAAATAACATATAGAAAAATAATACCTCTCTTATTGACCATTCATGCCAGCATTTTGGTGTCAGTTAGTGTCGCTATGCGCTTTATAGTACCTACATTAAATTCGCACACTTTGCGGAAGAAGATTTTTCCTTCGGTAGAGGAGCATTCCTCCCGTATCACTTTAACGCAATTTCTTAATTTAATACTTTCACTACACTTTCTTTATACAGTGAGTTTCTCTCATCGGTTGGCCGGCAGGCGCGCCCAGCTTATCTGCCTCATAACTCCCCGCTTCGCGGCCTAGCAACAAGGACAGCACTTCGCTGAATTTATCCGTGCATGGCATGAGATAACAAGTAAAATTTAGAAAATAAGAATTAAGAATATAAGAATCAAAATAATTAGTAATTAAAATTTAAGAAAATAAGCTCGTACCTTATGGCAGGAGATGTTGGGAATGTCCTTCTTCTGCATCCACACATATCTGGCATCCTGTTAGGAAACGAGTATGGTTTGTTTCAATTTTAACAATTTCGTAGCCCGCCATGCTGAGCTCTTCAAAACCCCGCATTCTTGTCCAAGTCGTCTTAGATATTTTGTGGACGTATGTTCTAATCTTTCTCCGATTTCAGTTACTTTACCTCGCTAAGTACATGGTTTTTAACACTTCGCTTCTTATCGATTAAAGAACCAGTTTCTCTCAATTTGTTTACGAGTTTCCACACGGTCTCTCTATGTGGAGGGCGTACCAGGAAATTGAGTTAAAAATCGACTAACGACTTCCCTGTGAGACTCTATTTTTACATAATTATCGTACATAAGTACCCTTTCCTCTATCGTGTACACATGTGGAGGCATTATGAGAATCATACCACGAAGTAACACTTCACAATTCGAGAACAGCTGAAGCGACAAATCAACGTTTAATACACGTTCTAAGCATGGACCTGAACTGCGAAGTGCGAGCATTCCCCTTCTGTCGCTGCTCTGTGTAACGGGAAGTGATGAGTCAGCAGGAGGCAGGTAAGCTGTTCACGCCTACCGGCCAACCGATGAGAGATCCGTATGTCAGCTCTATCCCTGTTCATGTAACTACGAAGCCATGAAATTTGTTCCTGGTGAAATTTTTAAGACAGGTGAGAGGAGAAAGGTAATTAAAGTGAAGTGGTCACGAGCTAAAAGTGCTCAGATAAATAAAAAGATAAGCGATAGTGGTGATGGTGGTGATTATTGTTTTAAGAGGAAGTACAACTAGGCAACCATCCTCTATAAGAAGATAAGCCCTGGTGGTATTTTCTTGTCTATTAATAAGAGTGACATCGCAGTGGACGAAAATACCCACAATGCAAGTCTTAATCTAAAGAAAGTAATTCAAAAACTCGTGATGTAAACTCAGACGTGATCCAATGAGAATCAACTACTTAGCTTTGAGATCTGAGCTTCAATTTTCGTCGCATTTCCACAAACACATTTACACAAACAACATCAGATATCACTTTCAAAGTACAGTATAGTTTTTCCGTGCAGCGTACAAGCAAAATATGACGTTAAAGAACTGAAATGACCGAAATAAGACCAAACAATAAGAACGGTTAAAATATGCTTTTATATGGTCTGTATGATGCCCGTTGCCATTCCTTTATGGATGCAGTATTTTTGCATCCGTATCTTGGCACAGGCCAGAGCAAAGTGTAGCTTCCACCGAAGTTCCAGTCTCATCCATGGCTGTGACAATATGGAAGCTGCTGGGGTATGGGTGGTGCTGAGTAATGACATTTGGATCACAACTAGTGTCTGAGTGTTGGGGTATGGGTGGTGCTGAGTAATGACATTTGGAGCACAACTAGTGTCTGAGTGTTGGGGTATGGGTGGTGCTGAGTAATGACATTTGGATCACAACTAGTGTCTGAGTGTTGGGGTATGGGTGGTGCTGAGTAATGACATTTGGATCACAACTAGTGTCTGAGTGTTGGGGTATGGGTGGTGCTGAGTAATGACATTTGGATCACAACTAATGTTTGAGTGTTGGGGTATGGGTGGTGCTGAGTAATGACATTTGGATCACAACTAGTGTCTGAGTGTTGGGGTATGGGTGGTGCTGAGTAATGACATTTGGAGCACAACTAGTGTCTGAATGTTGGGGTATGGGTGGTGCTGAGTAATGACATTTGGATCACAACTAATGTTTGAGTGTTGGGGTAAGGGTGGTGCTGAGTAATGACATTTGGAGCACAACTAGTGCCTGAGTGTTATGAATGGTGTTGCTCATAGGATCAGTCGTGCTGCAGTGGTACCTTCTGGTCCAGTGAGGAAAGCAATGGCAAACTACCTTCACTGCTCATCTTGCCCAATATGCCTCATTTGGGCTCTGCCATTGGTTTTTGCGGTTTTCCTATAACTGCATAGCCTTTGGTGTTGCTACTTGAGGATCCAACCAGCCTTTGGGCTGATGACCTAACAGACATCCTCTGTATGGTAAGACGAAATATGCTCATAAACATCGAATTCTTGCTTAATTCCAAAAAACAGCCAAATCAGAAGACGGAAGGTATATGCAATTTTCTGAATATCCGAACCCTACAGATCAGTTGTTTACTGTTCAAATGTGTTTCTCCTGTTTTCTATGTTCACCAGAAACCTGTAAGCCAACAAGAACTATAGGTCATCAATTAGTAAAAAATGTCCCCACTAGGTGAAAAACGCTTACACTTGCGTACTTACGCGAGATTGCCTCTGAGCCCCAAAGTTTGAACATCCCCTCCCAAAGAATTTCTCTGCGCCCTCGATGAGTACTGGAACCCCTTGATTTTTCTAGTCATCTTGGGGTATTTGATTCTCGGTGCTAGAAGTGCATCATTAATCCATGAGAAATTTCATGACAAATACTAGAACTCGAAAGTTTAGTCATTTATTTTGGCTAAAACAGGTAGACAAACAAGCTCACAAAATTTAGGAAATAGGCAGCAACATTTTGAAAAAGATTTTCAAAATTTAGAAAATGGGCACTAAAATAATAAAAAATGGTTTAATCTAAGCAAATAAATACACGTCGGCATAACATTTTAGTACATAATCTTACATAGCAAGTTCCGAACCCGGCAAGCCTCTCGACCATTGGCTTGTGAAGTGAAATTTTCAGTAGAAAACTGTGCATTACGAAAATATAGTTTGTTCAACAGCTATGTTTCATCCATAAAATTAAAAGGACTTGTTATCTTTATTATTAATACAGTATATTGGTATTATGTTTACACTAATAAATTCTAATCTTATCAGTAGCAAGTATTATTAACCTTTATGCATGCCCATTCCGAGATTTTCTGGATGTTTTAATAATGGCTGAAACGCGCTAAGTAGTTTATAAAACTACAAGGACTGCATTTACAAGGTTAACGAACAATCATGAAATAAAATCATTAACAATTGCTGTCTTTTGCCACTTTCTCCGGAGCTATATAACTGTGCGATCAGTTACCAATAGTTCATTCACTTCAAAATCGCATTCACTCGCAGTGCTGAGAGGCTCACGCGGCTGAGGCGCTGGCCTTCTGACCCCAACTTGGCAGGTTCAATCTTGGCTCAGGCCGGTGGCATTTAATATGTCAACCTAGTGTCGTTAGACTTACTGGAAAGTAAAAGAACTCCTGCGGGACTAAATTACGGCACTCCGGCTTCTCCGAAAATCGTGAAAGTATTTAGTGGGACGTAAAGCCAATATAATTATTTTTATTAAAACCACACTTATCATTATTCCCGACAAAACCTAAAATGTCGTCCTCCATCATTTCTTATTTACGCGTAGGTAGAGACATATATAAAGACGGAGAGAATATAGCTGTCAACATTGAAAATACGGTGTAGAATTATGGTAAGAATATTGTAAGGTGATGAATCTAATCGACTGTCGTCTTCACAGGGTGCTGCACAACTCCATCACTGAATAGTTAGCACGTCAGTCTTTGGACAGGGGTCCCGGGTTCGAATCGCGTTCGGGTCAGGGATTTTAACAATCATTGGTTAATTCCTTTTTTTTCTTACAATTTTCCAAAATTTGTTTTACGTCACACCGATACAGATAGGTATCATGGTGAGGATGGGATGGGAAAGGCCTAGGAGTGTGAAGGAAGCGGCCGTGGCCTTAATTTAGGTACAGCCCCAGCATTTGCCTGGTGTGAAAATGGAAAACCACGGGAAACCATCTTCAGTGCTGCCGACAGTGGTTTTCGAATCCACTATCTCGCGGATGCAAGCTCACAGCTGCGCGCCCCCAGCCGCACGGCCATCTCGCCCGGTTAGTTAATTCCTTTGACTCGAGGACAGTGTATATTAGATTTATTCGTAGGTAAGGCCCCGTCCTCACAGACGCGCAGGTTGCCCATGGGTATAACCTAAAAATTCTGCACCAGGCCCCTCCGGATGCCATACGCAGCTCTTCTTCTTCTTCTTCTTCTTCTTCTTCTTCTTCTTCTTCTTCTTCTTCTTCTTATTATTATTATTATTATTATTATTATTATTATTATTATTATTATTATTATTATTATTATTATTATTATTATTATTATTCCCATGGCGCGCCAGATGGTACCATCTCGTGCTGAACAACGGAACAGACTAAACTCGGGAGTTAATTCGGGGTTGGAATGGTGGAAAATGCTGAATTCCGAGTTAACTCGCGCGGGGAGTGGAAAAGGTTAATATGTAAATAAGAGCAAAACATGTCCATAACAACTCCATGAAGCCAAGAGAAAGCATAAAACTACCGAGCGAATGGCTGCACATTTTGGATTACATAGCAGTCAGCTTGCATTCGGGAGACTGTCAGTTCGAATGCCACTTTTGGCAGTTCTGAAGATGGTTTTCTTCGTTGTTTCCCATTTATACGGCAGGCAAATGCTGGGTCTGTACCGTAATTACAGCCACGGCCGCTTCCTTCCCATTCTTAGCCCTTTCCTATCCCATCGTCGCCATAAAATCTGTCAGTGTCGGTGGGACGTGAAGCAAATTTTAAAATATACGTCTTTTGGACACTTAGATATATCCACCCAGAAAAAAATGGAGGCAATTTTCCTAACTTCCGAGCTCTAAATATTACACTTCGATTTCCATTTATACATAGGCATGTCAGTAAGTATCAGCAATGTTGCTCTAATTGTCTTCAGGTTGGCTCTATGGCATTGTGTGTTCACCAGCCGCTAGATGGCATCGTTGTCTACTTCTGTGTTATGTTTCAGCGTTATCAGGTCAGTACTGCTTGCGCTGTTGCGACGTAAAGATGGCCGCGCCACTTTCTGTTTCCACCAAGGGAGAACAGCGTTCCGTAATCAGTTCATTTGTGGTCTCAGTGTGTACCAGGAGCGGAAATTCCTAGAAGACTTTCAGTACAATGCGGGGACAATATTTTGTCACAGCGAAGTGTTTGCCAGTGGATTGAACAGTTCAAAATCGGTCGCACGAGTGTGAAGAATGAGGAACGATCCGAGCGTCCGTCTGCAGCCGTGACTGATGCCAGTATTGAACAAGTGGGTGATTTGATTCTGAATAACAAACGAATGACTGTTGATGAGGTGGCAAACCACATGCACATTAGCCATGGTTCTGCATATGAAGGAACGCTTGTGAAACGTTGTATCATGTGCATTGAAAAGTAGGGTAACTATGTTGAAAAATTATGTCAATAAGAAGTGTGTACTCATTTTGTAATAAATTATAAAAATTGATTGCAGATACTTTTTGAATTGCCCTCGTACATTACTATAGCACGAAATCCATTTATTGTTCGTGATAAGACATCGTAAGTTGACCGAAATAAAGCGAAGAGAATCCAGTACGCACCTGTATTCACAGCCATCTAATGTGCACTCAGAAATATGATCTCACCTTTTACACTGGCTGTTTGTTCAACTTGTTTTATAGTGGCTGGACGGGAGGAAGACGGGTTCCATCTATGAACAGCAAGTAATTGAGCTCATATGTGCTCCATCCTTCTCTCCCTCCACACCAACTCTTCACAAACTCTGCGGACATAACGATTCAAATTTGGTTTCAACTACGAAGGGTTAGTTAGCAGGGTTTGAGTGAGGGGTCGGAGGGCTGCGGTAGGATAGGAATTGCTTCCACCTACATATTCAATGTAGAAAGTGGGAGAAGCATCTCGTTGTCATGCCACTAAGTATACACAATTTTACACGGCTGTATTACACTAATTGTCTCTGTCGTTTTGAAGCAGGGAAGTTGTGAATGACCTGTATTATTTCAGACTATATATATAGATCATAATAAGATACGGTTTGCAGGAAAACACACACACAAACAAACGGATCCCTAATTACAAATGTGGCTTTGTGCTTGCTTTAGCTCAGAGAGCCTTCGCCAGTCAAAGAACAGAAGAATGCTTAATTATCTGAAGTATACCTTAATTTACAGTTTGAATTCTGTAATACGTAGAAGGGACGTGTGATTTAAGCACGTCTGTGGTTAACGATAGAAATGCCTTCTCTAGTTTCTGATAGGTGATATATGGTAGATGCAGATGGTGTAGTTCTCTCTGTAGCCATTTTAGTATTACTCAAGTTTGTAGAGAATACAATTTTATTAAATTAATAGTAACTGTTTGCTATTTCCAGGGGCGATCGATTTCTTCTCCTACGTCCATGTAGTTGCAGAATTTTTCTAGGATCTTAGTTTTTTGTTACGAGAGCTTGGTACAGGAATGTCTGTGAACCATGATTTCCAATGCAGTTTATATGTGTTAAAATCAGATCAGATTTGTTAGCAGATATCGTCATATTAGAGATAAAGAAGGAATTCCAATAGATCAAGTGAATCAACCGCACCTAATTCTCCGTATTTATGCAACCCGAAATGTAGAACCCAATTTGAAAATATATTCCGGTGACAAGTTCTTCTGCATATACTGTACATGACTTGAAATGTGGGGTGTGGTTTGGTATTATTATTATTATTATTATTATTATTATTATTATTATTATTATTATTATTATTATTATTATTATTATTATTATTATTATTATACTATGATCCTAAATGCTAAGGGTATGTATGTGTTCCTCCTATAAGAACCTATGGCAGAACAACCCTGATGGACCTTGACCTACGAAGCGACCACTGCTCAGCCCGAAGGTCTGTAGATTACGCGGTGTCCCGTGGTCAGCGTAACGAATCCTCTCGGCTTCTTTTCTTGGCTTTCTAGACCGGGCCCCTATCTCACGGTCAGATAGCTCCTGAATTGAAATCACTGACGGTGACTGGTCCTTGAGCCAGCCCTCAGATTCAGGTAAAAATCCCTGACCTGTCCTGAAATCGATTCCGGCAGGCACGACCCATAGACCGCGGAGCCGGCACGTATTTCTCCTATGTTTCTATATAATACAATAACGTACTGCACTGTTTGAGATTTTCAACAAAATTACTTTCGAAATACTTTCATCAAATGATTCAAACTCGACACCTACACTTTTATTACAGAATACGATAACATTCAGAAACAACACAGACGCAATTTTGATATGTTTGTTAGATGATTACAGAAGAAGTTGCATGCAGGGACAACAGCAGATCGACGGAAAATACAGTGCTCGAATTGGAGGGTAAGTATGAACAGTATATATGGTAGAGTGCACAAGATCGTTTCATTCAAGCAAGGCTCATTCAGCCACAATCCTCTGTCAGTGACTAACAAGAGGTTCTACGCCAGTCCCAGAATAAAATAATGCCCCAGAACACATTTTCTGCATTTCATCCTATCTCTTATACCCTTGTTATCTGCTCAAATGAAAAAAATGGTAAACAGTGGTTGTAGAGGATAAAGATATGATGGTTAGAGTCGAGTTACATCCCTACTTTCACGAAGAATATGTTGTCTTTGGCATCTGTAGTTTTGCGTTACTCTGTAGCTCTAGCGGAAGAGAACCCTGATATTCACAAAGAGACTGGCATCTGAGTTACCACTTCTAGATAATTCTTCATTTCCGTCATACATTGCGCCCGAGGTAGATACTTTACCCCCATTCAGAAGCTGGTAGTGTTTGACACGAAGCTCAGTCCACGGCAATGTCAACAAGGCTTCCTTAATTTTGGAACTCTCCATATTCAGTGGGTAATTGTGGGGATAGTATGTTGGTTACCGTTGTGTTGCGTATCTCAGTTTGTGTAGATTTTACTGTGTTGCGTTTTCCTTGTAATTTTTTGCATAATTATGTAGCTGTAGAGGAGTACAACACTCTCATTCTGAAAGAGCTGCCTGTCTGAGTAACCGCTTCTTGTTCATTCTTCGCTATTAACATGCCTTCTGCCTAAAGTAGCATTCAGAAATTAATTACTGTGTGATGCTAAACTTAGACCTCCATACCATCAATAAAAACTTCCAAATTGTAGAAACTCACGGTATGTTTTTCCTTGTTCTGACTGCTTGCATGTGGTTCCTTATCTTACGAAGAGAATGCCAAACTTGGGAGTCACCGATGTGAATCATTGTGACGTGCGTCGTAAGGGAGTATTTCTTTAGTAGGAGGTTTAAAGGAATTTACTCGAAGGGCCCTTAGTTCCCGAGTAAAGTTCCCAGCGCAAGCCATAACATTATTTAAAACGTGCACTTGACAACGTAACGAAGCATCTCGCAGCGGGCAATGTGCCAGTCTCTCAACGCTGCAGGCTCTAGTCCCATACACTCTGTATCCTTTAAATACAAATATAAAACGTTGAATTTTTAGAATTGAATTTCTTAATTGTAAATAATTATACCTAATCCTAAAAATATGATAAATTTCATGTTTAAATATAATCTGTTGCCGGTCGTTCCTCGAGTATATTTTGTCAAATTAGAAGTTGGAATCAAGATGAATCTTCTTTCTAACACTAGCATTTTATAAAGAACTTCCATACACCTTTCATCCACTTAACAAGATTTCAGCGAAGTGTACGGTCTGGGGAATGATGCTCCATTGGTCACAGAGGATGGGAACCTGCTGGCTTGTTAGACCTGCCACATCCTTTTGGAGAAAACCTTCTTTCCCACCATTTTCGCTGGACAAAGCCATCATGCGTGCACCGAAATTTGGGACCTCAATCAGTATGGTAATATGGGGGTTGGAAATGTTTCCTCTACCCCAGATACACGTAACTACCGTTGTTTCCTTAACTTTATTGAATGTTGTCACTTCTGCCTCGATTTTTGCCAAATTGGCAAGGAATGAATTCCCAGGTCTGTTGTTGTTAGAGTCATCAGTCCATAGACTGGTCTGATGCAGCTCTCCATGCCACCCTATCCTGTGCTAACCTTTTCATTTCTACGTAAATACTGCATCCTACATCTACTCTAATCTGCTTGTCATATTCACACCTTGGTCTACCCCTACCGTTCTTACCACCTACACTTCCTTCAAAAACCAACTGAAGAAGTCCTGGGTGCCTTAAGATATGTCCTATCATTCTGTCTCTTCTTCTCGTCAAATTTAGCCAAATCGATCTCATCTCGCCAATTCGATTCAGTATCTCTTCATTTGTGATTGGATCTATCCACCTCACCTTCAGCATTATTCTGTAACACCACATTTCAAAAGCTTCCTCTGAGCTAGTTATCGTCCATGTTTCACTTCCACACAATGCCACGCTCCACACTAAAGTCTTCAGAAACATCTTTCTAATTCCTATATCAATGTTTGAAGTGAGCAAATTTATTTTCTTAAGAAAGCTCTTCCTTGCTTGTGCTAGTCTGCATTTTATGTCCTCCTTACTTCTGCCATCGTTAGTTATTTTACTACCCAAGTAACAATATTCATCCAATTTCTTTAAGATTTCATTTCCTAATTTTATATTTCCTGCATCACCTGCCTTCGTTCGACTGCACCCCATTACTTTTGTTTGGACATATTTCTTTTCATCTTGTACTCCTTACCTAAGACTTCGTCCATACCATTCAGCAGCTTCTCTAGATCTTCTGCAGTCTCCGATAAAATGACAATATCATCGGCAAATCTCAAAGTTTTGATTTCCTCTCCTTGGATTGTGATTCCCTTTCCAAATTCCTCTTTGATTTCCTTTACCGCCTGTTCTATGTAAACATTGAAAAGGAGGGGGCATAAACTACAGGCTTGCCTCACTCCTTTCTGGATTGCTGCTTCTTTTTCAAAACCACCTCTAAGATTGTTGAAATCGTGACAATTGGGGTTGGAATGGGAAGCACTCAGTCTTACAAAGACAATTGAGAAGATTAGTTTTTGTGGGATCCATCTTGGTCTTTCTACAATTAATTTTCTATAGTTTTAAATTTCAACTACATGTGAATTGTACGTAGTTGTATATAATAAAATAATCAATGAAATTTTTCCTTCTCAACCCAAGTCGTAATAATGAAATGAAATGTCGTACGGCTTTTAGTGCCGGGATATCCCAGGACGGGTTTGGCTCGCCAGGTGCAGGTCTTTCTATTTGACTCCCGTAGACGACCTGATGATGAAGACAACACATACACCCAGCCCCGTGCCATTGGAATTAACCGATTAAGGTTAAAATCCCCGACCCGGCCGGGAATCGAATTCGGGACCCTCTGAACCGAAGGCCAGTACATTGACCGTTCAACCAACGGGTCGGACAGTCGTAATAATAATACAGAGGTCAAACAAACACTTGTACTGGCATGCGCACTACATGGGGAATGTTAGCCGAATGACACTGACACTGGCTTCTCTCGATTCCTGGTCAATGCATGTGGAATTTTCCAAATGGACTGTCATCTTTCCGTGGTACGGATTCTACATAAACATTTGTTTTTACAATTTGACCAATGTCGCACCAACACCAATAGGTCGAATTGTGAGGATGAAATAGGATCGGGCTAGGACTCAGAAGGAAGTGACCGTGGCCATAGCAAGATACAGCCCTAGAATCTGGCTGGTAGAAAATGGGAAACCACGGACAGCCCTTTTCAGGGCTACCGACAGTGGGGTTCGAACCTACTACCCCCCGGATTCATACTGATAGCTACGTGACACAAACCACTCTTCGTACAGCTAGAGGCTACGTGGCTATGATTACGATATCAACCGTCACGTAAAACGACTATTTTCATCCCGTTCTCAATGTACTGTACATGTTATTAGACATTAGAATAAATAATAATGGCGTGTGGCCTCCGAAGAGGCCTGGTGCAAATCTATCGAGTTGACGCCCTATAGGCGACTTGCGCGTCTGTGAAAATGGGGCCCTTCCTACTATTATGAATTATAATGCTGAAGGCGGCACATACACCCAATCCCTGAGTCAAAGGAATCAACTAGTGAAGTTTAAAATCCCAGACCATAACTGGAATCGAATCCGGGACTCTCTGTACCAAACGCCAGCACGCTAACCATTTAGCTTTGGGGCCGGACAGCCGAATTGTTTATCCCCAACACTAAGAAAACAAATACAGCAAACACCTTTCATGAACAGAAAGATTAAACCACATCAGTAAAAACGATTTAGAGAAGATTTATTGTAGTGCATTCATGAAACGTAATAAAGAAGACAGTGTTACGTAAAGAGTAAAAAAATGCATTGTCATTCAGAATAAAACTATTCCTTCCCGATTTAAATATATCTGAATTCAATTCTGTAAGTAAGTCTGCTCTAGCTGACTAGAACTCACACAGATTGCTATGAGACTACGTACAATAATGCAAGCAAGGAAATCACATTTGAATGAGGCCATCAAGAGGGAAAAAGGAAACATGAAGACAAGCTTTTGCATCAAGTAGGAAAATAGAAGACCAAGGGCATGGCGCGACCAGAACTCACACTTCCAATATATTGACAAAAGCCTTGGAAAGATAAGAAACAGCAAGCAAACGAATGCATTGCTCGAAGATAGCGTGTAAATTACAAGTAACGAGTTCAAGATGAAGGGGAATTCAGAAAAGTAATCACTGCACAAACTCAAGGGGACCGAACACGACAATCAACAAGAAAAGGCACGCAACACCGAGATGACAACACGGAGGAGACGAAAAAGCTCGACTGGAAAGGAACGATGAAGCATCAAAGACAAGAGATGATGAAGGAGTCCCTTATTTTACAATCGGAGACAGGGGAACAATAGATTATTTATGACTATTCGCACGTAGCAACATTTTACTAAGGAAGCATGAATTTTTACAATTTTGAACTGGATAAGACATGATATGTGGACAAAATACTTTTTGTACAATAAACATTATAGCGTACTTGTTTCTAACCTCCACGACATCTAAAAGACAACTTCAAGAAATGCCATTGACACCTTATATCAAACAATAGTCTCTTAATGTTAGGGAACAATTTTGGTTCTCGGGATTCAGTATTTTATATCTGAAGTAAATTCCATTTGCTTGAAATGGCAGGATGGAATTTTTAAATAACATTTCAGGCACGTATTTCTGTATCTTTTCGATTGTTGTTTCTCATTATCCTAATCTAGGTATATTATTAACATAAATTAGTAAAGCATGAATGCAGTACAGTTCGTTATATGTTATTTTATTTTGTATCATTATTCATTCGAAAGGCAATAATTGAGATGATGTATTAGAAAATTAAAAATAAAATATTATTCCAAGAATTAAACGAGAGACTATCAAGAAGTGAAGGGAGGCTCCACGAAACGTCTATTGTTCCTTACCGTAAAGGCAACAACCAATATAAGTAAGAAACTGTATTGTATTTTACCCATAAATGGTCCGTGGTGTGGGTTACTGTAGTTACGTCCTAGTTGGTGAACCAGCGGATATGGTTGAGTGGGCTAGTAAGTGGTCCTGAAAGTCAGGATACCATTTGTCATGGAATAGTAGTGAGCATCTCGGACATATTCTGAGTCAAAGCCCTCCCTGTGATAATATGGCTAGGACTATACAATCAACCGGCATCCCTAACCTATTACAGGACCTTTCCTCACTGGGACTATGTGTAAGTAGGGCAATATCCTGCTTCACAGAATTTACCGAGCTCAGAACATTTAAAGCAAGCCTCGGACCAATGGGAGTAACGGAGTCCCACTTCCATTGTCAGGCGAGGGACTCTTTGGAATCAACTTGGCGAACCATATGGAATTCAATGGGAAGCTATGGGGTGTATGGAAGAAAGACTGTTGAACTGGCTGAGTCAGCAGAAAGGATGTGTCTGGATAAGTTAGGAGTTACCAATATTCTGATAAGGGGAGATAACGAGGAAGTGACAGGAGACTGTATTCTTAACAGGTGTTTAAAAGGGTAGGTCTGAGTGTATAGTAGAACTGTGCATCATGAATATTATTGCAGGGAGCACAGATTTTGTTAAGCATGTAAACAAGCGAATGATGTGGGTAGTTTTGGCAGGAATTAGGATGAAAATGGCTCAGTGTGTTCACCTTGTGAAGGTTCAGGTGATGACGAAGTTGACCATATGAAGCACTGGATGACATAATAGTCACTGTCAGCAGCAAGAATAGGATAGTTCTAATGGGCGATTTGAATGGCAGATTTGGATTTATAGAACTGAAGTATACGAACAGGTCGTGGGTAAATGTGGGGAAGGTATGGAAGCTAATAGGAATGGGAAGAGTTTGCTGAACTTCTTTTCTAGTATTGGATAAGCAGTTACGAATACATTCTTCCAGCATAAGGCTATTCACTACTACACGTGAGATAGTAAGGGCACCAGTTCCATAAAAGATTATATCATAACCGACTTCGAATTCAAGAAATCCGTTAGTAATGTGCGGGTATTCATGGGATCTGTCGACCACTATCTGACCTGTAGTGAATTAAGTATATCTAGACCTAGAATAGACACGATAGGTCTTGTGGCGACGATGGGACAGGAAGGGCCTGGGAGTGGGAAGGGAGCGGCCTTGGCCTTGATTTAGGTACAGTCTCAGCATTTGTCTGGTGTGAAAATGGGAAACCACGGAAAACCATCTTCAGGGCTGCCGACAGTGGGGCTCGAACCCACTATCTCCCGAATACTGGATACTGGCCGTACTTACGCGAGTGCAGCTATGGAGCTCGGTACACATAACACTATCCTCCACCACAAATACACGCAGTTACTTACACATGGCAGATGCCACCTACCCTCATTGGTGGGTCTGCCTTACAAGGGCTGCACCCGGCTAGAAATAGCCACACGAAATTACTATTACTATTACTATTATTATGTCAACAGAGACTATTTTCAAGGCTTCGTAGGTGTATTAATAATCCTAGGTATGCCAAGCTATTTTTTATTTCATTGTTTACCAACCGGCGGGGGGGGGGGGGGTGCGGGTGGTACTTTGTGACCACCAATTAAAGTCCAGTTTTTAGGAATCCATGATGTTCCATCTTCATTTATACAAACAACATTTAACCACATATTTTACATTCCTTACAATCAACTAAAGAGATCATTCAACAGTAACAGCTTATTTCAACTTGGTCACATTATCATCTGTCAACCTATCAATGCCTTCCCCTAAATAAACACATCACTGATCTATTGATAAAATGTAAATATTTTCAATGTTCTACTTTGCGTCAGATGAATCATAATATCCGTCGTGTTTTCTACACGTCTGTCGATAACAATTTTGGAACTATGTTTCTCTGTGTATCTCTTGCGTGATGAACTTTATGATGGCAGTCTAACTCCCTCTCTTAGACTTTTCATTTTTAGCGGCATAGAGCTGCGATATTCTCAGTTCCATCTTCATATTCACTAATAGTAATATCACTGTCATCATCTTCAGATGAATTAGGTATCTCGGAAGATATTCCGTAATCCATCAGGTGCAATTTACTCATTGTAAATGATCTTGGAGTAGGCACATAAATTATATCTACAGTAGTTAGTAATGCCTAGTAGCAGTCAACAATGAATTTTACAATAAAGAAACTATGTAAATTGTACTCTGTGTGACCAACAATGCTGCAAGTAAAGAAAAAGACTGCCTATACTAAACAAGCCATTTTTTTACATCAAATACGGTCGAGGGGGGGAGGGGACGAGGGGGACTTCATGCTCACTCATATATGAATATTTACCGCCTTCAGACGGTAAAAGATTAACCGGGCGAGTTGGCCGTGCGCGTAGAGGCGCGCGGCTGTGAGCTTGCATCCGGGAGATAGTAGGTTTGAATCCCACTTTCGGCAGCCCTGAAAATGGTTTTCCGTGGTTTCCCATTTTTACACCAGGCAAATGCTGGGGCTGTACCTTAATTAAGGCCATGGCCGCTTCCTTCCAACTCCTAGGCCTTTCCTATCCCAACGTCGCCATAAGACCTATCTGTGTCGATGCGACGTAAAGCCCCTAGCAAAAAAAAAAAAAGATTAGCAAACCAACTCCACCATTCAGTGTCATTGTTAGTAACAGTAAATAAATGTTACAATTTTATTTCAAACTAGCAAATGAATGGATGAAAACCATAACGGTATAAGTGACATTTTTTTTAAAATGAGTTAAGTGCAGGATGTAACTCCGGGAGGATGTATCCTTTCACCAGCAAAGAGATACAAGTGATAACGGTAATATTCTGCGCTCTAGTGATGGGTGGTATAACTACAAATACCATACTTTATATGAGTATTGAAGATGTTTAAACACCTTTTTCTCTGAATGAACAAAATGCTACTTATACCGTTATGGTTTTCATCCATTCAAATGTACCCGTGCTTCGCTACGGTGTTCAACATTGTATTCGAATATCGAAGTAAACAGTGTACATGCAGTAAATAAGATTGTTTTAAAATTGCATGTCTCTTAGCGTTATCCGAGAAAGAGCATGGGGATGTCCCCATACGTTGTTTCCAATGTAAAGTGTTTGTTACGGATTTGTGATATAACGGCAGGCTCACTTGTCTACTGCCATTCACAATCGAGTTGGGAAGTTTACATTATAATTGGAGGCCCCATTGCCTACTGCGCGGTCACAATCAAGTTGGGAGTGTTCGTTACAATGGCAGGCCTCATTTCCTAATCCCAAACAGATTACAGTCGAGGAGATTTTCTTATAATGGCAGGCAAATTCCCTACCACCATTAAAAATTGAGTTGTGCCGTTATCATTATAATGTCAGGCCGATTTTCCTACTGCCAGCCAGCTTACTGCCAGTCACACCAAGTTGGTGAGTTTCCATCAAAATAGCAGGCCACTATGCCTAATGCCAGTCACATTTTAGATGAGGACATTTGTTTATAATGGCGGGCACCCTTGCCTTCTGCCAAACACAATCGGGTAGGGAAGTTTTACACAAAACTGCATGCTCACTTGCCTTCTGCAAGTCAAATCGAGAAGCGAACTATTCATTACAATTGTAGACCTTCCTTACTAATGACAGTTACACAGGAGTTGGAGAAGGGCCCTTTCATACAGCCAGTCAAAGTCGGTGTGGGGAGTACTCATTACATTAGCAGACCCACCCTTTCTCGATCGCTACAAATCGACATCAGTGAATATATATAGATCGACATACGAAAGTATATGCGTGTTTACAATATTGAAGACCTTCATTTACAGATTAACTGCTACTAAACGTACGTCATATCGACAAAGAATTATACTAGAAGACACGCCGGATTTAGTGCCCTAAATGGCTGGTCCTATGATATGTCATCTATTCTAGGGTCAGATTGAGTTAGAAACGTGGAACAGGGTAACGTTTTTGTAAGATTATCTCACATTACATTACTTTTCGGATAATTATGTGACAGCTACATACATAGAATTTGGCTCACAGATGGCTACTGGGTGGGCCAATTTTCGTGAAGAGTTTGATGATTCTGTATTTCATATAAGTAATCGAAAGTATGAATTATGCTTGTGAAAATTCCAAACTGACTTAACATCGATTAATAGAGAAAAATCAAGCGTAAAAGGGATACAGATACGGCAAAAAGTCATAAGACCAAGGTTGTAGACCATTCCAAATTGAACGGAGATTGTGCAATCCGTTATGTGATAGGAATTTCCGAAGGTCTGCACCATCATTAAAATTGCCTGCATATTTCGATATTCTTCGGGGATAAAAAGTGAAAAATGTAATAATCTAGGATGTTTTCCGTTCGTTACAGGCTAAAACGTATAATTTTTTCAAATTTCAATTATCTTCTTTTTCTTCTGGCAGATTATGCCACAATCTGGATTTTGGGCGAGGCGGGTAAAAATTAGGACTTTCAGGAAACTAAACCAAAAATTATGGAGATGATCATTATTACCCCTTAAACGGAAAGCCAAAATAGTCAGTGTAGAGGCACACAGTCGTTACGATTTGATTTATATAGATAAGGAATCTGCTCCATGTAAAACACCCTTCGGGCTATGTGCGCTGGACTTAACATGCAAAAGTGACCATTCATGATATCTCCCTTATTAATCCTACTGACGAAAAAATGCATATGAAAAAAAGGGTTTAGAGGTGGAATTCTATCACGTTTGGTCGATTTCGTCAGGTTGGTCTTGTTCTGTATATATTGTGGAAGAGTAAAATAACCATTTCGGTTCCCTATAAACCGCCAGTCCATTCCGGAACATGAAATGTTATTTAAGTTTAAAACCTACCTTTGGACAGGTGGATGCTAAATACAAAGTTTGGTTCGAATGTCTTCAGTAGTTTTCAAGTTGTAAGGAATACGCTTTACACGCACCCGCTCGTGAGTTAAGTCCGATGGGACTTGTACAGGAAAACGGTCCGTTAATGATATCTCCCTTATTAATCCTCGTATCGAAATGATGCACATGAGGAAAAAGGTTTAGAAATTAATTTCTACCAAGGTAGGTAGATTTAAATTAACGTTGGTTGTGTATATTTTGTGGAAGTGCAAAATCACTGTTTCGGTTTCGTATAAACCCCCAGTCAGTTCAGAGATTTAGAAACAATATTTGCCCAAAACCTATCAAGGACAGGTGTATTCTAAATGTGAGTCTTGGTTGAAATACATCCAGTAGTTTGTAGCACACGCGTACATACGGCGTAATTAAGGAAGAAAATAATACAGTTAAGAAAGTTGAAAGTAATAGAAAATGGATTATAACTGAGGACAGCCGGATAACGACAAATATGTAAATGCCAAGTGAATGTATTGGAAAATCAAATGCCCCTCAATAAATTATGCTAGTGTGAGTTATGGATATAATAAAGCGGTAACAGAGGAGAAATTTAGGTCCAGTGATTCTTAGGTAAACAAATAAGAAGAAGATGACTAATGGTGTTATTACTTAATCTATTCGAGGGCGGTTATAACATCCAACCATATTCCGCCAATATCCCGCAGATAGGCCGATTGACGCCTCTCTTGCCTTCTACCCAAGGAACAACCACGAATTTAAAAGCATGATGAGGAAAATGGCAATACGTTACTTCCCTGCTGGCATGCAGTCAGAGACGTTGCCATGGTAACCTGTAGGTTCGTTGTCGGTCTGTCGGTCACTCAATGCAGAGCATGATACCAGCGGAAAATTGTAAATTTCTCCGTCATGTGAAGAGTAAGGTAAATTATGAACATAACGAAAGTTGTTTATAATGAAGAGACGTTTCACGTACGGTAAACGAAGTTTACAGAAATTCAATAGTATAAGAGAAAATGGAGTAAAACCATTCTGGTTTTCCGATAAACCCCCCGTCTATTCAAGGATTTTAAAATAATATGCATATCACATCCTTCCCCGGGATGAGTATACTCCAAATATGAAGTTTCGTTGAGATCTATCCAGCCGTTTCGAAGTGATGGTGGAAAAACCATTCAGGTTTTCCTATAAACCCCCCGTCTATTCAAAGATTTTAAAATAATATGCATATCGAAACCTTCCCCTTGATGAGTGTACTCCAAATATGAAGTTTGGTTGTGATCTATCCAGCCGTTTCGACGTGATGGTGGAAAAACCATTCTGGTTTTCTTATAATCCTCCGTGTATTCAAAGATTTTAAAATGATATGCATATCGAAACCTTTCCTGGGATGAGTATACTCTAAATATGAAGTTTGGTTGAGATCTATCCAGCCGTTTCGACGTGATGGTGGAAAAACCATTCTGGTTTTCCTATAAACCCCCCGTGTATTCAAAGATTTTAAAACGATATGCATATCGAAACCTTCCCCGGGATGAGTATACCCTAAATATGAAGTTTGGTTGAGATCTATCCAGCCGTTTCGACGTGATGGTGGAACAGACAAACAGACAAACAGACAGACAAACAGACAAACAGACAAACAAACAGACACGAAACGTAAAAACCACCGATTCGGTCTTGAGTTGACCTAAAACGGATAAATATCTGAAAAATTGGCAAAACAGAAGAAATTACAGACAGCGGGCCCCCTACAATTTTATTTATATAGATGTTAAAAGGAATAGAGGAAGAAATAGCAGGTGGTGGGTACGGACAATGGTAGAGCGGGTATATGGATACCTAAAGAAAGTGTAGTGAGAAGTGAAAGTACTAAGTTAAGAAACTGATAAAGGATTTGTGGAAGAATGTTTTACTAGTGAAGGAAAAATCTTCTTCTACAAAGTGAAGTAAAGTAAGTACTGTAAATCATTTTAATGTTCAGCACCATAGCGAAACCGGTAGGCACAAAAATGCTGAGATGAATAAGGAAAAAGAGGTATGAATTCTTTTCTTCTTCACTTTACTTGAATTAAATATTTTGTTCCCACGGCGACAGTTGGCGAAGTCTAATTCTGATAACTAATATGATTTGCATTGGTTTGCAGGTGCAGCGATTAATTAAAATATCTTCGGTACTGACCACAGTTTATGATTGATAATGAATTTATGACAGAGTTAAGTAGCATTTAGTTATAAAATGAATTTTACCTTTAATATAAAAGGACTAGTTGAAAAATCATTCGTACAAAGTGCGTATGTTTGGTCCTTTTTTCCATTTCTTGGGTTACATTCAGCTATTTTTAAGAGCATATATTCCGGCATATTTCGACGATTCTTAGGTCTTAAACAACCCTTTTTGCGCACTGACACAGATAGCTCTTATGGCGACGATTGGACAGGAAAGACCTGGGAGTGGGAAGGAAGCGGCCGTGGCTTTAAATAAGTTACAGAACCAGCATTTGCCTGGTGTGAAAATGGGAAACCACGGAAAACCATCTTCAGGGCTGCCGACAGTAGGGTTCGAACCCACTATCTCCCGAGTACTGGGTACTGGCTGCACTTAAACGACTGCATTTATCGAGCTCGGTCTCATAAACAACCGAAACCTATTGATCAGTATTTGCATCCTTCAATTACACATCATTTTCTACCACTAGTACGGTAAATGTGCTCGGCTTGGGCACTCACGGCGCTCGGCTGCCTTAAATTTGAGCCCCCCAATAAATTACATTTTACGTCTCACAAATTTAAGTTTTGTTAATTTCGAAGACGACAAAGTCCCAGAATTTTGCCCCGCAGGAGTTCGTTTACATGCCAGTAAATCTACTGACACGAGGCTGATATATATGAGACCCTTGAAATACCAGCGGAGTGAGCCAGAATCGAACCTGCCAAGTAGGACTCGGAACGTCAGCGCTCTATAACTTAAGCTACTCAGGCCAGCAATTGGTGATTTTCAGGTTTCTCGAATTTTTAAGAACCAGTAAATCAGGAGTGCAGAGCCACGATAATTGTTAGCCGCGGGGCACGGCGATTTGATTACCTCATTTGGCGGCAATATTGCATCACCCAGTGACTTCATACTGAGGTCAGACTCTTGTTGCTAGGTACGATCGTTCTTCCTAATAACAATGACGTATTGACTACTGTCTTTTCACGTATTGTCTAGAAATTATTCTAGTTTTAAGGTTCGTGTTTTCGTAACACTCACTGGCGTAGTTACGGCTCCGAAACTGTGGACATATTCTACGTCTGAAAAGGAAAGGTTTGTTTTAATATGGCGAATATTTGATTATCGATGCCATTTTTACGTAACGGCTAGAGTGAAAAAATTACTCTGTTACACTACCGATACTTAGCATGAGATGAATGATGTGTCAAGTACAATTACAACTAGGGAATTATTTATTTCTTAGATAAGTCCAGGAAAACGCACAACTGATCTAAGACGACGTATTATGAAATGTACCTCGAGATCTGTACTGCATTCACGAAGGCAGTCCGGCTTGCAAGGTTATTGAGCTACCGTAGTAAAATTATTCTTCATTTAACAAAGCGGAAGAGCGCTGTATGAAAAATGTAAAACACAGCCTCTGTCTGGCTCTAGCTGTACGGTAGAGGAAGTGGATACAACCGCAAGGTCTTCATTTAAATATTAGCTTTCAATTGGCCTTGGGGGGAATATGTCGAAACTCAGTTACGGCCCTACCTGCATGCACTGAAGTGGTGAAGCTTTCAGGCCCTATTGAGGATCACAGACACAATGACGAACAGTGTGTTGTCTGGTCTTTAATTATGTAGCTATATTTAAAGAGAGACATTTAACTCACAAGGTGAGGCCACTATGTGGTTTCCTAGAAAAAGGTTCAAATTTTGAGGATTTGGCCTTCATTAAAAATAGTTTACCCCTGTTCTAGCGTTTTTGCCAATTATCCGTATCTTCTTCAAAATTTAACGTTTAATAACTATCAAACTTTTGTAGTCTTTCCCGACTATATTTCTGACATGTCTCCGTGGCGTAGTCGCTAGTGCATTGACGTAAGGAACTGAAATTTCTGAGTGCGAGTACGGTCTTGATAATTCTTTCCTTTATTTTTATTTCTTTTTCATTCTTCTTCTAATTTTATGCGGTTGGTAGGATACTTAATTGTTTAGATTACATCAAATAATTTAATATTTGTTGTTGTTTTTCTATTTACAATATTTCTTTTTTTTTCTATTCTTTTCTTAATCCGCTTACCATCCAGGTTGCTTTTTCCCTCGGACTCGGAAACTGCCAATGTGCTAGCGACTGCGCCACGGAGACATGACGGAGGTATCTGCGGGAATAACACTAAAAATGTTTGAGGATATATTTTAAACGTTAAATCTTCAATAAAATAAATCCCGTGGGCAAAAACGCTCCAAGAGGGCTAAAATATAAGTTATGTTAATGAGGGGCAAATCCTCAAAACTTGGACACTTTTCTAGTAAACCACATGACGACCTACCCTTGTCATCTTGATTGCTGATGAACAATTTGGTGGTCCCAAAATTGTCACAAATCTTCCATCAATTGCATAGTGCAACACCAACACTTATCTATCAATTAGAACTGTGCAATTCGTATAAAATATCGAAAGTAAAGTCCTAAATAAAGTTCTCGATTAAATGTACTCATATTTTGAAATTCAATCGCGAACCGTTTCTGTACGTTCCTAAGGTTGAAATCGTATTGCCGTTTTCAAATGGCAAGCATGGCACGAATTTGACTAACACTGTTCAACGATACAGGAATGTCAGAGTTCTTAAGTATGGTTCACCGTCTGAACTTTCCACACACTATCCCAAAATGCTAGTATGTTACCGTACAGCAAATATTAAAAAAAATAGCTTTCTATCCTCTTCAATCATGATTACATGCTAATGCAGAACTGTGGACAACACGACGACTCAAATGAAAGATCACCTTTTTCCAGATGTTAAAATTTGAGCCCTCAACCCCTAAATGCCAGGTTCGTGCTGCCATTCCGTGAGAAAGTGAATGTCTATTGGACAGTTCCTATGGCTAAGTTAATTTGTTCTATTGAACAACCAGAGGCGTTTAACAAGCTAACGATATATCATATCGTCGCTCCTGTATCAAAACCGCGAAAGTTACAATGCTCTTCGTATGTTTGTACTTCCCTTAAGACTGTTCAGGCCTCCCAGCCACATACTGATATGCAGTTCATCAGAACAAACTTTGTTGAGCTAGTTTTCCTATGCTAATGCGTTAAGGAAAATTAAACTTACTGTACCGTGCTTCAGGAATGTATGTTTGCATGACATATTTACCCGCTCCTAGAGTATGGTGTATTTAAGTTTCATTTTCCTTTACACATCCGCATAGGAAAATGAACTCACAAAAATTGTCCTGATGGTCTGTATATCAATATGTGGATGGGAGGCGTGACCATTCGTAAGGGAAATAGTGGATAGGAAGAGGTTTGTCACATTCGCGATTGGCATGGGAGCAACGATATAGTACCAGTATTTTTCACCGCCATTCAAAAATCGGTGAATATTAAAACTGCTGACGTAAAATCAAAAGGCTGATAATCTACCTGTCATTCACTGAATTGGCTAATTATTGGCGTAATGTTTCAAATCTGAGCGGACAGTGGACGAGTCACGTTTCCTAATCAGTTTTATTCTACCAGAACTTCATATCAATGGCGGATGGGTAACGAATTGTGACAAGCCGAGCATTATAATAAATTAACGGTCAAATTAATTTCAGCCAGCTCCAATGAAATAATCGAATCGATTATATTCCATTTAAATCCATGTGTGTATGTGCAGTGAGTGGCCAAAAGTTAAACATGTTTTCCAGATCCATTTAAAGGACTTTTGAGGTGAGACGAAACGTGATCGTAACGGGGAGTACTATTAGCCAATGCAAAACATGAAATCAGTGCATCATTGCGAATGTACCAGTCGAGGCAGTATGATGTGTCATCATTTATCATCATATATATGGTAGAACACGTAACATCAGTCCTACATAATACAATATTCACTGCACTTGCACCCTGAGAAATCCACGAATTCGGGCAATTGTGGTACTACTGGAGGGTTGAAAATGTTCGGAAATTTACGTATGTTAACGTCAGGGAGAAGTGCTGCAATAATACTATGCTTCTTCAAGTACAAAGAAGACATTCAATCGACATGGCGGATAACACTCAGTTGCGGCGAAAAAGTTGGTAAAATTGTGTTTTCCACACGTAGGAGCTTCTAAAAATGTACAATTATTATCAAACTCTCAGTATCCTGAGAGTCACGGCATTAACACGGCATTAATGTGAATATGAATTATTATGCACGTGTACATTTTTAAAATCTTAGGTAACACGAAAGTGAGTGATGATTTACAGACGAACATTGCAAGAACGTTTAACGAGCATTCACAAGCTGTGCATCGTAATTTACCTTTCATTAACTTATGCTACTGTATATTATAATGGATGAAATTCACTATATACAATAAAAGGTGAGTTACCGGACGAGTTGGCCGTGCGGTTAGAGATAGTGTGTTCGAACCCCATTGTCGGCATCCCTGAAGATGGTTTTCCGTGGTTTACCATTTTCACACCATGCGAATGCCGGGGCTGTGCCTTAATTAAGGCCACGGGCGCTTCCTTCCTATTCCTTGACCTTTCCCATCCCATAGTCGCCATAAGACTTATCCGTGTCAGTGCGACGTAGACCAAATACCAAAGAAAAAAGGTGATTTAAACAATCGTCATTAGGTGACAGCCTTCGGAAAAATTTTCAAGTTAATATCTTACATTTCTACGATGCATCTTTCACTTACCTTAATCAGATACTAATTCAGTTATTACATTACTAAAAAACGCCAAAACTCTCATTGATTCATGTAAAATAATCCAATGAGAATGTGACAAAAATGGAAAGAAACTATGCAGTAATTTAACAAAATGAATTTACCAGCTTCCTCCGACGAGAAATAAAGAGAAGAAGGTTACGCAATTACCGTAAACACCAGATTCGTATGTTAGTCACTCGATTGAGACAACTGGGTGACTATTAAAAAATATACAACTGAAGAGAAAGACGATGTTCGAGGTTAAAAAATATGAAGAATGGATCTGGAAAACATGTTTAACTTTTGGCCACTCACTGCACATACATACATGGATTTAAATGGGATATAATCGATTCGGTTATTTCATTGGAGCTGGCTGAAATTAATTTGACCGTTAATTTATTATAATGCTCGGCTTGTCACAATTCGTTACCCATCCACCATTGATATGGAGTTTTGGTAGAATAAAAATCTCATACCTTATAGTTTTCTGTTTACAGGGTTGCAAGGACATATGCGCCAAAAATGTCAAATTTGGTTACAGATTTTACTTTGTTCTAGATAAATCGATCCATGTAGCATTGTGCCTAAGCTACTGGTCTGTTACGTCATCAAACCCCGATCACTGCCTTTCCATTCAGCTCTATATATTTCTGTAGTCACCCAGTCGTCCAGTAACTAACACTCGAAGCTGGTCTTGACGGTAAATGTAATTGCAGGAGGAACATGATTATCGAGTGGCTTCATGGTACAGTAAAGTCGCATTTCTGATGCAAACCATAATGTATATATTTTAAAAATTGTTACTTCAACAGGCAAAGCTCTTACTACACATATCGCCACAATGTTCTACAAGTGGAATTAGTAAATTTGTTGGGCAATGTCTAAGTAAAGAATATTGTTTGAAATTTATAAAACGGAAAACAAATTAAATGCACAAACAACGGTATTTTTCAGGGAGACACTAATTGACGGAAGTATTAAGAAAGCTATTCCACAAAGATCTAGAATTGTATCGACAATACATTAATACAAATATACCATTAAACTTTATTTTCATGGACGAATAGCAATGGAATTCTCGCAATGCTGACGAAAAGTAATATATCGTCGTTGCGCCTGCGGAAACCTCTATGTGATATTTTTTTGCGAAATGCTGACCCGCAGCACATATATTATGAAGAGCGAGAATTCCTTGATAATATTCGCACAATATTGAACCTTAGATGACAGAACATTACCCGTCAAAATTCTAAGCTAAAATATTTCACATACTTCTTTTTGCGTGCGCAACAATATATCTTGATCCTATAGAAATCACCACAAATTTCGAATAGAAAATGTTGGTATCGAAACTAAGCCAGGTATCCATTAGAGCATTTTTGTATGTAACTGTAATGATCAATGTTGGATTGGTAGCGAATTCTGACAAGCCGAGCATTATAATACATTTACGGTCAAATTAATCTTCAACCAATTCTAATTAAAGCTGCAAATCTGTTAGTTTTAATTTCAATCCATGTGTGTATGGGCAGTGAATTACCAAAAGTTAAACATGTTTTCCAGATCCATTTAAAGGCTTTTGTGAGGTGAACCGAAGCACGATCGTAGCGGGGAGCAACATTAGCCAATGCAAAGCATTAAATAAATTCGTCATTGCATGTGCACCACTGGAAGCTCTATGATGAATATCTACTTGAATATAATTACAATGATCAAGGCGGGACTTGCCATTGTACAATACTGTTGATGTACGATTAGGAAGTCGTTTCCGCAAACTGATAGCTGGTCCACACACGATTCTGACAGTGACTGCCTTAATAATCGATTGTATATATAACTAAACTAGTAGTTGCCCGCGGCTTCACTCTCGTGGATTTCGTAATTTGATAAAAGATCCTCGGTACTGCGCTAACACATTATCTGAAAATCCCTAAAGTATAAAATCTCACTGAAAAATTGAGTTTTATTTACCCCAAAAACTTTTTGTAAACAAAGTTTGTGGTATTGCCTTTTGAGGCTAGGATGACCGAGTGACATAGAACTGTACATGTGAGGAAAAGTCCTCTCTCAAGTCGGAAAAAACAAACATGTTTCTTTACTTTTAAAGGGCATTCCAAGTACATATTTCTACATCTGTAACATCTTCAGTTTTAGATATAAGTATCCCCATAAAACGAATTCAACCCCTTTATCAGCCTTCCCCTACCCCCAAACCCACCTAAGTGGATTTTCCGAAAACAAAAAAATACACGTCTCTTTATTTTTAAAGGAGAATAAAAATTGAAATTTTCACACCAATAACATCTTCAGTTTTTGGGATATAAAAATCCTCATAAAACATTATTCAATTTTTTTCACTTCATTTCACCCCCGTACAGTGCCTTTACCGAAAACCAAAAAATATGTGTTCCTGTGTTTTAAAAAGAGTTTCCAAAAACCTAGTTTCATGTCTATAACATGTTAAGTTTTGACATATACTGTAGATATACTGGTACTCATTTAAAAAATTCATCCTCGTTCTCAATTCTTTTCACCCCTTAAAGTGGATTTTCCGAAATGAACAAAATACATTTTTCCTTATAAAGGAGATTCAAAATACCAACTTTCACGTCTGTAACATCTTCAGTTTTTGAGATGTAAGTACCCTCACAGAAGGCATTCTACCCACTTTTCATATTTTTTCACCCCTTCCAATGGAATTATCCGAAAACAAAAGAATACGTGTTTCCTTATTTTTAAAGGAGATTCCAAATGTCAATCTTCACGTTTTAAAACTGTTATGTTTTGAGATATAGATACCAAAAACCAAAACCAAACCCCATGGCACTACAGCCCTTGAAGGTCCTTGGACTACCAAGCGACCACTGCTCAGCCCGAAAGCCTGCAGATTACGAGGTGTCGTCAGCACGACGGATCCTCTCGGCCGTTATTCTTGGCTTTCTGGACCGGGGCCGCTATCTCACCGTCAGATGGCTTCTAAATTCTAATCACGTAGGCTGAGTGGACCTCGAACCAGCCCTCAGGTCCAGGTAAAAATCCCTGGCCTAGCCGGGAATCGAACCTGGGGTCTGCGGGTAAGAGGCAGGCGCGCTACCCCTACACCATTTTCACCCCCATAACGATGGAATATCCAAAAATCCTCTCTTAGTGAGCACTTACATTGCCATATAAATGATTCCCCAAAATTTAATTTCTTTATGTCCAGTAGTTTTGGCTTGGTGATGATAAATTCGTCAGTCAATCAGTGAGTCTGTTAGGACATGTTATTTTATATATATACCGGGCGAGTTGGCCGTGCGTGTAGAGGCGCGCGGCTGTGAGCTTGCATCCGGGAGATAGTAGGTTCGAATCCCACTATCGGCAGCCCTGAAAATGGTTTTCCGTGGTTTCCCATTTTCACACCAGGCAAATGCTGGGGCTGTACCTTAATTAAGGCCACGGCCGCTTCCTTCCAACTCCTAGGCCTTTCCTATCCCATCGTCGCCATAAGACCTATCTGTGTCGGTGCGACGTAAAGCCCCTAGCAAAAAAAAAAAAAAAAATTTTATATATATTTTAGATTATTATTATCACCATCTTATTAATCATCAAAATTCTTTTGTTAGAACGTCTGAACTCAATATCATTTGTGTGGTAATCTATCAAGCAATTTTTCTCGCACTGAACTTTTCCTATATATGTCATTGCATTCATCATGTAAGATGTTCTAGCATCATTCAGCATAAGTACCTTCATTCCATACTTATCAGGTTTTGAACCTATGTAAATTCGGATGCTATATTTACCACGGTATACCACGAGCTGTTCATCCACGGTACAATATCATACGGGGTGTAGTAAGTTTTACATTTTTCAACAAAGCAGTCCCATACTTTTTGCGACCAATTTGTCTGTCTTTTTCCTTCATCCCGGTCATCATTGCAATCAAAGAGTAAACCATAAAGAAGGAATAGAAATCTTTGTTTTGACATTGTCGCACAAAATATGCCGTTCCCGTACGTCGCAGACCTGAGACCATTGGTATTAGAACGAGACACTCAAGAGTCCCTGGACAATAGGACCAGGGGTGCCTTTATTTCACTAACAGTAGTCTCTTTCATATAGATTTGTTTGTTAGCTGTTTGTAACACACTACGAATTTTTTCGTTAGTGTGAGTCACAAGTAGATGGAGGATATTATCTTCTATCAAAAATAACCAAGCTCAAGAGGAGTTTTTACATTTCGTGCAGCACCTCTTGCACCAGGAACATTATGAGAATGTTTTACTCATAGGTCGACCTCTTTCCTTCGGAGTGTCTAAAGTCCAACGGTGCCCATATTTCCCCTTCAGGCTGGATATATTGCGATTTGAACCCGGTACCTCATCTTCAACTTCGGTATCACCTTCATACTCCGCACTGAATTCCCTTTCGTCTTCACTCTCTTCGAACACATTGTCAGATTCAAATTCTGGGTCACCACCGATATTCTGCTCGCTGTCACTGTCTTCTAATAATTCTGTAATGTTACAACAGTGGAAGATGGCACCAAGGGTATAACCCAGATCTTCCCATTGTGAGCAACTGCATTGTGCAGCAGTGTTCTAGAGAAATGGGCTCACCAATCCCAAGAACGCAACATCGGCCACTAATATGTCACCTCTCTTCATCCATAAAATCACGCGAAGTTCGGTTCAGACGGTGATATAATTTTCGAAAAGCTGACTGGAAAAGGTTTCCCAGTATTTTGGATTAGAGGATAAAAACTGTCTCTCCTATACCCGAAAATTATGACAAACTCATTGATATCGTGAAATTATGTTCACGGGCATCAATTCCCAGAGGCTGCAGGACACTCTACCTTCAAGGTATAACTCACGAAACAACTGCTCTGCTGCACGATTACTACAGACTTCACGAAGAAGACCCATTTATTGAGCAAACTATTTAAGCATTACAAAGTCTTCTTTCCTCTATCTCCCAAGAAAAGAAGGAGTCGTGGATGAAGTTTATGTCTGAAGTTGATATTGGTAGGAACAGTCAAGAAACTTGGAGACTTTTAAGACGCTTGAGCAATGATCCAACTAAGGCTAACACACATGCCAATGTAAGTGCAAATCAAATAGCATACCAACGTTTGCTTGATGGAAAACCAAAACTTTCCATGAAAAAAGGGAAGAATCCTATAGTCAGATAACCAGACGAGAACAATGAGTTATCTAAGCATTTCACGCTAAATGAACTGGAATTAGCCCTCAGTAAGTTTAACATTGAGAAATCAGCAGGACTTGATGGCGTTCGAATGGAACAAATTAAGAACTTTGGTTCTACTGCGAGGTGTTGGTTGTTAGAACTCATGAACAACTGCATTCAGTCTTCCATGATACCTAAAATATGGAGGAAGGCTAGGGTCACAGTCATTCTAAACCAGGCAAAAATAAAAATGACCCTAGAAGTAACAGACTAATCTTCTTATTGTGTCATCCTTTTAAGATTCTGGAGAGACTTATCCTCAATAGATTGACTGATAAAAGCGAGCCACTTCCAATTCCACAGCAAGCTGGTTTCAGGAGAGGGAAAAGCTGCACATCGCAAGTGTTAAAACTAAGTCAACAGACAGAAGATGGTTTTGAAAGCCGAAAATCACAAGAGCTGCATTTATAGAACTTTCGGCAGCATATGATACTGTTAATCTCCGAATTCTCCTAGAAAAGATATATAGCGTGACAAAGGACTTTAATCTGACTTGTGCCAATAGAAACCTACTTCAAAATCGAAGTTTCTTCGTTGAGTTTCAGGGAAAAAGAATCAGGTGGAGGATACAGAAGTACGAACTACCTCAGGGAAGCGTGTTGGCACCAATGCTTTTCAACATTTACACCAATGATCAGCCTCTTCCTCCCGGGACGAATAGTTTCATCTATGCTGATGATTGTGTTATCACTTCTCAGGGGGATAACTTTGAGACGATTGAACAAACATTGAGCAAATTTCTAGACACTCTCGCTGGCTATTAAAAGAAAAATCACCTGACACCAAACCCAACTAAGACGCAAACCTATTTTCCATCTAAACAAGAGAATAGCTTCCCGAACTCTGAAGGTCAATTGGCAAGGCATAGCATTAAAACACTCTCCTACCTCGAAGTACCTCGGAGTCACCCTGGACCGTGCCTTAACCTACAGAAAGCATTATTTGAACATCAAGCAGAAAGTGGCTGCTAGAAACAATATTGTGCGGAAGCTAACTGGAATATCTTGGGGAGCACAACCAGACACAGTGAGGACTTCCGCCCTTTCGCTCTGCTGTTCCGCAGCTGAATACGTATGCCCAGTGTGGTACAAATCTTGCCATGCCAAAGCAGTTGATGTAGCACTCAACGAGACCTGCCGCATTATTACTGGATATATGAGACCTACACCTTTTGAAAAAGTTTATTGCCTTGCAGAGATAGCACCTCCCGATATCCGCCGTGAAGTGGCAGTCAAGAAAGAAAAGATAAAGACTTTGACATCTGAAGCCCGCCCTTTGTTTGGATATGAGCCACTACGCCAGCTCCTTAAGTCTAGGGAAAGCTTCTTGAGAGTAACCGAAACACTTGCAGGAACAGCGCTGCAAGCAAGAATTCAAGAATGGCGTGCCAGGAGTCAACATACGAGTATCAGTCAATGGATGACCCCAAAGGAGGAACTCCTTCCTGGCCATGTTACAGATTGGGTGAATTGGAGAGCACTGAATAGACTGCGCTCTGGTGTTACGCGGTGCAGGGTCAACCTGAAAAAATGGGGTTTCGAAGTGGACAGTACGTTGTGTGTATCTGGAGAAGAGCAGGCCACAGCCCATTTGCTGCAATGTAGTCCATGTCCACTCAGTTGCACAACAGAAGACCTGGTTAAAGCGAAGCCAAATGCACTTGATGTCGCAAGGTTTTCAGCTCACATAGTTTAATGTCACTGAAGAATTCATATTATATTTTATGTTTTATGTTATTTCCTCATTTTTAATTTAAAACTTGCGAATGCTTCTGAAACGATATAAATAAAATATACCTGATAGTACTTTCTTGGAATTAGCCATTTAAAGCACTGTCTCTAGCACTAATTAAACATGGGTCAGTCTGTTATCACATAGCAAGAACTGCATCAGCAAGGCACAGACCAGAAAAAAACAATAGTAAATACCACACTGGGGTTTCCGTGACCCTGCGCTATATTTACCTATCTCCCACGGATGTCTACTTTCTCTGAGAGATCTGAATGACGCTATCAGAGTGTGACAAGGTACTTAATTCTTTATTTGATAATATGTTTTCCATAGCGTCGCTGAGACCCCAGCGTGGTGTCCTAGGGTTGAAAAAACTTTGTTTTCAGTCAACATCACTTTCGCATTCAAGCACTGCAATATCAAAAGACATATTAGTTACATATTCAAGCAATCGTATGGTTATGTCAGTGTCATAACGTACCTTTTGCCAAGCATATTGCAATGTAGGCTTGTACTTTGGTGCAGCTAATTAACTGCATGTCACACAGTGAATTCTAATGAAGAAATGCGTATCGTGTATCCTTTTATTTTATTTTATTTTCCCATTGCAGAAAGGAAATGTCCTGGTTCATGAATCACTACAATTCCGTCAACCAAGTCTGTATGCAGTTCTAGATAAACACATATAGATACTCTATCTGGTGCAACTTCGCTAATTCATCAATTACGTTTGATGCGCAAGCACTTGATGAGAGTAGGTTTGTCTCCACAAATTAATAATTCGAGTATAGTTTTAATAGTCCAATGCGAGAGCCACGAGACATATTTCCGAAACGGTCTGTCCGTGGAAAGTCAGCCCGTTGTTGATGTCTTATCTATCTACAAGTCGGCGTTTGGCTTCGAACATTTACACACCGTCATAAATAATTTTTCTCTATAATGGCCGATCCAGAAGTAACTTTTTTCAGGCATTGACATCTATGTTACACTTTGTGAGGTTATCTTTTGCAAATTGTCTATAACGTTTCTTGTGTCCTCCGGTGTTACACTTCAATTCTATAAAGTTAGGGAAAACAGATGCTTGTGAGACTTTTTCATCCATGAAGAATGCTTGTCAAACGCTTTCGTGAGTAATTTTTGATGGAGAATAGTAATATCTCCCTCAAAAGCCTCATTGCTAACACCAATTTTCATATACATACCCATAAGTAGTTCTGTACTGCACCCGCTCACCTCCTGAGTCCCAGACTAGCATTTATCTCAGGGGTGATCAGTTCGAAAACGATAAAAAAATTTATATAAAGAAAATCAAAAAATTATATATCGGCGCATCAAATGAACACAGGGATGAACGGGGCATGCAAATTTAAGGTTACGGGGGACGACTCATTCATGGATACAAATTTTTGACTCCACAATAGGACTGGGAAGTGACAACTTAAATTCCATGGGCATACTGGACTAACTACAATAAAAAGATATGGAAACTGTTTCCTATTGAAATTGCAATGAGGAGCAATTTATTCACTTATTTTGCATACTACACATGATGACAATTTTACATTGGGACACTTTAATCCTGAAAAATAAATGACATAATACTTGGATTTTACCTCTCGTAAAACACCGGTCATCACCATGGTTCAATAAGCGTATTAAGGAATTGATAAGCAAACGGGACAGAGCTAGGAAGAAATTTATGAAAACTAAACTTCCAGATGATTACGAGCAATTCAGGATCTTACGTAACGAGACAAAACGAGTAATTAGGAACACTAAAGTGAAGTATACGTACAACATCTTCCGTAATTGTAAGAGCACCTCAGCTTCTTGGCGTGCTGCAAAATCTCTTGGTATTGGAGTCAGTCACTCTCTAGATAGCCAGATACCTGTTACTCCATCTGAATTAAGTGAATATTATATGACATCAGTCTCTAACTCCAACTCTCCGAAAGTATCAGAGACTGCCAAACATTATAGACATCTCACTCCAAGTAACAGAGATAAATTCTATTTCATGTACGTACACCCTTCACAGGTAGAAAAAGCAGTCAGATCAATACGAACTAAAGCTAGAGGTCCAGATAATATTCCAATATCCATGATTTCTACCTGCATGGACATATTTCTTCCTGCCCTTGTGCACTTATTTAACTTCTCTCTACAGAATGGAGTTTATCCCTCAGAGTGGAAGCGTGCCAATGTACGTCCTGTGCCCAAAAAGAAAATATCAACAGTCTGTAGTGATTTTAGGCCTATCAACATCCTCTGTGCACTTAGTAAGGCACTAGAAAAAATTGTTCATGAGCAGATATGTGAATATTTGTCTAAATACAACATTCTAAATCCCTACCAATCTGGCTTCAAGAAGGGCCATAGTACTACTACTGCTCTTCTGAAGGTTACAGATGATATACGCGCGGCCACCGATAAGAGGCAGCTTACTCTCTTATGTCTCTTTGATTTCTCTAAGGCATTTGACTCTGTTAATCATGAATTGTTTCTTGCTAAGCTGAAGTCAATTGGCTTCTCCCAGAGTGCTCTGTCGTGGTTTGAATCATATCTGTCAAATAGATCACAAAGAGTCACGTTCGTTGACGGTCGATTCTCTAGCTGGGAATCAGTAAACTGTGGCGTACCACAAGGATCAGTCCTCGGTCCTTTATGTTTTTCTATTTATATAAATGACATATCTGAAGTCTTTAAAAGCAGTAGCTTTCACATGTATGCGGATGACTTACAAGCTTACTTCCACTTTTGTCCCACTAACGCATCTTCTTCTATAACGCATTTTTTTCCATGACATCTCTCGATTGATTGAATGGAGCGCAAATCATAACCTCCAATTAAATGTGGCTAAGACCCAGCTTATTTGCATAGGTTACACAAAACTCCTGAAAACTGTTGACCTCAAATCCCTCCCAGCAATAAAAATTCTAGAGACAGATATTCATTATAGTGACACCGTTAACAATCTAGGTCTAATTTTCGACAGAACCTTATCCTGGTTTGATCATACGTCAAATGTAATCCGAAAAGTTGTGTCATCCATGCATATTTTGAAACGTAACGTGTCATGTACACCACCTTTCATGCGAAAACTACTTGTTCAAAGTCTTATATTTCCAATAATTGACTATGGTTCAGTCGTATACAACGACTTATCTGAAACTTTGAACATAAAACTACAGAGGGTACAAAACGCATGTGTTCGTTACGTTACAAATGCCAGGCGTGATGAACACATAACACCCTATTACATACAGCTACAATGGTTGAAACTCCATGAACGTCGGGATATCTCAGTAGCTGTTGCTACGCAGAAAATTCTCAAACTGAAGACACCATCCTACCTTTATAATGCATTTAAACCTATGGAGTCGGTACATAACAGAGATAATAGGTTTACAAAAACCACCCTTCAAATTCCCCTTCATCGTACCACTAAATTTAACAAATCCTTTGTTTGCACTGCATCACGTATCTTTAACGTCTTTAATCTTCACCGTTTCGCAAGTAACACTAACTGTACCCAACTAAAGCAGTTCTTAACATCTATCTGTCTGGAGGAGTACGCAAGAGGCTGAGATCAGGCATTCTTGTGTCGAACAATCAGGAATATGCATATTTCGAAGAAAATTGTTTCTCTGCTTTAGCTTTATATTCTTTAAACCCATGTAGTCCAAAATAACAGAAGGGCTTAATGATTTACTTTCTTACTTATTATATAATGTATGTCTTAACCTTACTGGTTTTGGTATCTGTATTTTCATTTTTTTTAAGTTTCTTGTTTAGTTTAATACTTTAATATTATAAAAATGTAGTTACTGTTTTCATAAATCTGCATTGTATTATAAGAAGACGCTGCATAAAGGGACTTTTCAGTCTCAGTGGCATGTAAATCATGATCAATAAATTCAATTCAATTCAAATTCACTACTCTGGTAGTGTAAAACATCTGGTGAATTCGCCCCAATTGGTTACTGGGGATCGAATTCACATCCGTATGATTGGACGTTTCACCGCTGGAGATCTTCTTTCGGAGACGAAGGCACGACAGTAACTTTTTACTGTCGTCTCCTCGTTCCGTTTGGACATGAGACAGTTCCGGTATGTACATTCTGGTGAGCCGGACACCCACCGTGGAAAATGTTATCGCCTTGAAAAAACGGGAATTTATAATACGGACAAACTCTAGCCTATTATTTCCAGATTCACAAACACGCCAGGTAGAGTTCATTAACTCAAAGCCTATTTCATCAGGGTACATTACTCCAGTATTCAGTAAAAAGCTTAAGCACCCCGCGAAGAAATGTGCAATTCCAGTTCAATATAAGTTATCTTTGATATTCCTGACAATATTATTTGGAAGACTAATGTTTTGAGGACCTCAACTCACAGTTGCACAAGGAATTTCTCATTCAGTGTGCTTATTTTCGAATACATTTATCCCAACAAATTTTCTTTGTAAAGACTCACAAGCATGTTAAATTACAGCAATGGGCATCAACATTTTGCACGCAAACATTGTTTGTAACTAAAAGTTCTGCTTTATCCAATACAAAATGAATATCTTCCAGGAACAATGCGAACATTCCTAGTCATACATGCTATTAATATGCCGTGTAAACGACTTGTCCAACGTTATCCACGAGCACCAATGACTGACGCATTTCCTGATTAAATGGAGTTACACATTTCTGTAACATACACTCTGTTGCTAAATATCTCAAGAGATGTTGAGTGATCGGAACATTGTTCCACTGAAAATCTTTATCGTACTCGAAACCAACGATATAAAACAAGAGTTATCCAGGACGCTTGGTCCGCTACTTCCTCGGTCACTGACATTTAGTCCACCTTTGTTCGTCCAACGATATTACTTCCAGCTTTTATAGTCCGTGTAAACTTCGTCTGCAATAATATTTAGTCCACGCGAGTTCGTCCACAACAGAACATTTGGTCAAATCTTTTCCTTCCACGGACTCCAGTCCAAATTCACCCTCTTTTTCCTACCCCAGTTCTTCATTATTAAAATGGAATAACAATATAAACAGAATACAGATTGTTATAATCTACATGAAGGTGTGAATTAAAATTCTGTTAAATTTCAAGTGTATGCCTACCATTTTAACACAATGGCTATCGAATAATGGGTCGAAATTATCCATTCTTTTTTCCTAGTAATTGCCAACCACCTCTCCAAAATTTAACATTTGTAGCTGAGACTGTTTAAAACCTTGTATAATTTTGTTATTCAAATATTTTGCAATAGTTATTGAATCCTTTACGTGGGTAGAAATACAATTGTAACCTAATCCATTTTAACTATTTAGTAAGCTTCAAAATATTCACAATATTATTTAAAACCTATTCTGCAATTACTTACAGACTACGCAATTAAAAAGTCGACAAAAATTGATGGAAATGATTAAGTTGAACGACAAAATCTGTAGATAAAATATGGGAATGGACAAAAAAAATGGTAATGGACGAACGTGATGGGAGGACGAATTGGAAAGTGTACTATTTGACATTGGACGAAACGTCTGGAGATCAATAAGAGAAGGGAAGATATTTGATCATTTCCGTGAAAAAGAAATAGGAGCCTTTTTAGCTGGTCCTATTTAATTATTGGTGCCTCCAGCGGAGTAAGTTTGGTAACAGAATAAAACACAGCCTCTCTAATACGCAGTAAAGAGACCACAACCGGTTAAGCACAATAATAACGAATACAATGAAATGACTCGTTGGCCGAATGATCAGCGTTGTGGTATTCGGTTCATAGTATGCCAGGTTCGATTCTCGACTGGTCAGGGGATTTTAGCCGAATCTGCTTAATTCATCTACCTGGTGTTTTTGTGCTAGTCATACACTTATATATACCTGCATTTGCATACAACACATCACATTACCAGCCACCCCAGAGGAACGTCCCTCCACAAGAAGCGTTGACGTCAGGAAAGATATCCGGCCATAAAACTGGGCTTGATCAACGTGTAATGCCAACCTAAGTAACTAGAAGAAAGCCAGGAAGAAGAAATGAAAGGAATAATCTGTGAAAAGTAAATTGGTAATAACAATGATCTACTTCTACTTTTTATTATTATTCTATCACTTTTCCCACATCTGTGGGGTCGTGGGTGCGAACTGTGTCGCACATATGGATTTGTCCCTGTTTTATGGCCGGATGCCCTTCCTGACGCCAACTCTGTATATAGAGATATAATCACTACTGCGTGTTTCTGTGGTGGCTGGTAGTGTAGGGTATTGTCTGAATATGAGAAGGGAAGTTTTGGAACAAACATAAACGCCCAGCCCCCGAGCCAGAAAATTAATCGTACACGATTAAAATCGCTGACCTGGCCGGGAATCGAACCAGAGACCCTCTGAACCGAAGCCCTCAACGCTGACTATTCAGCCAATGAATCCAATTGTAATAATAATAATAATAATAATGTTATTGTTTTACGACCCACCAACTATTTCACGGTTTTCGGAGAAGCTGAGGGGCCGGAATTTCGTACCCCAGGAGTTCTTTTACGTGCCAGTAAATCCTCCGACACGAGGCTGACGTATTAGAGCACCTGCAAATACCACCAGACTTAGCCAGTATCGAAGGTCAACGCCTCAACCGTCTGAACCTCTCAGCCAAGCAAGAGAATTGGTCTCGATATCTCGGTGCTTAACACTGTCACAGATGAACACTTCATTGAGATTTATTACAGAGAAAATAAAATACCCATATATCTAATAGATCCGAAGATATTTGATGACGATTTCGCAGGTGATGATTTTTATTTTAAGTGGTCAAATTAAGGTCATGAGCCCCAAAAATATTTGAGGTGAACAGGTTAGATCAGGGGTTGTCAAATTTTTCTAATGTATATTTTTCACAGATGCCGGAAAATCTAGATTAAAAAAACCGTTATTGTAATTTATGGTGAAAGGGGATTAAACCATAAGAAAATTCTCTGAAGAATTCGTAGTTTTTCTTGACATGATGTTTCTTTTACCGGGCTGTAGAAAAGTCACAAGATGCATAATTATTCCCACCTTAAATGCAGGTAAGTGTTAAACTTCATCCGTTCTTTTCCTGGAATTACAGCTGCAAACTTGCCTGGAGAGTGAAAGGCCTCCTGCATTCCATGGAGGATTAAATAGGTACAGTTTCCTTGGGACATCCACAGGAAATGACCAGTTTTTACCCCGAAAGTCCTTTGAGAGGTTCATTGTGGTTTACTACGTTACCGTGAACTAGCGTTCGTACGAACTGCTCTTATTCAAAGTAGTTTTAATAATTTAATTTTGAACAAAAATGCCCCTTTCCGGACGTATAAAAGTGGATAATGATTGCTGTGTATTTAAAGAAAAATGGACTGACGTCTATTTTTGTATTGAGAATAGTGGGAAGGTAATGTGTCTGATGAACAAGGAAAATATCTCAGTTTTTAAAGAATACAACATCAGGCGCAGTTATGATTCGAAGCATAAATCTGTATATAAGAAATGTGATGGGTTATTACGGAGGGAAAAGATTTCAAATTTAATGAAAGTTTCACGAAACCGATCGAGGGAAATGTAGCTGCAGTCCGCGCTAGTTATAAAGTTGCACATTTATTGGTCGCGAAAGGGAAACCATTTTCTGATGGGGAGTTTGTGAAGAACTGTATACTTTCTGTAATAGAAGAAATGTGTCCTGAAAAGAAACAACTGATAAATTCTGTCAGCTTATCGCGGAGCATAATGACGAGAAGAACAGAAGAACTAGGGGCTAATTTGTGTTCACAACTACGCGGAAAATCTAAATCATTTGAGAATTTTTCGTTGGCTTTGGTTGAAAGTAATGACGTCTGTGATACAGCACAACTTTAAATTTTTATTCGTGGGATTGGCAAAGCGTGTGAAATAACTGAGGAACAGGCATCCTTAAGAAGCATCAATGGAAATACAACAGGCGAGGATTTACTTCTCCAACACTGAATGACCTTGATTTTGGACGGGTTGGATTGGCAGTTGTAACAACAGATTGAGTAAGGAATATGCATGTTGAAAATTGGATTGATTAGAAAAATAAGAAACGAATTTACTAACAGAAATACTGATATGCCTTTTGAATTACACGGCATTATTCATCGACAAGTGATATGTGGAAAAGTATTAAATATACTACATGTGGTGAACACAGTGACATCTACAATGAATTATATTCGATTGCATGGGCTCAATCATCGGCAGTTGCAGTCATTTCTTGCTTAAATTGATTGTGAATGCGGCGATGTAATGTATCATAGCGAGGTACGCTGGCTTAGTCGTGGTAATATATTGAAACGTTTCTTTCATCTTCGTGAAGAAATAAGCACATTTATGACCATGAAACAGAAAGAAGTGACAGAATTTGGGGACAAAAACTGGATGTGGGATTTAGCAATACTCACAGATTTAACACAACATTTAAGTATTTTGAATAAAGGATTACAAGGGTAAGGCGTGTTTTTTAAAGGAAGTGTATAGTTACGTGTTAGCATTCCAAAATAAATTGAAATTATTTCGACAGCAATTAGAGAAGGGCACGTTGCCACACTTTTCATGTTTTACAGAGCTTCAAGAAGCGAACTCAAACAGTTCAGTGCCATAAGATCGGTTTATTGAGTTGATTGACCTACTGAAGAATGAGTTTGAAGCTAGATTTAAAGACATTTCTGAGAATGCGGAGAAAATTATTTTGTTCCAAAATCTATTTGCAGTTGATGTCGGTGCTGCACCTGTGCAGCTACAGATCGAATTAATTGAACTTCAGTGTTGTTCGCAAATAAGGGATTAGTTCGCGGAAGGAAGTCTTATTAACTTTTACAGGGTGCTTAGTAATAAAAAAATTCCGGCTTTCTTAAAATTTGCGAGAAAATTCGTGTGCGCTTTTGTGAGTGCTTACATGTGTGAACGAACATTTTCAAAAATGAATTTTATAAAATCAAAATTACGCTTCCGAATCAGTGATTAACACCTACATTGCATTCTAATTATTAATTAATATTATTTGTTTTACGTCCCACTAACTACTCTTTTACGGTTTTCGGAGACGCCAAGGTGCCGTAATTTAGTCCCGCAGCAGCTTTTTACGTGCCCTAAATCTACAGACACGAGGCTGACGTATTTAAGCACCTTCAAATACCACCGGACTGAGCCAGGATCGAACCTGCCAAGTTGGGGTCAGAAGGCCAGCGCCTCAACCGTCTGAGCCACTCAGCCCTGCACATTCCATTCTGAGGGTGGCTGTGACAACACTGTCACTTCAAGCGAAGGCCCAGGCCTCTCATTAATCGGTCAATTTATCCCAAGTTACAGAATATTGTTTACTTTTCTCAGTTTGTTTTGTATTGTGGTTCAGGTTATTGTTCATGTTACCGAATAGCCGTGTGAGAGATTGATTGGTAATTGGTTGGTGACTGAAGAAGAGGGCATCTAGGCGTGTGGATATATTTGTGTTAGGTAAGGTCGGGGGGTGGGGAGAGGGAGAGAAAGAAAGGAATCTACCATTCGACCCACCCGCACCTGGGTTAAATGAATAATCCTGTGTATATTGGAGTAAAATCCAATTTGCTTATTGTCAGAATAGAGCACTGATAGTCTACATTAATATACTTTACGTATTAATGTCCATATATTCACCAGTAATTCACTGGTGGCTGTCGAAATTATTAATGTATTCGAATTTGAAAGTAACTGTAACATTTCTGTAATCACATTCACGCAACCGAGTTTCACCCTTGATGAAATGTTCCAAGGCTTTCACTAGAGGGTTGGATCTGAGAAAATAGTGCCTAAGGCTGGTAATCGTGCGTATTTAACTAAAGTGAAGTGATTTGTTGAAAGACGTATGGAAACGGTTCATTACATCTGACTGAAAAATTGCCTTGAGGTCAGTAAGATCATTAATCGACTGCTGAAAAACGGCTAAAAGTAGAAAATGAGGAGAAAATACATATATTGTATCATAATGCGATTCCTGCAATATTAATGTAAACGAGCAATGATGTCTCCCTATCCAGGATCGTGAAAGAATTCACATAAGCAATTAAGATTTTTCCTCCCTTGCTTTTAGGGATCATTTTTAGATACTGTGATTTCTGTGCTTTAATCTCCCCACGAACTTGGAAGTCTGGTGGCAGGTTCTACTCCGAGAAGGTATCCTTTTCTGCGCATGCTCATGTCTTAGACTCCCATCCCTCGTAACGGAACTAATTCACCTTCATTATAAATTTAACCTCATAGCCACTGAAGGACTCTAAGCCATCACTATAAAAGCTACCATATTACAGAATGTTCCCATCACACATCCCGCATCAGTTTGACGCCACTTCCTGCTGCCACTCGACTTGGGAACCACAAATACTTACCAGCACAGCTAAAATAGATGCAACAGCTAATATGGATTGACAAAACCAGCCAGTAGGATACGTGATAATATTGTTTAAGCATAAATCCCAATAAAAATGTATCTTTGCTCCTGTTCCAAAATGATGTTCGTTTCTTTATCACCTATAACAACGTTTCAGGGTTCTTCGGAGCATGGACGAATGAATTTACATCCCTCTAGGTGGTGCAGAACTCTGAACAGTTCGTTGTATAGGCCAATGTTTTTTTTTGTTTTTTTTTTGTTTTTTGTTTTTTTTTTGCTAGGGGCTTTACGTCGCACCGACACATAGGTCTTATGGCGACGATGGGATAGGAAAGATTTAGGAGTTGGAAGGAAGCGGCCGTGGCCTTAATTAAGGTACAGCCCCAGCATTTGCCTGGTGTGAAAATGGGAAACCACGGAAAACCATTTTCAGGGCTGCCGATAGTGGGATTCGAACCTACTATCTCCCGGATGCAAGCTCACAGCCGCACGCCTCTACGCGCACGGCCAACTCGCCCGGTAATGTTCTTTTAGTTCGTACATTTTCCTGACTTACACTCCGTGGTCATATGCCGCGTTCAAATACTGCTCATTACTGCCCATTTCGTGTCTAACCGCTTAGAATTCAAAGTGGCTTCGCTGCTCTCCAGTGAAATTTATTCTACTTAGGTAAGTGTTTTCCTTCGTTGCTGTATCTCCCCTTAAATCATCTCCGTAACTACACATGCTCTGCACTTAACAAGGAAGGAAATAATGTGGCACATTAAGTCCGCAGTTATGTAGACTCATGAATGGATGTTTATACGATTAGTGTCGATTATATGTCAACTTGCTTCCGTGAAGTGATCGTTATTACATCGCTGTTTATAGGATTATGCCTGTTGTTAAATAATTTAGGGCCGGGCTGAGTGGCTCAGACGGTTAAGGCGCTGGCCTTCTAACCCCAACTTGGCAGGTTCGATCCTGGCTCAGTCCGGTGGTATTTGAAGGTGCTCAAATACGACAGCCTCGTGTCGGTAGATTTACTGGCACGTAAAAGAACTCCTGCGGGACTAAATTCCGGCACCTCGGCGTCTCCGAAGACCGTAAATGCAGTTAGTGGGACGTAAAACAAATAACATTAATTATTAATTATTAAATAATTTAGGGTTGAAATATACTTCCTTTGGTCAAGGAACAAAGTACTAATTTAAAGGACAACTCATTTTAATATTTTATTTCTTAATATCATAAAAGGGATAGTGTTACAAGAGTCCGGCTTCTTACTTTAAAGGTCATTATAGAACCTTTAATTCAGTTGGACACGAGTTCTATTCGCGGCCGTACGGTATACTCGTATTTTATCGGCGCCTGCTTAATTCCTCCGGCTCGGAGACTAAGCAGTTGTGTTTGTCTCAATACATACTTATCCACTTACACACAACACACCACATTATTAATCACCATAGAAATGTGCAACAGTGAAATCACCTCTCCAAGTAAGTTAGCTTGAGAAACTACATCAAGACGTCAAACTAAGCTAAATTCCACATACGGTACAGAGCCGACCCCAAGTTGTGTTTGAGCAAAAGCAGGCCGAGGCACTCGAAGGGTAGCGCGCCGGCCTTCTGAGCTCAAGTTGGCTGGTTCGATCCGGTTTCAATCCGGTGATACTTGAATGTGTTAAAATACGACCGCCACCCGTCGGTATATTTACTGCAACAATGAGGACGTCTCATGGAAGAAAATTCAGGGCCTCGACTTCTCCGGACACCGTAAGAGGAGTTAGTAGAACGAAACCCCAGTGTTATTATTATTATTATTATTATTATTATTATTATTATTATTATTATTATTATTATTATTATTATTTTGTGAGTGAGAGCCATCATAATGAGAGGAATCCTCAGTATACTGTGGAGAAGAAATACCCTTGTTCTTAAAACGGAAATGGAGGCAGTCATTATATATCTTGGTCAAGATAAAAATGAACGATAAACCAGGGTTGTTCTCTTGGTGGAAAGTTTTACTTTATACTTCAGGTATCATCTTTAGAATGGAGCAGTGATAACTGAGTGACAATGTCACTGGCTTCTCGTTAAGGCAACCAAGGTTAAAATCCCGGTCAAAGTAAGTAAAATTTTGAAATGAAACATCACGTGCCTGAGAATCGGATCGGACGCAAAATTGCAGGTCGCGTTGATTGCACCAGTCACGCAAAATGGCAAACTTGCTTTTCCCGTTCAGAGTGGCAGTTCAGTGAGAGAATCAATGTAAAGCATACTCTAAACCATGAGTCTGTAGTTGAGAGCGACGATATTTTGCCAGTTCGTGGACAAAATTATCCATACATCCCTCTATTTTAGTCTAATCCTATCCTACGGAATCAGGGTGAATAGTGAGAAATTGTCTTATTTCCAAGTTGGAGGTAACTTATTTGAATGTGGAGATAATATTTTCAACAACTAAGGAATAGAGAGTTGAGAATAGTCGCAGTGAAAATGCAAAGGTTACATTACTCTCAATGCATACTTTGTATGGTCCTTAATTGAGAAGTGACATGTAAGGGGGAATAGAAAAGAGCAGGCTATTTAGGAGGCTAATGACCTCGGCTTTTACCGGGAGAGTTGGCCGTGCGGTAAGGGGCGCGCATCTCTGAGCTTGCATCCGGGAGATAGTGATTTCGAACCCCACTGTCGGCAGTCCTGAAGAAGATTTTCCATGGTTTCCCAATTTCTCACCAGGCAAATGCTAGAGCTGTACTTTAAGTAAGGCCTGGGCCGCTTCCTTCCCATTCCTAGGCCTTTCCTACCCCATCGTCGCCGTAAGACCTATCTGTGTCGGTGCGACGTAAAGCAAATAGCAAAAAAAAACGTGGCTTTTGAAGCATTGTTATTATCGTCGTTTATTCATTTTCATAATAGGATATGTACTATCATCAAATAGTAAGTGGGCACTTACCTAAAGTGTGGGTCTTGGATGTTGGCAATGTTCGAGCTTAACAGCCACACTGTCTGGCAAGCTCTAGAGGACACACTGCTGTTCCTCCTCCGACATCTAAGACAGTTGGGAGACCGAAATTAGCTTGTTTTCTGAGACCTCAAACACGGGTCCAATTTCTTCCAAGGAAGGCTATCAGTGGTCATCTTGCATTGTCGTAATAATGCCACATTCATGGAAGCACTTCGTTGTGTAGAATTTTACAGCACGACTGTGAGTCTATGCTGCCACGAACAACCACAAGTACTCCCACAGTGTGGTACGAGGAACCCCCACACAATCTTGGTAGACTCTAAACCCACTGTTGAAAGGCGTATCCTGGATAAATGCCTCAACCACTCGCGGCCATCGGATTGAAGCATTATAACTCACGACTCTTCACTCCACAGAAACAACCTCCACTGTTTTAGTGTTCTGTCACGGTGGTCCAAACACCACTTGGTCCTCCGAATTTGGTTAACCTTTGCGCTATCCGGCTATATTCTACTGTTTTTATGGAATATCCTAGTTGGTGGACATCTGTTCGCCATGTTGCAATGGAAACAGATGGCTGCTGCAGCCTGGACCTGTTTTATGATGGTAGCCTTCAAGTGCACCCTGTCATATTTAAAATACCTTTACTTTTCATATTTCTGCGGTCGCGCGGAACGTTCACCATTGTCGCATTGTTTATGCATTTTTCACTTACGCCAGGCAGATCAGACCTATTTACGGTGGTGACAGCCACAACTACACCCTAATCGAAGTCTACAGCATGCGACTTCGCCCCTTTTACCGGCTTATTTTCTCATTAAGATGCACGAATACCACACGAGCCACATTATGTACAACACGAGTCAAATTACCAATGAAAATTAGCTCAATCGTGGCTGTCCGCATCATTTATGTTAGATTGTACATTGTATATTTGGCCAACTCTCTTGTGTTCCGGTGCGCTTTCTAATAACCACCGCTGGGCCTCATTATAGCTGGCATTACTTGAAAATATGATCGAGATTCCAATCGCATGATTATCTGCATTATTCAGGAGTTAGTCTAGAATAATTCAGGGAAATATTATGATCAGGACGGAAACTTTAGAACCGGGATTTTTATGTTTTATCTCTTAAGTTCAATGCGCCCTAGTTCCACTTTTTATGCTAACGCGTTTTGCTAAGAAGACGAGTGAAATATTTTATTTCTTAAATCCTTGAGAGTCGAATAAAGTAACATTGACTTCATCTTTGAAGTCCGTCCCCATTCAGTCAGTGGAAGCCAAATTATGTAACGTAGCCTGGTACCAGGCTGAAATGGACGAATGTTTCGCGATGCAGTTTACACACGCATCAATACTGACGCAATCACATAATATCACAGTTACATACATAATTGTTTCGCAGGACATGGTTGAACGGGAGAAATAACTGAAATGGTATTCATTACGCTCCAAATGGTCATTGCCTCTGGCTGGCGTAACACATTCTTCAAACAGCCAAGCTGTTCAGGCTTCTCTGCAAGATGACGCAGAGACATGCCGCGACTGAGTTACTTTCTGTGTGATTAATATAATCGAAGACGTAGGCTTTTCCTTACAAAAACTTTTGACTTTTTCCCCCTTCATAATTCCATTAATTTTCTATACAAATGTTTAAAGTTATCGTATACGGTCATTAACCTCTTCGTATCAATTTCCAATTTGTTCTGCTGAGTAGTTTCCTTATCTGCCTTGAGGCTCATACCATAAACACAATTGTGACCTTCCGTACCGAATCCTGGGCAGTGGCGTAGCCAAAGTGGGAACTCCTGAGAAGGTCGAAAAGGGAATGCAGTCAGGAGAATCTATATTCTAGTGAATGATAACGTATTTCGGAGATTTAGAAACGAGAGAGAAATTGGGGCAGCGCTCAAGGAATCTATGTGTGCATGACGTGTTTAGGCACTCCCACAGTATATTGCGCTTATTGTCCATTTCCTTTGCACATGAGCATAGAAAAATGAACCCAACCAAAAATTGTGCTGATGGAGTGCATATCCTTATGTGGCTGGGAGGAGAATAATGGACAGGAAGAGCAGTGGGACGACGTTTTGCTATAAGAGCGAGGATATTATTACCCCATGAGTAATATTTCACCACTAAACTTATAATTACCTTAGACTGGATTGATTATTCTTCCTCCTCGTCTCAAGCATTAATGCTCCTTGCGACATGCAAATGCAGATATTGAGACAATGGTCAGTTAATTAGTAAATATCATAAGTCGTGTGATACACGTTTTGACATTTCAAAGTCTGTAGCGTACTCCATTGGACTTAAACTGCTGCCTGAGGACAAGCCAGCTATTGTAACCGAGGAGAAAAATGAATCTTATCTGGCCTTGCAGCTTCACAAATGGAAGAACATAAATCACGGTGACATTCGAGAATAATTGATATCAAAATAGAGTGAAAGATTGAAGTTGAAAGGAGAATCAGATATATAATTCAAGTTGAACAAAAATGAGGAGAGGAAACCTTCTAAGCAAGTGTCAGCAGCGAATTGGAGTCGTACTTTACTATCAACGGGAACTAATCGATTATACAATATTACATATAAAAGTTTCTCCGTAGGTCAACTCTGTGAATTAGTTTCTCTTCTTAACTTCAGAGAACTGGAGTTTTGCCATAGAAAAACGTGAAATACTTATCATAGGTGCAAGTAATGAAAAATGAAATCTCTACTACAGACTCCGCAAATAGACACGTTATCATTTGTTAGTTTCCACCATCTTAAGCGAATCAAGAACCACAAGAAACAGAATCGATTTGTTACAGACAAAATATTTGAAGGCAGGACGTAATATTTTCTGCTGATAAGATCAAAGTGATTTTATCTGAGTGAATATGTTGTTGGACTGAAATACTTCGCTTATTCACAGCTGTAACCAAATAAAGACTATACCGAGCTCTATAGCTGCAGTCGCTTAAGTGTGGCCAGTATCCAGTATTCGGGAGATAGTAGGTTCGAGCCCCACTCTCGGCAGCCCTGAAGATGGTTTTCCGCGGTATCCCATTTTCACACCAGATAAAGGCTGTGCCTTAATTAAGGCCACGGCCGCTTCCTTCCCAGTCCTATCCCTTTCCTGTTCCATAAGACCTATCTGTGCGGCGCGACGTAAAGCCAATAGCAAATAAATAAAGACTCTGAACTATGACTTCACAATATTCCGTAATTTGAAGGTTTCTGTAACTCTCGATCGAACCAGAACGAGAGGGGAGGGGAGAAGGAATATCTAAGCAAGTGTTAGCAGTGGACCTAATCTCTAGTCCTGTCGATATACTTCCTCCTTGTACTTAACTTGATCATTACGACACTAAGTATTGTTTTAAGGGGATAACTGCACATTTATTACGAAACGAATGAAAGAAGGGAAAATAAAATACTCATAAGAGCAAAAAACCACAGAATAGCGTACTTATTTTTAAAATGTGACAAAATATTGCAATCTGCCAAAAAAAATCTAAGTAAACATAATTTAGTTTCGGACAGTAAAGCAGATTCACATTGAGAATTGTAGAAATCCTCATAATATTACTGGAGCTAACTCAAGCGAATTTAATTTAAAAAGGGTCTCATTAATCAAAGATAATATTAGTGAATACTTCGTATTCGATTTTCAGTGGAAAAAATGCCTTAACAATATTAAAAGAGATTAGTCGTAGGGAGTATTGGAAGATAATTTGCATCCTGTAAAATTAAGTTAACTTCGAGATCAAGGTTTCGTTGCGAGGTTTTCTTGACAGTGTTGAAGTCATCAAGTAATTTTACATTCATCCAGTTCTACAGAGACTGAAACGTTGGAACACGCTACGGCCAAAGATACGTGAAATGTGAGTTTTTAAACCACGAGAAAAACGACAGATAGTTACTCTTATATCTCATAAATGTATCCACACATCCGCTCTCATTAAGAATGACCAAACTGATCGTGTAACTGTTCTGAAATATCTTATAAGATATGATTTCAAGTCATTTAAAATGTTGGAGTGTTTGAAAGAAACGGCTTAGTACTATACTTGTAGAAAATCACGTCAACATTGACTGCCTCGATAAAAATGCATAAATTACCAGTTTTTAACATTTAAGTTTATATTCTTGGTGCTAATTTTTCTTTTGGCCTTTTTGAATGGTACTGTGATACAATCTGTTTTCGAAAAGTTAGATCGATGGTTGTCGAACTACTTGCCTCATCTATAGGTGTGCAAATATATTTCATTTCCAGGAATTCCGGGGTGATGGGATAGTGTATTCTGATTTTTGCATATCGTTCAACATTTTAATATCTGCATAGTTGACTGCTGTTCCTCACCGATGGTTTCCAGTAGAGTGGAAACTACAGGTGGCCTGCTATCTTGTGAGCTGTGAAAAATTCCATTCTTATTAAATCATCCCATTTTAGAACCTTCCAAGGAACCATTACGTCATAGTTATATATCCACCTGGTGGCATCAAGTCTCTATGGCCTGACTCCGTGTTTAGCTGGTTTGAGTCCCGTTGGTGGAACTCACCATCAGAATGTTGGCTGGCAGGGGCAGTTTATGTCTAATGGAGTACGGTACAGACTTTTAAATGTCAAAACTTGTATCACAAGACTCATGATATTTACTGAACGAACCATTGTCTCAATAAGGTAACTTAGGGAGATCCCGACATGAGGGAGAACTCGACACTTTTAAGCTTAGCGCCTCTGGTAACCACAGTACTGCACAGGTCAAACTTGCAACTACATTTACTGGAGCCGTATGGTTTTGTGCTCATGGTTATCCTGTTAGCTGAGGATTATCACTATAAATACAAGGCATATGAATAACTGAAGGTGAGTAAGTAAGTGATATATGATTTAAAAGTAACTTGCTATAATATGATGAGTAAATTGTGTAACGAAATAGGTAGATATGTGATACTTTTAATATAATGTTTTTGGTTAGGCGCACAAAGCAAGTTTCGGAGAAGCGGTCATGTCATTTCCAAATCGCCAAACCTTCAGCTTGGTAAGTGTTGCGACCTCATGCCTGCCAATGAAACTCGGTGAGATCTAGACACGACAAGCTGGGATATCTCGACACTGTCGAGATCTCCCTGAATCTCTAAACCGGGATACATTTTTGGGGACTGAGTTTAATGGTGCGTTAATACTACAGCAGTTTAGTAGGAGTAATGCATGATGACAATGTAGTGTATTAGGATATTTATAATATTTTTGCAATGCGATATTTTTATAATAATGTTCGTAGTGTTAAGTTAAACTCAAATTACGAAGGTTGAAGACTGATGATAAAGTAAAAGTTTCGCATTAGTAGTTTTGCATCCAAATCGTTATAGGTGGAGGATGCCACGGAAATATGTGGACAAAGGTCTGCTTGGACGATGGAATGCAAAAGATATGGCTGCTGCTATTAAGGACGTGAAATAAAATGGAGATACTTTAGCAACAGCTGCGAAGTATTTCAGTATTCCAAGGAATAAACTGAGATCCAGAATACTATCTGGTTTATCTATCAATAGAAAACTGGAAAAAGGAGCAACAATTGACAAAGCTATGTAGCACCATTTAGTCAACCATATTTTTTATCTCGATTCTAAGGGGTTTGGGCGAACAGTGACCGACTTACGAGAACTGGCTTTTAGGTTCACTCAGAGGAATGGTGTTAAGAAGCATATTTAAAAACAAAAGGCAATGGTTGGATATGACTGGGTTTTCCAAGAGCCTGGTAATATTTTCAACGCCAATGAAACTGGTGTTCAGCTCATATTTAAAGCAGGGAAGATTATCAGTGAAAAAGGAAAGGAAAACGTGTTTCACAGCACCACGGCGGAAAAGGGATCTACGGTAACAGTTATGGTGTGTGGTAATGCTATTGGATATGCTATCCCACCCTTTATTATAATGAAAGGGGTAAGGAAAAGATACATACAAAAGGAATGCCCAGTGGATCAGTTGTTAAAATGTCCGAATCAGTGTATATGACCACTGAGGTAACTTCATTATTCCTTGATCACCTAAACCGTTAAAAACCTCGGGGCAGGATTCGGTTGATAATCGACGGACACTCAAGGCACTGCAAAGATCCGGATGTACTTGATAAGGCATCAGCTTTATGAATAGAGATGTGTTGCTTTCCCCCCATCCACTACGGTGACTATACAGGAAAATATAAGGAAGAGGAAGCGCGAAAATGAAAAGAATCCTTCAAATTGAAGGACAGCAACGAGAACTCGGCGTGCGTAACGGGGAAGCTAGTTCCTCAAGCAGTCTTCTTTGCTCTGAGAATTACTTCGCAGTATATGACGACAACAGTAATGAGGCATGGGTCCAATATATTGGGAATGCAGGAAATGGTTCCACGAGATGTGTGTGGAAAACGGAAACGATGAACAGTTTATATGTACCCACTGTGTACAATAGTTGTGTAACTAGGTCGGAGGTCCTACCAAGTGTCAGATTCTCCCTAAGTGCGGGAGAATTGGACATTAGTGCATCCTTTATTTATCTGATAATTTAACATGTTATGAAATGTTATTTTTTGCCACAAATAATAGAAAACATAAACTAACTTTGTACAAAATCACCAAGGAAATAATTGAATTATTTTACAAATAAAGCATGATCAAAATTACAGGTTTTTGCTTAGCGTGTCGAGATATCCCTGAATTACTATATTTACATTTGCATATCGCAAGGAGTATTAAAGCTTCAGACGAGGAGAAATAAATCAACCCACTCTAAGGTAATTACAAGTTTAGTCGTGAAATTATTCTCTTACCAGCTTCCTGTAAATTTAATAATATCGTCCTTGTTAAAGCAAAAACCTCGTGTCTCCCTATGCTCTTCCTTTCTCCTTAAGAATGGTCACCCCTCCTAGCCACATATGCATATGCACTCCATCAGCACAATTTTCATTGGGTTCAGTTTCCTGTGCTAAAGTGTGAAGGAAAATTAACCTTAAGTCCATTAGGCCTATACTGTAGAAGTACATAAATATGTCATGCAAACATGCATTCCTACAGCGTGTCCCCAATTTCTCTCTTGTTTCTAAATCTCCAAAATATATATTCACTTGCTTAGTGAATTTCTAATATGTTCGCAGAAATATTGTACCCGTCACGGACATGAACCAAGGACTAGTGACCAAACGGACGCGAATTTTTTTGTCTGGGAGGGAGTTAGCAGCAACTCGGAGCTTGGAACGCCACGGGCGAGACCAGAATGTACTTCCCCCAAGTAGAGCTAGAGAATCCCTGGATGAAAATAAGGGAGAAGTTATCCCACCAAAAGTCGTTGGTGAGTGGGAGAGGTAAACTGTTTAGCTTCGTAATCTTGGAACCATCCTTAAAACAGCTTGGCCAACTTCGTATTCTACTTTAAAGGAATCGATTTTAATAATACTGCACTGTACAACGTTTCAAAAGAGCTGTTCGTGATTTGTGAATTTATTTAGAGTGTGTGACGTCGTTTGTGGTGATAATCTGTTAAAAAAGAAGGAATATGTGATTACATAACAGTGGAAAGTACAGAGGCCATGTGTTAAATGTCTTGACGCCCACTTGACTTCTTAGTTATGGCTTCAGGGTTACCCTTGCATTCGTCGTATTGTGATCCCAGTCCAAGAAGTAATATTTTGTTAGTGTACGTTAAAACTACTAATAAACATATGCCGGGCTGAGTGGCTCAGACGGTTAAGGCGCTGGCCTTCTAACCCCAACTTGGCAGGTTCGATCCTGGCTCAGTCCGGTCGTATTTGAAGGTGCTCAAATACGACAGCCTCGTGTCGGTAGATTTACTGGCACGTAAAAAGAACTCCTGCGGGACTAAATTCCGGCACCTCGGCGTCTCCGAAGACCGTAAAAGTAGTTAGTGGGACGTAAAGCAAGTAGCATTATTATTATTAATAAACATATTGATGGTGACGATTATGTTGTATGTTCAAGCCAGACCCGTGGGGCAGGAGAGGTGGGTCTACCTCTAACTTGGAGGTCCCGGGGTCCATTCTAGGCTCAACCAGGTATTTTGGTCTAAGCTGAGGACTGGAGCGGTGTCAACTGAGGAACTGTTTTCTATGAAAATTGTTGTGTTTGATGAAGTCAAGCCGTAACGCTGAGGATGTGTTCGGCTGATGACGTTCCAAGTACTATGTAAACAGGCGATATGGATGGGCAGCGTTCTCAATGCCCCTGCCACTGCAGTCGTGCCGGAATTCAACCAAAATAAGGATTCATTAACGAGACAATAACTTCCTTCACTCAGATCTCTCAGAGTTTAGCTCCCTTCAGTACTAGGGGACCATGCGGTCAACTGACCCCGTAAACTTGAAGACTGATGGGCAAGGTTTTCGGACTGGTGACCGTGAAATATGAAGCACATGCATGCGGGCTTTCATTAAAGGTTAATTTGCTTTGTAATGTACGTTCGTAGTGGACGTTATTGTGCGCTACCATATACTTCTGCATTATTATTAGTGATATAAGGCCACTAGGGAGCGCTTATGACTAGTTGTTTTGGATGCTCGCTTTCTTTCCCAATACTCCTTGAGTCCCGCAATTAGTTTTTCCTTTCTTTCATGTGAAAGATATTTGCGAGATTTAACAACTTTTGGTACAGGAACCTACGATTTTACCAATTTACAAAATTTAGGGCTCTCTGAAACATAAGTATCAGAAATCTCAGCGGAAGCTAAGTCCATTTTTACCGGGCGAGATGGCCGTGCGCGTAGAGGCGCGCGGCTGTGAGCTTGCATCCGGGAGATCGTGGGTTCGAGCCCCACTGTCGGCAGCCCTGAAGATGGTTTTCCGTGGTTTCCCATTTTCACACCAGGCGAATGCTGGGGCTGTACCTTAATTAAGGCCACGGCCGCTTCCTTCCAATTCCTAGGCCTTTCCTATCCCATCGTCGCCATAAGACCTATCTGTGTCGGTGCGACGTAAAGCAAATAGCAAAAAAAGGCCATTTTTATACTTCATTGAGCCACATGATTCCAGTCTTTTGCTTTGGATCATTATACTTCTTGTATAATATACGTTTTATAATAAATTATTGTATTCTTACGATGAAGGAGAATTGGATATTAGTGATTAATTTGAAAATAGAGTATAATTTGACATTCATACGTTAGTGTATTTATAGGGGCTAAAATTCCGCGGTATTTGTGAAGAAAGCTCAGAACTTTGTTTCTCACTCGTTCAGTCTTCTTCTTCTTCCACCGCTTTTCCAACAGCTGTAGGGTCGCGGGTACGAAATGTGTCGCACATGTGGATTTGGACCTGTTTTACGGCCGGGTGCCCTTCCTGACGCCAACCCTATGTGGAGGGAAGTAATTACTATGGCGTGTTTCTGTGGTGGTTGGTAGTGTAGTGTGTTGTCTGAATATGAATGGTGTTGGGACAAACACGAACACCCAGTCCCCAAGCCAGAGAAATTAATCTGACGCGATTAAAATCCCAGACCGGGACGGGAATCGAACCCGGGACCCTCTGAACCGAAGGCCTCAATGCTTACCATTCAGCCAATGAGTCGGACTTTTTCACTCATTCAGTATTAGATAGAAAATATATTACTCTCTTAAATAATTTTTTGTTTCAATTACCTTCGAAAAAGCCGGCCCTGCGTTGCAGGGGTAGCGTGCCGGCCTCTTACCCGGAAGCCCCGAGTTCGATTGCAGGTCGGGTGAGGGATTCTTACCTGGCCGTGAGGGCTGGATCGAGGTCCACTCAGCGTAGGTGATTACAATTGAGGAGCTCCCAGATGGTGGTATGGCGGCCCGATCTAGGAAGCCAAGATTAACGGCCGAAATGATTCGCCGTGCTGACCACATGACACCTCATAATCTGCAGGCCTTCTGGCTGAGATGTGGTGGCTTGGTAGGCCATGGCCCTTAGGCGCTGTTGCGCCATCGGGTTTGGTTTTTAACTGTGAACAATTCTAACCTTGATTCTTCCAATGGTGTATTATACAAACAACTTCTGCAATTAATTGTCCTTACGACTGAGCTCGCTTCCATTTAACTTAGTAAAGGCAAACTAAAACATAAGATCGTACGCCTGCTGAATTTTGAACCAAGGAGTGTGGCCATCAGCACTGTATGTAAGAACAGAAATATTTTAAGTCCCACAGATATTACGCTGAAGCTTCGTATGTTACCTATCAAGATAAAAACCTTACAGAATGTGGATGCTACAAACCTTCCAAAGTCTCATATTTTGTTAGTTAGATGTTGTTTGACAACCTATCTTTCTCGGTATATGTAGTAGTAGTGGCAGTAGTTCTCTCCATCTCATCACACTTTCCTGGAAATAAGGACATCAATTTTTCACTGGTAGGTACCTTATTGTATTTTACGTCAAACGTAATTCACACCCCTGCTTACGAATTTGTTACAAACTGTATGTAATTGGAAAGAAAAATCATTGATCAAGTCTACTTATTTTCTGCACCGTATTACTGCGAATTCCAGGAGAAGAAATAGATATTTGTACTGGAAAACTTGTCGTGATCGAAATAAACGGATTGTATTTTTGTATTATACCTTATGTAAAAATACACTGACTGACAGAGCAAATGCAACACCAAGAAGGAATGGTCAGAACTTTATGCCAATTGCAGGGTAGACTGACGTCACTGAGGTATGCTCATGATGTGAAATGCGCCGCTGTGCTGCGCACGTAGCGAACGATAAATGGGACACGGCGTTGGCGAATGGCCCACTTCGTACCGTAAATTCTCAGCCGACAGTCATTGTAGAACGTGTTGTCGTGTGCCACAGAACACGTGTATAGCTAAGAATGCCAGGCCGCCGTCAACGGAGGCATTTCCAGCAGACAGACGACTTTACGAGGGGTATGGTGATCGGGCTGAGAAGGGCAGGTTGGTCGCTTCGTCAAATCGCAGCCGATACCATAGGGATGTGTCCACGGTGCAGCGCCTGTGGCGAAGATGGTTGGCGCAGGGACATGTGGCACGTGCGAGGGGTCCAGGCGCAGCCCGAGTGACGTCAGCACGCGAGGATCGGCGCATCCGCCGCCAAGCGGTGGCAGCCCCGCACGCCACGTCAACCGCCATTCTTCAGCATGTGCAAGACACCCTGGCTGTTCCAATATCGACCAGAACAATTTCCCGTCGATTGGTTGAAGGAGGCCTGCACTCCCGGCGTCCGCTCAGAAGACTACCATTGACTCCACAGCATAGACGTGCACGCCTGGCATGGTGCCGGGCTAGAGCGACTTGGATGCGGGAATGGCGGAACGTCGTGTTCTCCGATGAGTCACGCTTCTGTTCTGTCAGTGATAGTCACCGCAGACGAGTGTGGCGTCGGCGTGGAGAAAGGTCAAATCCGGCAGTAACTGTGGAGCGCCCTACCGCTAGACAACGCGGCATCATGGTTTGGGGCGCTATTGCGTATGATTTCACGTCACCTCTAGTGCGTATTCAAGGCACGTTAAATGCCCACCGCTACGTGCAGCATGTGCTGCGGCCGGTGGCACTCCCGTACCTTCAAGGGCTGCCCAATGCTCTGTTTCAGCAGGATAATGCCCGCCCACACACTGCTCGCATCTCCCAACAGGCTCTACGAGGTGTACAGATGCTTCCGTGGCCAGCGTACTCTCCGGATCTCTCACCAATCGAACACGTGTGGGATCTCATTGGACGCCGTTTGCAAACTCTGCCCCAGCCTCGTACGGACGACCAACTGTGGCAAATGGTTGACAGAGAATGGAGAACCATCCCTCAGGACACCATCCGCACTCTTATTGACTCTGTACCTCGACGTGTTTCTGCGTGCATTGCCGCTCGCGGTGGTCCTACATCCTACTGAGTCGATGCCGTGCGCATTGTGTAACACTGCATATCGGTTTGAAATAAACGTCAATTATTCATCCGTGCCGTCTCTGTTTTGTCCGCAACTTTCATCCCTTTCGAACCACTCCTCCTTGGTGTTGCATTGTCACTGTCAGTCAGTGTACATTCAGAAAACTTTATTTTTATTAGACGTAGAAACTCATGCAGATCACTGTAATAATAATAATAATAATAATAATAATAATAATAATAATAATAATAATAATAATAATAATAATAATAATAATAATAATAATAATAATAGGGCTGAGTAGTTCAGACAGTATAGTCTAACTTGGCTGCTCCGATAACGCTCTAGTCAGAAGGTGTTGGAAGGTGTATACATACGTCAGCTTCATGGCTGTAGATTTACCGGTATGCAAACGAACTGCTGAGGGACAAAATTCCGTCACCTGTGCGTCTCCGAATACTATACAAAAGTGTGTGGGGCATTCAGTACTGATAATAATAATAATAATAATAATAATAATAATAATAATAATAATAATGGAGCCGATGACCTAGATTTTACGCCCCTTTAAACAACAAGCATCATCATCATCATAAATAATAGTAGTGTACGCACCTTTCAGTAGAGTGTCCGGCTTGTGCAGAATATTTAGAAATCTTTTCTTTTCCTCATCGTTACTGACATCTGCGACGCGAATCAGCAAACTTAAAACACACGCAAGGAAAGGTCGTCTTCAGATCTCCTTTGAGAAAACACTTAATAATAAACATAAAGCCGGCACCAAAAGACCTTGTCGTGGACCTGAGAGAAATCAAGCGGGTAGTAAAGTGTACGTATTTAGGTGAATGGATAGAACAAAATATGTCTCAAAAAGAAGCCTTCATGTCACGTACGAATAAAATGGGTATGGCATGCATTCCAACAAAGGGTTTCTAAAACAAATGATGAATATCCTTGAACACCAAGCTCAACGAGCTCGATAGCTGCAGTCGCATAAGTGCGGCCAGTATCCGGCATTTGGGAGATAGTGGGTTCGAACCCCACTGTCGACAGCCCTGAGGATAGTTTTCCATGGTTTCCAATTTTCACACCAGGCAAATGTTGGGGCTGTACCTTAGTTAAGGTCACGGCTGCTTCCTTCCGACTCCTAGCCCTTTCCTGTCCCATTGTCGCCATAAGACCTATCAGTGTCGGTGCGACATGAAGCAAATTGTAAAAAAACAAAGAACACCAAGCTCAAACATTTTCCACCGTCATTCGTCCGCAGGCTCTCTATGCAGCGGAGTGCCTTGCAATGAACATTGCATTGCATTGATAAAGGAGAAAGAAAGATTTTGAGGAAGATCTTGGGCCCCTTCGGTGTGAATATAGAAGTTGGCACAATGCGGTCAATGTGATGCGGAAGAGGAGGATTGTTTTCTATTGTCATGTGACACGGTAGACCAAGCAGGTCTTCTCCTACTTCCAGTATAAGAAGACAAAGGAGGGCTGGTTCAATGAATTAGAAAACCTTCTACATGACGTGGGCATCACACGTGATGATATCCTGGAGTGCAACTCGAAGTCGACAAGCGTTTCCCAAAACAGCCGAAAACAGGGAAGGCGTGGACCGAAGCAAGAAAGGAGCACCTGCAATGAATGCAGGCACATTGGTCAAAGTTTAAAGCCCATGGAAGGAGACTGTTGAAATGACGTAGTCTTTAATTGGCCGAAACGACGTGAATGAATGAAATAATGTAAACAATACACCGAATGGATAAAACATCAAACATAACACCGAATGTAACAGTACAGAATAAACTATAAAATGTGACGGTTTAGAATAGCACGGTTGTTTAATATTACATGATCAAGCTATATTGCTATTCACTAGATATGGAGCAGGTCTGCACAGCTGGTGGATATCGGGCAACGTGCCCCTCACGCTGCCATGGACAAGCTCAGGGCCATTTCATGCTAACGATAGTTTTACCTCTATAATCACCTCATAGCAGTCACTGCCCCTTCAGCATGTTCACAATTTCTTCCAAAACTAGTCTACAGGGAGGTTTTCTTTTGTACTCAGGCAGTTTTCAGTATGTCTGGTACTACGAGAGTGTCTGAACAGCTTTCTTCTAGAATGAAATTACGTAAAAGCCAGAACCGTTCTTCAATGTTGGTCGTTCATATCAAAACCTGCCTGGGACTAACCAGTGCGCTAAATATGACCACAAACATTGCAAAACTGATCCAACAAAAGGAAGAAAAACGCCGGATATCTCGAAGCCACCCGAAATATCTGTGACGAATACGACAATATTTAAACTGGATGTCGTTTTGCGTTCTCATCATTATTTTAGATTCTAAAAGATACGACGATAGTTCCATATTGCTTTACACTTGATTTTAATTTCCTTCAATCCCCTCGGTTGATAAGACCACTTTCACTTTGTAGTCTCCTTTCGGCTGTATACACTTACTCCAGTGGCGAAGCAACATCTCTGGACCCTTCTTGACCTCTTTTCGGCATATCGCACCAAGTCTCGAACGGCCGTTTCGTGGTCAGCAAAGTGATGTCTACACATAGTTTTTTTTTTTTTTTCAGAAGGGACCAAGTCAGGTAAATACGGTGTGTGTGGCAGCTCGTGGATGCCTGTAATCGGTGATGGTGGTAGTTTAAGATCGCGGAGGGCACTGTGAGGGATTTCTTCAGCGGGAGGGGTGATAGGGGGGTTGCTTCGTTTATGTTTTTACCGCATTCACCGGGCTTTATTCTCGGTTCATGGTAATGGAGCCTCGTATCAACGCTGGTCACAAATCTGAACATGCCCGTCCGCTGCCCGCTCACTTAATGACAACCGTTGGAGAAATGCGCTGTAGTTCACACTTACTACGCTTCTTCGTCGTGTGCTGCTACCCGTTGATTGGCCTATGTACTACCTCTCAGTGACACGTATGCCAACGCTAATGGAGGACTGCGGATTGTGGGAACATTGAAAGTGTAAAGCAACATAGAACGCCCCTCTTTCTTCAAACTTATTTAAATACATGTTTATCGTTTTTCATAATGTTCATTTTATTGTTGAAATCTAAGGTTGTTTAATACATTTGTTATTCACACGAGTTTTCACCAAGATTAACCTGGTTGTTTGCGACTTTACAGTCCAGTATTCTAATTTACAAACATAACTCCTCTAGAGATGTTGTGTGTCTCCGCAGCTCGTGTTGCAAACGTGCATCCTAGAAATGTACATTTTCACAGAATGCACAAGAAGGAGGCGGTTGTTCGCCTCTTGGCGGTTGGCGCTGTTTCGTCAGTGCACTAAGCATACGGTAACACGGAGAGTACGACCCACTGCTGCCCGTAGTTGTTGCCCTAGGGCTGCAGAATTGCTCGGGCCTGATTTAGATATAACAGAAATCATGCATGCCTTGACTACATTCACACAACATTGCACCTCAGATGACAGAACCTCACCGGCCAAAGTTCTAAGCTAAAATATTTCACATAGCAGGTTTTGTCTTAGCAGCGACGATTAGCTGATACGGTAGGTTATTTTCATTGATGTAGAGTGATTGTCTTCCGTGCCGAAACATGGGAATATCGCTGCATCTGACTGGTACCCATAGGCAGAATTGAGGTAAGATATAGGTTCCTTTCATATCGACGTCAACCATAACATACAAGAAGTTCAGTGTCCTCTCACCCTCTAAATTCAATTGGCTATACCTGAATCTGTTAGTATTACTCATTCTTAAATACGCTAGAGAACTAATAATAATGTTATTTGCTTTCCGTCCCACTAACTACTATTTTAAGGTCTTCGGAGACGCCGAAGTGCCGGAATTTAGTCCCGCAGGAGTTCTTTTATGTGCCAGTGAGTCTACCGAAACGGGGCTGTCGTATTTGAGCACCTTCAAATACCACCGGACTGAGCCAGGATCGAACCTCCCAAGTTGGGGTTAGAAGGCCAGCGCCTTAACCGTCTGAGCCACTCAGCCCGGCCGTTAGAGAACTGAAGGAAGTGATGTCTAACTTTGCAGGAATGTAAAATACAATTGAAGCGAAGGTTTTCTTAGATTTCATAAATTATGATGCATTAGTTCTAGCTCTACGATTGGAATAGCGGCTCCGAAACGTAAAATATGGCACCGGCCCTCAGTGAGCAATTGTCAGTGGAGTACTAAGGTAGAACATCACACGCTGTAAAGCTGTCATAAACCAATGTGTTTCAGAACAGAAACACTAGTATGGATCGAGCCGTGACACACCTGGTTATGCTATTCTATAGAGATGAATTTCAAGTTCTAATGGGTGATGAGGTAATTTAAGTTACCATAAAAAATTAAATGAATGCCTTTAACAAAACTGAACTTCCAGGATGTTTATGTTTCCCATTCAGTGGCGTCCTTAAAGCTCAGCATCGCGAGAAGCTTCACGGGGAGCAGGAAAGATGAGTTTTAAATCCCAGCAGAATGGAAACCTTGCACTTCCGAAGAACGATTGAATGTAGCCTTTCCTGATGGGAGGCTACAAGTGTGTGGATTGTTTTCTGCGTGGTTGCATGTGAAATGTAATAAGTTCAAAACTCCTTCGTTAAGAGGAAATAATCACATAAAATATAACATGTTGCAAACTCACAATAGAAGTCCACAGTACCTGATTGTCACTAACACATACACTATCATGGACCTTTCGTAGCTTTCTACTGGGGCAATCACAGATTACTTCATCCACGTAAAGCAGTAGGGCCCGTAGCACACCCATGCAACATTTCCTGCAAGTTTAAGGGAAACCTTATGTCAATTTATCCTATTCTTCCGTCGCTTTTCCCACATCTCAGCAGGGTCGCGGGTGCGAATTCTGTCGCATATGTTAACTTGCCATTGCTTTACAACTTGGTTCGCTTTCTGACGTTAGCCCTGTGTGGAGAGATGTGTTTCTGTGATGGCTGATAGTGTACTGAGTTGCGTGACTGTCAAGAAGGGTCTATTGAGATAAACACAAACACCGTCTCTGATCTGAAGGTCACGGCGCTCACGATCTTAACCAAGGAGCCGGACGTCGGTCCTCTACTTGTGTGGCAGAATTTTATGTACTCATATAGTAGCTGTAAATCTGTCACTTTATGACTTACCTTTTGTAATGGCAGTTAAATGATTTGTAGCCTACTGTCTATATAAGAATATCAAAATGAAGACTTCGAGAAAAATGTATGATAATTAGAAGTGTATAATTGTCAATGAATGCGTGAAAATTTAGCTTGCAGTAGTCTTAAAAAAAAGTGGCATGTTTTTTATCTTATTTACACAGAAACGTGTCCACTTTTATAACTAGATGGTATAGAACACGTACCTTTAGGTGACCAGAAAAGTATGATGGATCAGCTTATTACATGTGACTACCATGAGTGTCATAATCCATGTAGAATGATAACAAATAAATAAATAAATAAATAAATAAATAAATAAATAAATAAATAAATAAATAAATAAATAAATAAATAAATAAATAAATACGCGTTATACATCATTATGTTTTCCAGTGTGAAGTATTCTGTTCTTTGTGACTGATATAAGCTCCTCCAACGTCCACTATTGTTAGATAGCAGTGTTTCCTCTGTTTCATTACCTCTTTACCTCTGTTGACCAAGCGAATTGGCCATGCGGTTGGGGTCGCGTAGGTTTGAGCTTACATTCGGGAGATAGTGGGTTCGAACCCCACTGCCGGCAGCCCTCAAGGTGGTTTTCCGCGGTTTCCCATTTTCACATCAGTAAAATGTTGGGGCTGTACCCAAATTAATGCTATGGCCGCTTCCCTCCCATTCCTAGCCTTTTCCTATTCCATCGTCACTGTGTGGTTGCGACGTAATACAAATTGTAAAAAATAAAGAATAAACTGTTGAAATTCTAAGTCTAACCATCTCGACTCGATCTTCTGTTTCTCTTCCCATTCGTGACTGAGTCCATTAGCCTTTTAGGTAATGTAGACTAAGTCCGGGAGAGATAGCGCAGGGTAGGCCATTGCGGCATTCGTCCGCTAGATCACACTACCACTGCTTCCCTTGTGTACATGAGAACTAAAGCCATTTGTTGGATGTCACATGGTGCAAGTGATTTCGCTTGAAAACGTGGATATTTATGGTAAGTATGTCTTCTCTAATACATAGAATTGAAGTAATAAGAGACAATATATGTAGGAATTGCGATGAAGCAGAGGAATCAGCTGAACACATACTTTTCGAATGTGAGGCGCTGGGTAGAATCAGGCTCTCCACTTTAGGACTACCAGGTAAAGAGAGAGAAAAATCCAGGAATACCCAATAAGAACAACCTGCAGCTTTGTGAAGGGAGCAGGTATATCTAGGTGGGAATGAAGGAAAAACATGGTAGCAAAAGATCTTCACGTCTGTAACAACTTAAGTATTTATTAGATGTATGTATTCTCATACAATTAAGTCAATTAATTTTTCAATTCTTTCGCACACCCCTCCCTTTCATTGGATTTTCCGAGAATACGTGTTTCTCTACTTTTAAAGCAGATTCCAACTATCAAATTTCTCGTCTGTAACATATTCATTTTTGAGATATCAGTAGCCTAATTAAAAGAATTCACCATTTTGAGTCACTTTTACCCCCTCTCCACCCAAGTGGTATTTCCGAAAAATAAAAGTACACGTTTCTTTATTTTTAATAGAAATAAAAATACCATTTTTCACTTCTGTAACGTGTTAAGTTTTTTGAGATATACTGTAGAAATTCTCATTTTAAAATTTCGCCCCTTTTTAGTTCCCATTAAGTGGAGTTTCCTAAAACAAATCACCTATGTTTCTTTACATTCACAGGAGATTCCAAATACCACTTTTTACGTCTGTAATATTTTACGTTGCTCATATATTCTGTAGATATAGTCTTTCAAAAAATTCACCCGAATTTGCCACTCCTGTTTAACCGCCATTAATTGGATTTTCCAAAACCAAAAAATATGTGTTTCTTTATTGTTAAAGGAGATCTCATATACAAATTTTCAGTTCTGTAATATCTTCAGTTTGTGAGATATATGTATCCTCATTAAAGGCATTCAACCAATTATTCACCCTTTTACACCACTCCTAATGGGATTTACAGAAGAAAAAAAAACGTGTTCCTTTAGTTTTAAAGGAGATTCTAAATACCAATTTTTACATCTGTAAACTTTTAAAGTTTTAAGATGTAGACACACTCATTTTAAAAATTCACTCCCCTTTTCACTCCCCATTATTTGGATTTTCCAAAAACGAAAAAATACCTGTTTATTTTTAAAGTAGATCCCAAACACCAGTTTTCAGGTCTGTAATACCTTCAGGTTCTGAAATATAAGTAGCCTCATTAAAGGCATTCAACCCCTTTTCCACCCTTTCCACCCTTCCTATTGGGATTTTCCGAAATCAAAGAAATACGTGTTTCTTTATTTTTAAAGGAGTTTCTAAATACCAATTTTTACATCTATAAACTTTCAAAGTTTTGAGATATAGACACATTCATTTTAAAAATTCATCCCCTTTTCACTCCCCATTAATTAGATTGTCCAAAAACAAAGAAATGCGTGTTTCTTTCTTTTTAAAGGAGATCTTAGACACCTTTTTTCAGGTCTTTAATATATTCAGTTTCTGAGATATAAGTATCGTCATTAAAGGCATTCAACCCATTATTCACCTTTTTACACCACTCCTATTGGGATTTACAGAAAACAAAGAAAAAGTGTTCCTTTATTTTTAATGAAGATTCTAAATACTAATTTTTACATCTATAAACTTTAAAAGTTTTGAGATATAGATGCACTCATTTTAAAAATTCACCCCCCTTTTCACCCTCCCATTAATTGGATTTTCCAAAAACATAAAATTACGTGTTTCTTTATTTTTAAAAGAGACCAAAAGTACCAATTTTCAGGTCTGTAATATCTTCTGTTTCTGAGACATAAGTACCGGTATCCCGATTAAAGGCATTCAACCCATTTTTCACCTTTTTTCACCCCTCCTATTGGGATTTTCTGAAAACAAAGAAATACGCATTTCTTTATTTTTAAGGAAGATTGTAAATACTAATTTTTACATCTGTAAAGTTTTAAAGTTTTGAGATATAGATGCACTCATTTTAAAAATTTACCCTCCTTTTCACCCCCCTTAGCGACGGAATATCCAAAAATCCTCTCTTAGCGAGCACCTACATCTTAATATGAATGCATCTCCAAAATTTCATTTCTTTATGTCGGCGATGATGAATCAGTCAGTCAGTCAGTCGGTCAGTCAGTCAGTCAGTCAGTCAGGGCAAATTATTTTATATATAGAGAGTTCCTCACAATCACGGTATTGCTGGATTTCAATTGAGACTTTTCGCAACATTACAGGTATTACAATATTTAGTTCCCTCCACTTTTTCAAATGAAATACAGTATATCGTCGTTTCGCCTAGAGAAACCGCTAATATTTTTCCTTAGAACTTTAACCAGGAATGTTCCGTCACCGAAGTCCGGTGTGATGAAGGGATGTCATCAGCTATCAGTTCTTAAGGAATAATATCTTGAGAGCTTGTATTTAACAAACGTGGACATATTAAAAATTGCTTGTAAATATCCTGATGTACTGATCTGATTGAACGTAGATTCATTTAAATGTTCTTACATTAATTTCTAATGGATCCAGAATTTTTAGGAAAAGTAACATAAATGATGTTTTTGAGCGTGTCTGAACTGAGGGCAGAGAAAGGGCTCGTTGATCATTTTATATCGTGGGCTTAATAACGTGTTCTAGATGGAAAGTTCGGAGGCGGGTGAGCTGCGAAGTGCACGATAAAGCTGTCCAAGTAGCACTGGCAACATGGATCATTGGTCTAGCTGGAGCAGAGCGCTGGATTGGGCTCGTGACTCGCTTGCTAACAGATTCCAACTTTCAACACACTTTTCTTTTGAAAATTGTTAAGACATGAAGACTCTCGGGATATAACCCACTGTTATTCGCTTTGGATTCGTACCATTCGTTTCTCTCTATTTGTTGGAAGAAGTACAAAGGCAATCTACTTCTCTTCAAATATACTCTTAGCATCTTGAGATTCCAATTCTTTATAAAGACTTTGCATTCAGACAGAATGTTTTCCTCTCTTTGTTGATATCGATGTTATTTAATAGACTATGATGACAAAATGACAATACAAGACACTGTGATTTTCCTCTAAAAGGACAAAAATATTTTATGAGTCACCTCTGACAGGGAAGAAAGGAACGAATTCAGCATTAAAGCGTGTAATGCGTCAATAGGGCTTCAAGAGTGATTCTCGCCAACATAAGAAGCGCACGATCATCGAATTTTAATAGAACTATTACTTGTGTTAGACGATTTTATCTTAATATCAACAGAACCAAAAAGCAATTGAGCTCCAGCATTTTAAGAACATTCTTCGACTGTTATCATCCATTTTAACTGGACGTATTCGGTATCCCGAATCGTATTTTAATGTGTATTTGTGACCTTGTCTCTTTTACTCATCTCTCAAGTATTTTCGGCTGATGATGTTCAAAAAGAAGGACGAAACATGTCCCGACACTTGTTAATTGCCACTTAAACAAAAAAATCTTTAACTGTACATTAAAAATGAAATTCATTTTATGCAAACTACAGAGCATTTCATACTCATTGTGACGAATTTCGTGCTTCAGATAAGTGGCTAATGAAATGTCGGATTGATGATGCCATAGACGGACGGAAAATTACGTCACCGAAATTCTGTAAACCTTCTATACCAAGAAATGACTTTCCGAACCAAAAATAACATAGCTCAACCAAGTACTCTGAATAGGATCTGTAACCAATTTAAAGTAATTGCAAATCCTATCGTCAATTGTGAGTAAAATCTCAGTTTATAACGTGATTAACTTGTTGATGCTAGTAAAACAAACCTTCATTTCACATTCACGGATACAATTTCAGCTAAGTCATGGACATCGAGGAAGGTTTTTGGAAATAACACATATTCATTAAGTCGGGCTGAGTGAATCAGACTGAAGATTACTGGTCTTCTGAGACTAGGTTGTGGGTTCGATCTTGTGTCAGTCCTGTGTCACCGAAAACCGAAAAGGTAGTAAATGGGGCGTAAAACCAATTAAATTAAATTAACATACTAATCATTTTATCATTCACAGATACAGTGTATCTGTGAATGAATATGAGTTTCCGTGGTTAAATCAGTTCACTAGAAGATGAATCAGTATATGTAGTTATAATATTTTAGTATGAAGATAAATTTCTATAGCAATCACTTCAAAGAACAGGTTAAAATCCATTAAGTGCGAAGTGACTGATCACATCATGTGAAATATTTTAACGTAGTACTTTGGCCGGTATGGTTTCGTCATTTAAGGTTCAATATTGTGCGAATGTTATCAAGGAATTTTCGCTCTTCATAATATATACGCTGCTTATATTAACACGCGTCTTCATTTACGTACAGCACCTCACATTACTAACCACCAAGGAAACACGCAATGTTGAATTTATCCCCTCACGTAGTGCTGTGTAAGAAAAGTTTTCTGGCCGTAAAGCTGGTTTAAATGCATACAAAATGGTAAGTGAAAAAAGTCCAGGAGTAGCCGGGATGAGTGGCTCAGACGGATGAGGCGCTGGCCTTCCGAACCCTGGCTCAATCCGATGGTATTTGAAGGTGCTCAGATACGTCAGGTTCGTGTCTGTAGATTTACTGGCACGTAAAATAACTCCTGCTGGGCTAATTCCGGCACCTCGGCGTCTCCGGAAACCTTCAAAGTAGTTAGTGGGACGTGAAGTAAGTAACAATATTATGGTCCAGTAATAATAATAATAATAATAATAATAATAATAATAATAATAATAATAATAATAATAACCGGGCGAGTTGGCCGTGCGGTTAGAGGCGCGAGGCTGTGAGCTTGCATCCGGGAGATAGTGGGTTCGAATCCCACTGTCGGCAGCCATGAAGATGGTTTTCCGTGGTTTCCCATTTTTACACCCTAATTAAGGCCACGGCCGCTTCCTTCCAACTCCTAGACCGTTCCTATCCCATCGTCGCCATAAGATCTACCTGTGTCGGTGCGACGTAAAACCACTAGCAAAATGAATAATAATAATAATAATAATAATAATAATAATAATAATAATAATAATAATAATAATAATAATAATAATAATAATAATAATAATAATGGAAGTAAGAAGAAGAAGAATGGTGTGGCTTGTTTAGCGTAAAATAATGTCTAAAATAATACACACTGAATGGACGAACGTCACGGGAAGGAGTGTTCAGTTAGAAAATGTGCGTGTGAATTTATCCCCCCACATAGGGCTGAGAGTAAAGCTGGTTCAAATGCATGTAAAGTGCCAACCCCGGTAACCCCTGAGCGTTCAGGCTAGCTGCAGCGTAGCTCAGCAGTCTGCCATCTTTACGACACCGGTGTCTGTGGTACGGAACGTACACCCACCCTGTACATATAAAGTAAGCACCTTGGAGAAGGCCAACTGATATATGAAGTCTCCAACAACTAATACAAGTAGTTTGGACATTTATCTACTGATGTCGCTAATATGAACTTATGTTATGCCCTCTGATGTGAAGATTGACTATAAAAATTGTAGAGTAATTTTGCGTGGTAAGGTTTACTAAACTTAGTTGTTTATTCTTTGTTTTTGGTGTGGTAAAATTTACAACACTTCTATATTTTTCCGCCAACTTAAGATGTTGGCCAATAGAAAAGTTTGTATATTTATTTTTCATCCAAAAATTTCTGGTATTTATTTGATAATCCAATAAGAATTGGGGGTGTGTCGGGCCTTAGCCCAGGGCTTTCTGGAACTTTTCCCTTGACTGTAATAGATGGCACATTTTCGAGCAAGGTTGTCTTACTGATCGCTCCAGTCTTTGTGTGTGTTCGTTAAAGGAGGCGGGGGCGCCTTGTCCATCTTCAGGAGGTCCACCTGCTCAAGGTAATGGGAGATCCAGTGTAAAATCTGATAGTCTCTGTAAGGTAGCTAGAGGGGAATTTTTAAAACCCTTAGTAATGTAACTTCATTTTTCTAAAATGTAAATTTCAGACTCTAAATGCCTAAATCGGGGAATAGAGAGTGAAATACCCTCTCGAATTCAATTTCAACTAGCTTTTGAGGTGACTATGACTTTATAACATTTTTTAATGTTGTAATTTCCGTAACTCCAATATTCGCTCCATCCAATTAACCTCAGTATTATAGGTTTAGCCTCTCTAACGTCGGGCCATAAGCCCAAATAGGATTTTATGCATTCTATTTTAAATTTCTAGGAGTGCAAGAGATCGCCTCGTTTCGATTTTGTTTTTGGACCAGTAAGTTAACCTTTTTGTTTTTACCAAAGGCCTTGTAGAATGGGTACGTGATACCCCTGTTACAATCAATGTCATTCATTTTCATGTTAATGATAGCATTCAAAACAGTGAATATTGTTTGACTTTGTAAATTGTAGGTTTTGCCTTTGATAGGCCCCGACATTTCTGGAAATAGGTTCCTAAGTGTAAATTTATAGAGCAAAGACTCTCTTTATATTAATGTAAAGGCTGAATGGTGCCTTTGGAAGGCTGCAATGTAGTCTCCTAGATAATTTGATGTAAAAGAAATTGTGAGATCCGTCTCCTTGACTGTTCGTTGAAAAGAGCCTCAGCGCTCATGTAGCATTTATAATTAGGGAGCTTCAAGCTCAAATGTGTTAACTGATTATTATTCGATTTTCTAAAATTGTTACCCATCTTACGAACCTTTGTATCTGAGTTTTTAAAGTTGAGGATTTTGAAAAGAAACCAAGAGATAGCAGAGAAAGAAATATGGCTCTAATTTTAAAATTAATCTTGTGTCTGTCTTATTTCGACCCATTCATGCCTGCACTTTCTTTTACCTCTGTCCACCACGGAATCTCCGTAACATCAGTGAAACCACGCCTCGAGTTAACCGACTTTAAACGTGGGATGATCATCGGCGCACGGCGAATGGGTCATAGCATTGTGGAGAAGACACGCGATTTCGGGGTTTTCGAGATCAACTCTGACGAGCGTGGATCTTCAAAATCGCAGAGAGATTGTTACCACCCAGGTAAACCACCGCACGGGAAGACCACAGGTGTTTAATAAATGGACATACACGTCGCCTCCACAGAACCATACTGGGCTACTGTGAGTCAGATCACCACCCAGTTGAATGTTGGCAGTCAGGAACCGATTTCTACCAGGACTGGAAGGAGTCAACTGCACCGCATAGGCTTCACCAGCTGACAAGTAAGGCTGATGACACACGGAGCGGTTTTCGCCGAGTCGGCGCATGTTTCTTTTGTATCAGATGGGATGAAACAGACAGAGCGGTGCTCGCCGACAGGCAGCAGATTTGCCGACTCGGCCTGTCGTGTAGCTGGCGGTGCAGCGAGCGTTTTGAAGACTTTGTGCGCGCTCTAGCGCCATAGATTTAATACATTCAGCTGAATCACGGCCGACTTGATGCTTCGCTCTAGTCGGGCGTGGCTGAATTTACGCGGCGATTGCATCATTGGTAGGTATTCTTGTATTAGATATCATGAAGTATCTTTGAAATTCAATAATATACACGTAAAAGGACATATAGAGTAAGTAGACTTTTGGAATAAGAATAAGAACAATCCTTTATTTTTCGGTAATTTTAGCTAGCTTCCTTACCTAACGTCACGCTCACTAATGTGTTTTGTCCACTGCCTGCTCGATACGCACCCGATGACTGCTTATAAGCAGTAATTTTAGATGCAGTTCGAGCAGGCAGTGGTTTCGTCACAGTCGGCAAAAACCGCTCTGTGTATCAATCACAGGCGGCGGCCGACGCGGCTGCCGACTCGGCAAAAACCGCTCCGTGTGTCATCAGCCTAACTCGTGTCCCTTTGCTGACATCTCGATACAGAGCTCAAAGACGTTCATGGGCCCGCGAACATAGGCAATGGACTATGGAAGAGTGGCGGCGTGTGGTATGGCCCGATGGATCCCGGTTCCAGTCGTATCGAGCTGAAGGGCGCGTGAGAATGTGGCGAATGGCCCATGAAGCTATGAATCCTAAATTTCAACACGGTTGTTTCCAGGTGGGAGGTAGCTCAGTTCTGATCCGGGCGGCGTTCTCATGGTCGCAATTAGGCCTCATAATATGGCTACAGGAACGCTGACAGGTGCACCTTATGTGGACATTCTTTCAGACCATCTGCAGTCTTTTCCAGCACTAGAGTACCCTGATGGGGTTGCCATATTTCAACAGGACAATACGCCATGTCACCGCTCTGTGGTAGCAAGCAAGTGGTTGGAGGAATACTCCAGTGAATTTACAAATTTGGATTGGCCTCCAGATCCCCCGATCTTAATCCAATCGACCATTTATGGGATGCTATCGATGCTGGTGTACGCACCATGAACCCCGCACCAAATACACAAAACCAATTGCGGGTAGAAGTTCAAGATGGGTGGGTGCAGATGCCCCCAGAACGACTCCAACACTTTGTAGACTCGATGCCTCGCCGTATTGCTGCCGTTTCGAGGGCTCGCGGAGGAGCAAACAGTTATTAACATCACATTCAGTGCCTTCCCATGACTTTTGGCTACTCTGTATTATTATGTTTATTCTTTTACATTCGAATTGAGCTTCTATGGACTGCGTGTTTCTCATTTTTGGCATTTAGATCGTGTTTGCCTGCCCGCCTCGATATCATGCGAGCATCTCTTGAGTCTATCTACTAGTGCCTTCTTGTCCGACTCGTTGGCTGAATGGTCAGCGTTCTGGCCTTCGGTCTTCAGTTCAGAGGGACCTGGGTTCGATTCCCGGCCGGGTCGGGGATTTTAACCTTAATTGGTTAATTCCAATGGCCCGGGGGCTGGGTGTTTGTGGCGTCCCCAACATCCCTGCAACTCACACACCACACATAACACTATCCTCAACCACAATAACATGCAGTTACCAACACATGGCAGATGTCCTCCACCATCATCGAAGGGTCTGCCTTACAACGGCTGCACTCGGCTAGAAATAGCCACACGAAATTTTAAAAAAGTAATTTAAGTGCTTTCTTAAGCTCTTCGCCCAAGAATACCCTCCATCTTCTCGATTTTGATTCCACTTTAGAACTGTGATAGCATTTTAAAATGCGTCCAAATTATTGTTATTATCATTTTCTTCATAAGCCTTTAACATACGTTGTCCGGCTCCGTTGCTAAACGTAAATGGGGTGTCGGGTTCGATTCCCTATTGGGATTGTTACTTCCTTTGGTTAATTCCTATGCCTCGGGGCTGAATATGTGTGCCATCTTCGGCATTAGAATTCATCACAGGTAGGGCCCCATCTTCAGAGACGGGGAAGCGTCAACTCGAATGACCAAGCCTGTTCGTAGCCTAAACGCCGGTATGCAATATTTACCCCGAAATGAGCGATCCTAAAAGCGGTAAGGAAATTTAACGACCCATGCAGCGAGAAACCTGACGAATCTTGAGGGAGATCGATCCATCAAACCTGAAGTATGGAATTGTTGATGTTAGACTATCAGTATTCCTTTGTAAGGTCCTGTTAGTGCAGAACAACACAAATAGACACGACGAACGAAAGTAGGAGGCAAATTTTTATTTTTATTATTATTATTATTATTATTATTATTATTATTATTATTATTATTATTATTATTATTGTTGTTGTACCGGGAGGTACACCTCAACACCGGACATTCAAAATTAACGCCTAAAGGAACTCCTCTATCGAACTAAAGTGGAAACTACTACAACAGTAACTTAGAAATTTAATCAGAAGGTGTCACCACCGAAATATTAAGTAATTTTGTTGTTGTACAGTTTCCTAACCTGAGCGAATTTCTCCTTGTTTTGTTTGCCATTCGTCAAGAAGTTTGGACATTTTCATACAGATGACGCCACTAAAAAATGTATGATCATGCCCCCTGGTGCAAAGTGAAAGAACTTATAATTTAAAGAAGTTCTGTATTTCTAGGTTTTTGTAACTGATTAATGTTCATTTATTTTTGGGTTGGCAATATTTCCTTTTCCTTTCCGCCAGTGTTTAATGTAGCCAATCACTAATTTCTGTTACTAATTTTCAACCTATCACAGGCTTCTTGTTCGATTTTGAGTGTTACTTTTGAACTCAACCAATAAAATTGAGAGGGTGTGGCTAGTTTAGTCTTGAATGATCTCGAACCTTCCCTGGGGGTCTATAAACTGCTGATTTTCTCGTTTCTTGTCCAATTGATCATCGTATTTCTGAGAGTGTGGGTGCTTAAGCAGGAGGTGGGTGGCCTCTTTCGTCGGCAGCAGAACATCTATAAGGTAATGGCCACATAAACTACGTCTTTCTTGTTATAGCTACCTCCGCAGATTATTCCAAGGGGAAGGTCCGTATCGTTAGTTATGTAACAAACTTTTGTAAAATTTAAATCTTATTCCGGCTAATGTAAAATCTTCATAAAGCTTTAACCTTAAATCGGGGATAGAGTGTGAATTACCATCTCGAGCTCCCCTTCATCTTAGTTTGAGGTGACTACGTTTTGTAACCTTTTTTTTCTTCTGTAAGGTATTAAAGTAATTTCTATACGAGTCACCTCAGTAGTTTGGGAATAGCCCCTGTTTCATCGGCCTAGAGCCCTTTAGGTTTTTAAGTGTTCATTTTCTTGGAGGGCGGTGTGCCTCCATTCACCTTGTGTTTGGGCCAGTCATCTAACCTGTTCTTTTTCATGAAGGCCCAGTAGGTTGTGTATTAAATATCCCTGTATTACGTTATCTTTCAAATTGTATGTTGTGCCTTGAGGGGCCAGTAATTGTAATTTTCCGATATTGCTTTGAAGAGGCTAGAAGATACTAAGAGCCTGTTCGCTCTTTTTCAAAGTTTTTGTAAGATTAATGAATGCCTCTGGGAGGCTTGAGATTGTGATTTAGGGAGCAAGTGCTCTTGAATTAGGGGATTTCCGCCCTTAACTAAGTAATACCACTTCCATTTTAAAAATTGTAAAACTAGGGGCTTGAACCCCAAAATTGTTAAGGTTCTGAATCTTGGATTTTTCCTAATCTGGTTTCAAGATTGGCATTGTACCTGATATGTTTTTATGTTCACCAAGTGAAAATTGTTAAGTTGTTGTTTTCTGAAAAAAGTATAACCTTCAGTTAAAGTTTTAAATTAATTATGATACTGTAGATAGACCCATTCACCCCGGCACCTTCTTTAACCTCTTTCTGCTCCACGGGTATCTCGTAACAATTATTCTTATAAATAATAATAAAATCAACAACAAACAACATTTAGTTTTGATGTACCCTTAACGTTAATGACTTTTCTGCTATTTGCTTTACGTCGCACCGACACAGAGAGGTCTTATGGCGACGATGGGATAGGAAAGGCCTAGGAATGGGAAGGAAGCGGCCGTGGCGTTATTTAAGGTACATCCCCAGCATTTGCCTGGTTTGAAAATGCGAAACCACGAAAAACCATCTTCAGGGCTGCCGAGAGTGGGGTTCGTACCCACCATCTCCCGGATGCAGCTCACAGCTGCGCGACCCTAACCACACGACCATCTCGCCCGGTCTTAATGACTTTAAAAAGTGTTGGAGTGCGAGAATATTGACTTGAAAAGGAGGATCCTTGACGTGCCTGGAAATGACTTGGCGCAGTATTGAAAGGTGACTGATTCCTCCGAAAATCGATTCAACATTCCCGAGATCCACGTGAGAATGGCCAACAAATTTTGCTGATCATTTGCCTTCGAGTTTTCTGAGCTGCACTAGTGTTGAAATAGACATGATGAGTAGTAAGGAAAAGTGTTAAATTTGATATAACATAAAGTGAGGGAACTTGACTAGTGAGAGTGTGGATTATTGCTGGAGTTTGTTGAAGCAGAGAATGACGCGGCGTTGGGCTAATTAAGAGCGGTAGCCACGCGGAAGGTGCACAAGGCTGTTTTTTCAAGTCATGTATACAATGCTGATAATTTCACTTCAAACATACACCGTCAAACGACCACGCTCACATGAACAGAGAAGTAACAGTAAAATGAGATGTGTATTTTCCTGCTATGCTTGCCATGTCGAAAGTTTGCTTTTTATCCAGCACAGTTAATAACAAGAATAGAAGTTTAAATATGATTTCATACGGAGGTGATGGAATACGTTGTTAAACAAACACACCCATACACTTTACTTCCTTAAATATAAATTATAATTATCTGTGCAGCCACATGTACAAACAATGAGAATCAAGGAATATTTTAGCGCTAATGCAGACATTTTACGGAGGATATAATGCTCGGTATCGAACAGTTTGTTACCTTTTCATCTAACCATGCTTTCATGTAGGCCTAGATTTTACCTCTAGCAACCGCAGCAAATACAAATTACGGCGCATCAAAAGTTGAATCTATTTCTCACCTATACTTGGAATTTCCAAAATTCCCTAGATATAATGTACCAATGTTCTGCGCAGTTATCTGTCATTTTTCATATTCTTAGTTATAGGCTACTCTGAAATGAGTTACATCTTATTGATATTCCCGTAATAATAATAATAATAATAATAATAATAATAATAATAATAATAATAATAATAATAATAATAATAATAATAATAATAATAATTGGAGAAATTTCAGAACCCTTCGACATTCAAACAGGTGTGAGACAAGGTGATGGACTCTCTCCTATTCTGTTCAACGTCGTCCTAGACAAGGTTATGGAAGAATGGGAGAAGGAACTCAAGAAACGTGAATCTTGGAAACCGATCCGATTGGGCTTTCCCAAAAACAACCTCTACGTACCATACCTTGCATTTGCGGATGATCTGGCGATTTTAACAGAGGATGAGGAAACTGCCATCAAGCAGCTTGAGATACTTAAGGAATCTGCAGAAAAAGTGGGACTACAGATTTCATTTGAGAAAACTAAATTCTTCTGTTCAAAGACAGATATCACGAGCCTGAGAACAAAATATGGTAAAATCGACCGGGTCTCGTACTTTAAATACCTCGGAGAATTCATCGAACCGACAGGCCTTGAGAAGATCTCGCAGCAAAACCGTCTCCAAAAAGTCAAGAAGGCATTAGGGTTAGTTCAAGACATCTACGATAAAAAATGCATGTCAAGACAGACTAAAATTCGGCATTACAACACAGTCATAAAACCAACAGTCCTTTACGCAAGTGAAACATTGTCACTTAACAGTAAACAAGATTTAGAAGAAATAAAAAAGCAAGAGAGGAAGATCATCAGGAAAATCCTAGGAGCAAGATATACCCAAGATGGTTACAGGCTACAATCAATCAAAACAACAGAAACAGTTTCAAACATTGAAATTGACATAAAGAAAAGACGAATGAAATTCTTTGGACACCTCACAAGATTACCAGAAAATCGACTGTCAAAAAGAATATTAAATTATGTTAGCTCACTTAAGAATTCAACACATTGGCTGGACGAACTTCGAAAGGACCTCAAAAACGCAAACATATGTGCAACAGACATTTTAGAAAGAGACACCTTCAGACACAAAGTCAACAAGTGGGAAGTTACATCAGAGCAACCAAAGCAAAAACAGTGCAGACCGAAATGGTCGGAAGAACGTAAACAAGCCTTCTCAGAGAGAATGAAAGCCTATTGGAAGAACAAGAAGAACCCAAAGAAAGCTTGATTGAGTTGTTTGCTTAACGTCTTCCATTATTGGGAGAATACGCTAATAATAATAATAATAATAATTGCTTTACGCCCCACTAACTGATGATGATGATGATGATGATGATGATGATGATGATGATGATGATGATGATGATGATGCTTGTTGTCTAAAGGAGCCTAACATCGAAGATCATCGCCCCCCCCCAGTAACTACTTCTACGGTTGCTGGAGATGGCAAAGTGCCGGAATTTAGTCTCGCAGGGGTTCTTTCACGTGCCAGTAAATCTACCGACAAGAGGCTAGACAGGACATCCCTCAATCTACAGTGCCAAGGACAAGGAATGATTGTTTTATGACCTCTTTCTGTGGTTCTATTGCGAGCTATAGAAGAGGAGATTTTTAAATTGAAACTTATTTTGTTGCTCAATTACAATTATAAATATTTTACAGGTATCTGCGTATGCCCATAAAAATAATTATTAGTGTAATCACCATAGTGTACTGTCCAGATCTTCTCAAGTATTACAAAATAGCTATTTTTCTTTCCAACTATTATAAACAAAAAAACAGTAACTTGAAACAAGAACGCAAAATTCTTATAAACTTTTCGGCCCCATAAAAGAAAATGGAATTAGAATCGAAAGGCGAAATGCAGACCTCTATAGTTACACAGATAGTTTCGTCAGTACTGTGCGGAGGAGACGTTTGAAAATTTTTGGACACATTTTAGGATGGATATTAATAGACTCAAAAAAAGTTTATTCAATATAATACATTCTCAAAGGAGGAGAACCAATTGGCTGGGGGAAACAAGAGGAGACTTGAATGAATTGAATATCAGGGAAGACATGTTGAAAAATCGCCAAGTCTTCAGGACCTCAGTAAATAAACACATATTTGTGGTCAAAACTAGCAGCAGGACTGGTACAAAGTGGTCAGAAGAACGGAAGAAGCAACACAGTGAGTTCATGAAGAGATTTCGTAGGAATAGGAAGGCGAAAGTCATTAAACCAATGAACACATTCCAACACGCTCTATGAATGGGCATAATGAAACAAGAAGAAGGAACTTCAAAACAGAATTATATTTTAATTAAAATTTCAGCGAGTGTTCCTCTAAATATTTTCTAGTTCCCTGTAAAAGTATCGTATGCCTGAGACCAAAAGTTTAAGGACAGGAATCATGTTCATGAAATGTGCAGGTGTCCTTAAACTTTTGGTAGGACCTGTATTGTACCGTATTGCAGGAGTGTATGTTTCCATGACATATTTTCTCACTCCTAGAGCGTGATGCATTTAAGGTTGGGCCGATGACCCCGATGTTAGGCCCCTTTAAACAACAAGCATCATCAAACAACAAGCAAGCATTTAAGGTTCATTTTCCTGTACAGTGCAGCATTGGAAAACGAACACAGGGAACATGATCTGATGGACTGCATATCAGTTTCAGTTTGTGCCTGGGAGAAGTGATCAGTCTCAACGGAAATAGTGGATAGGAATAGCATCGTTAAATTCGCAGTTTTGACACCGAGGGACGATATGTGGTACGAAGAGGAAGAACCAAATTTCTCGTTACTGATTGTCATTTGTTAAGAAGGAAGCCATATTTTCCAGTATCGACTTAGTTAATGTAAATTTAAAGCTCTTCAGTCTCTCGAAAAGCCTCCGTGGCTCAGGCGGCAGCGCTTCGGCCTCTCAACGCTGTGTTCCGTGTTTCAAATCCCGGTCACTCCATGTGAGATTTGTGCTGGCCAAAGCGGAGGCGTGACAGGTTTTTCTCCTGGTACTCCTGTTTTACCTGAATTATTTCATTCCAGCCACACTCTCCACTACCATTTCATTTCATATGTCAGTCTTTAATCATTGCCTCAGAGGAGTGCAACAGGCTTCGGCAGCCGGCACAATTCCTATCCTCGCCGCTAGATGGGAGCTTCATTCATTCCATTCCTGACCAAGTCACTGACTGGAAAACAAGTTGTAGGTTTTCATTTTCAGTCTGTTGAAAAACACTCATTATAACACACGTGGCACTTAACGCTTATATGTGTTGTAATTAGTGTTTTCCGAGACTGACAAAGAGTCAAAGATACTTGTTTATTAGTGACAGTATAGGATATCTATCAATAGTTTGTACACCAAGCTTGATAGCTGCAGTCGCTTATGTGCGGCCAGTATCCAGTATTCGGGAGATAGTGGGTTCGAACCCCACTGTCGGCAGCCCTGAAAATGGTTTTCCGTGGTCTCCCATTTTCACGCTAGGAAAATGCTGGGGCTGTACCTTAATTAAGGCCATTGCCACTTCCTTCCCATTTCAAACCCTTTCCTATCCCATCGTCGCCATAAGGCATGCCTATGTCAGTGCGACGTAAAGCAAATAGAAAAAAAAGTTGGTACATTTGGTAAACGGGAACGAAACAAATCGTCACTGTTCGGGCAAAAGGTTATATCTTACAATGTTCTCCCTGTCCATTATTTTCCTTAATACTTGTCACGCCTCCCAGCCCCATATAGATATGCAGTCCATCATCGCAATTTTTGTTGTGTTCATTTTCGTATGCGAACGTGTAAAGGATAATGGACCTTAAATACATTATACCGTAGGGTTGCGTAAGTAAGTCATGCACACATACATTTCTAGATTGCGGTACGGTAAGGTTCATTGTCCTTTACACGTAAGCGAAGGAAAATTAACACCACGAATATTGTTCTGGTCGACTAAATATCCATATGCGGCTGGGAGGCGTGACCAGTCTTAAGAAAAATAATGGATGGGAAGAGCATTGTGAGATATAACCTTTTGACCGAGCAGTGACGAAATAATCACTAAAGCTTATCCCATTAACTAAACGGCGACTTGTGAGGTTCTAAATGCTTCTCTATCGGAAATTACCCGTTGTGTGAGTGATCGGAGTATTTAGCGAAACCAAGATAAAAATGGGTAGGTCCTGAGGAATATCTATAGGCTTTTTAAGCTCGGGTAACGATTTAGGAACTGTACTAATCTACCCAATGTAAACGAGAATCAATGGGGCAATGTTCAATATTTTGTAACTAATAAGAAGACAGATTATTTAATAAAATAATGAACATGTATTCCAAGGTGCAGAAATCTTCCTTCCACGACAATACACATTCAAAATAAGTTAATTTTGTTCGAAGAAAGTGCGTGTAATTGAGCACATAACATGGTTCTATTCTTATACTTCTCAAGAGTAGGATCAAGCCAGAATAGTTCCCTGAAGGTTACGTTGCAATTTACCATCATGTCAACATTTCAGATTTCTTAATATCACACTTCTTCAGCTTGAATACGTCGATGGAACCTATTCCTTCGCTCTTCCGTTCAATAAGCAACACTTTCGGGAATATTCGTTGTACTTGTTTTACACACCTGATTATTAAAAGCATAGAGGCTGTTCACTATAAATTCAGAGTAAGCAATTGCTCGTGTTATGCTGATTCATCAATGATAGGGCCTTACCGATTCCATGTGGATTACCTTCGCAAATTTACATTATAACGTGACATTCCTCATATTCTATCGTTATGAGACATTTATTGACAAGCCATAGTTCTTTTAAGATGTTTTCATGTTGATGGGACCTACACTAAGAGGTCTTTGTCACTCAAGAGTTCAATGGAACCGCTGCAATTTTCAAGTAAATTCATTACAAGAACGGATAGAAACGAGTGGAAGTGAAGTTGTATTAACTGCTTTTACGGTTTTTAGAGAAGTCGAAGTGGCTGAATTTTGTCCCGCAGTATTTCTTTTTAGCGACACTAATTCTACCAGTACGTGTGTGGCGTATTTTGGCACCTTCAAACACCAATGCACAAAGCCATGACCAAACCCGTCAGCGAAGTTGTAGAGCATTTATTTGATGCTTTAAAATATTTAGATGGCGAGGTGTCATGATATTGGAATGGAGGGAGTAGGTAGTAGGAGCAAGTGTAGCTGTAGGAGACGATGATTAAACTCGACGTGCTAGAATTTCAGCTTATGCGATGTTGAAGCGGAAGAAGCTACCGCACAAGTATAAAATGGGGTATTTTGGAACTACAAATGCATAAAGCTGAGTGAAAAATGTTATGCGTCATATGTGAGTTTGTACTTCTGGTCTTTTAAATATACCGTTTCGAATTGCTGTGAAGACCATTTTATTTTCAGTTGCCTGGGAATATCATTCCAGATTTAATAAGCAAATGGCATTACCAGGGAAACATTGTCTTGAAATGTATCTGGTGTATGAGTTAGAAAACTACGTCTGTGAATAATACTCTGCGTCGAAGGGAAACGTTGTCAATTCAATTCGATGTTGACAGTGATGAATTGTATTTGCCTCGCGCGGTTATAGCAGCCAGTTTTTGGCTCACAAATTGACGTAAAATATTATTAATGGCCGCACTGAATTTACGCTTAATATCGACAGACTTGAAGAAGCTTGAAACAGTAACACAAGATATATCTATGATACGTGAAACTTAGCTTTCATTGACTCTTACTCTGTATGAGGTATATTCAGACAGGGATTGATCTATCTAGCTTATATCAGCAATAACACTCGGAGAGACTGCGGTGAAAATTTGCGCTCTTGACCAGACTGTCAGGGCAAGTTTCATCTATTTTCCAGAGATCAGGGAGTTAGCACTCCGTTCTACTAATTGTATTGCTACTATTTGTCTGAAAATAAGGTTCATTAATAATGAAATTCGAGTTAAACTTTCCCTCTAGTTTCTGCTGAATGACACGAAATTCTGTTCAGAAGTTAGTTATAACCGACATAATATATAAAGTAGATATTGTCTGACACCTTGGCTGAATGGTCATTTGGTTCATAGGGTCCCAGTTTCGATTCCGATTTGGTTCGGGGGTTTTAGCTTTGTCTGATTAATGCGTCTGCTTTATGTTAGTCTTAATAAACCCTTTTTCACACACGCCCAGCTCCTTACCAACCACCACAGAGAAAAAATGAAGTGAATGTATCACTCAGTGTTGGATTGGCGTTAGAAGGCAATCAAGCCATGAAACTGGTCAAAATCTTCATAAAATTCCGACCCTAAACAATTGGGAAAAGGCCAGGAAGATGATGATAGCATCTTAAGAGTATATGAAACTTCGCTAATACGTTGGCCCTACTATATTTCTCGCTGTACTGAGGGAGTTGACCGTGCGGTTCTCGGTGATCTGCTGTGAACTTTCATTCAGGAGATAGTGGGTTCGAACCCCACTGTTGGCAGTTCTGAACATGGTTTTCTGTGGTTTCCCATTTTCACACCATGCAAAAGCTGGGGCTGTACCTTAATTAAGGCCATGCCCGCTTCCTACCCACCTCTAGCCTTTCCTATCCCATCGCCGTCATTAGACCTATCTGTGTCGGTACGACCCAAAGCCAGTTGTAAAATCATTTCTCGCTACCATCTGAAATGTGGTAATATATTTCTTTGAATCCTGTAAGGGACTGGTAATATTTCTAACAGCAACGCCCACTTTAGGTAACACAACCTTCACGACCTCCAGAAACCAAACCCCAAGGTGCAACATTGTCGAAGGGCCTTGGCGTACCAAGCGGCTGCTGGTCAGCCTGAAGGCCTGCAGACCTGGAGATCCTCGGCCGTTATTCTTGGTTTTCTAGACCAGGGCTGCTCTTAACCGTCAGGTGATTCCTCAATTAAAATCACAAAGGTTGAGTGAACCTCGAACCAGCCCTCAGATACTGGTAATAATCCCTGACCTGGCCGGAAATCCAACCTGGGGACTTTGGATAAGAAGCGGACACACTGTCCCTACACCATGGCGCCGGCACACCACGCCTTCAGATTAAACCTAGTATTGGTGATTGTCCTTTTACTTTTCGCTAGTGTTTTAAGTTCGCACTAGTTTGTTGGAGGTTTTAGGTGACGCAATCCTGGGGAAAGTAGTCTCTATTGAGGTACAGACCCCCAGCATTTTGGTGATTGCCCAGGATTAGGTTGGAGTGATAAATCCTACCATGTCTATTCCCATAGCCAATGGTACAAGCAACAGCTCGTGTAACTGCATATATCTGAATCAAGAATAAAGATAGGTCTCCCAGGATGTGAAGTCACAAAGTATTCCAGCATTTACCTCAGTTAAAAGTAAGAGATATTGGATATAATCCGACAGAAAAGCTAACAGTTTTCTTCTTCTTCCACTTTCCCCAAACTTGCGGGGTCGCGTGTGCGATCTGCGTTGCACATGTGGCCTTGACCCTGTTCAACTTCCGGATGCCCTTCCCGACGCCAACCATACATGAAGGGATCTAATCACTATTGTGTGTTTCTGTCGGGGTAGTGTGGTGTATTGTCTGAATAGGAAGATGGGAGGTTTGGAACAAACATAAACAGCAAGTTCCCGTGCCAACAGTGTTAATCAGATGCGATTAAAATACCGGACCTGGCCTGGAATCGAACCCGGGACACTACGAACAGAAAGCCACAGCCCCGAACATTCAGCCAAGGAGTCGGACATAGAAAAAGCACTCAGTATAACCACTAATATTTAACAATTTGCAAGCTCAAAACAATTAATTTTTGGTTCTTAGTCCTAGTCATGTCCTAGCATGCATAACTATGAGCGAATATAAAATAAGGCGAGTTGGAATTTAAGCTGTCGATGACCTTGTTTCATTCTGCAATTGCCGTAGACTTGTTTTATTCGCTTATATGAAATATGTATCTCAAAGTTACGCCGCAAAACCCCTACTTCTCTGAGGTACTGCACGTATTAGCTATTTTCCATTCATTACATAAAATTTTCTCAAGGCAGTAGGCCCTATATACTAATACAGCCCATGCTCCATCCTGCAGACTCACCACACTAAGCCTTCCGACATCTTCCTTCAGCCGATCCAATATCTTCCCATTTCCAGCATGATCCACCAATTTCTGTTACAACATTCTCCGCCAACGAAATATATCCATTGTTTGTATTTATACTCTTCTGGCTTCACCGCAGCTTTTCTCGTTTTCTAACATACCTTAGCTTTATGTTGTGGTACATTTCACTATAATGGCTTCGGTAGTCTTTACTGGTTTTAGAACATTTATAATGTATACTACCTCACATTATGCAAGGTATAGGAAAATCGACGTCCAGTGATAATTGAGATCGGGGTAATTACAATGAGGTTGGCAGCTTGCCGTTTAACTACAGTTTTCGTCCAGAGTCACGTGGGGAAATGTAAAGTAATGTAGTTTTGCAACCATAATTTATCAGATGCGAGTCTCCGCAGTCCTTCTGCTTGATCGCAGCTCAATTTTTACTTCCCAACGACGATGCGGTTGAAGGGAGTATTGTATTCATGCAAACGTCCAACATCCGGAACACACTTTCCTGGCCAGTGACTTATATAATTCCCATTATAGGCGGGACGGCGTAAGGTTGCACTTGATAGTGCTATTTGATGTTGGCACCAGTACAGAAAGCAAATGAGGAACGTCACCCGTCAATCATGAAGACCAATCCAATAATCTTGGATATAGTCATAGACATTATACTTAGCAGTTCGTATTGAAATTTGTATTGTGCTAATAACCATTTATTTATTTAAAAACATGAAAATATATTGTTAATGTAACGTGTAATTAAATAATGTTATTGTTTTCAACGTCCCACTAACTAGATTTTTATTTTTTCTGAGACGCTGGGGACCCGGAATGTTGTCCCGTAAGAGTTCCTTTACGTGCCAGTAAATCTACCGACACGAGGCTGGCGTATTGGAACATCTTCAAATACCAGCGGACTGAGCCAGGATCGAACCTGCCAAGATGGGCTCTGAAGGCCAACGCTCTACCGTCTGAACTACTCAGCCTGGCTGTTATGTAATGTTTGAGCTAGCCTCAAAATATAGATTAAAAATTTTCATTTGGGTTTTGGTAATATGGCAAGTATAGGGTGACATTAATAAACGATGTATTGCCATTTTCCCTGTTGTCGCTAGCACGTGCTCATCTGTGGTTCATGCGTATCTGAAAAGTGTTGTATTCCTTGTGAGATACTGTGACTTCATTTTAACTAGTGCAGTGCGATGTTATGGAAACGACGACGACATAGTGATGAATCGCGAAGTGAAAATCTTTCGTGCCGAGAAGCGCCATTTAATAGTCAAGCATGTGAATAAGTGCGGGGAACTCGTGAGTTTTACAAGAGTGAAAGGGAATTCGTACACATTTTGACCGTCCCTCTATTCCTCTAGATCAAAAAGTGGTAGGAAGACTATAACCTCCATATTTTCTTAAATTTAGTAGATTTTACTCGTAACCATTTTTGATAGCACCGATATATCGTCGTTGCTGGGACAAAACCTCCTATGTAAAATATTTTAGCTTAGAACTTTGGCCGGTAAAGTTCCGTCATCTAAGGTGCAATATTGTGTGAATGTTGTCAAGGCATTCTCGCTCTTCATAATGAATGTGCTGCGGGTCAGTATATCTCCAAAAATATTATCACATAGGAGGTTTTGTCCCGGCAACGACGATATTTTATTGCAACATTTATACGTGCATTTAAAGTGAGATTCGTGTCGGTCGATTTCTTCTGTATTTTTTAACAGCGCGATAAATAGGAACCTCCTTGTAGATTTATCTACTATATTTTTGTGTGATTTTATATTTTATTATAGCCTTAATCAGTGTGTTGAATGTGCGATTTCATTTGTATTATGCATTTTCGCAATGAATCTGAAAGCATGTTTCTAACAACTCACGGTGCCGTGCCATCCGCTATTATTATGGCGGTAACAGCACTTCAAATAGCATTGCAATGTGACCAACTTTTTGGACAGCTCTGCTGTGCAACCTTAGGCCGGCCTGCCCACCCTAACTTTTGTCTGCTGTTGGGTCATTGGGTGACCCGATTCCCACTTTTGATTTATGCTGCTACCTTGTGTCGACATCAGAAAATGTAGACAAAATTCTGCTCTGAAGTTTTTAGGTTGAAGGGCGTGTTTGTTTACATACCGTATGTGTACGTTAATGGATGGCAGGAGCGTCCGCTTTTGGAAAGTGAAGTGATTTTCTGCACCAGGGAGATGGATATAGCTAATTATAAACGATTTACGTTACCGGTATGAAAAATTAATCTGAAGTGTTTCAGTTATAGATTTAGCACATTTTAAGTTGCATTATGGGTAAATAAATATAGTGTACGTAATGGTAAAACAAAGGAATCCACTTTCTTCACGTTACAATGATTATTTATACCCAGAATTCTTATTATGTTACAAGGTTACTACTAGTGTTATTCTGAACATCACAGACAGGTTAAAACGTCGGTCACTCTACATTTCGTTTACAAACTCTTTGTTTTCTTCTGTAGTCTATTGTCAGCGGAACATCCTTCACCTGAAGAAATATCGGCGTTTGTTTGCACCCCTAACTTTACTTGAAATGCTGGTTAGAACTGTATTCAGTGTAAATTATTTGTATTTTAGCATAATATACAATGCACAATGAATTCTCTTATTCACATTCTATGCCCTTATTTTTGAGTGTGCAAGTGTTCGGCTACTGTACATTTCAGTTCCAAAATTTGTGTCAGTTAGGTATGCTGACAACCGTTGGGATATGTAGTTCCTGAATTTCAGGCTTCCAGCATTTTAAAAAATTGGAATAAAATAGTTTCTCATTTCTTGACCTTCTATCACTACAAAAAATTAATTAGTTTCTAGAAATTAATTTCTTAAATAATTTGGTCAGGAAAGGGTTAAGACGCCGTGAGGGGCTCCTTTCGTGGGCCGCAGATCTCGTCCAAAACATTACTTTTCGTGTACCAATAGAATCTGTTTTGAAAATTGTGACTTAGATGGTTAAAATCTAGCCTCATTTTCATTGTGTTCATCTTCATAATCGCGATCTCGTCGTTGAAGAAATAAAACATTGTATGTCAAAATGTTCTTCCTAAAGACTTGTCTCCTCTCCCAGCCACAACTGCATATGAAAATTATCAGAAAAATGTTCGTTGTGTTCATTTTCCTGTGCTAATAGGTAAAGTAAAATGAGCACTGCTGTACCGTACTGTAAGAATATATATTTGCGTGACGTATTTCCGCACTCCTACAGTGTAAATCATTTTCCTTTTCAGCTTTGAACAGCAAAATGAACATGGTGGACTGCATATCAATAGGTGGCTGGTGGCTGGTGGTACTTCATTGACTATCTGCGATGTCTGAGGGCACGTTTTGTGCATAATGGAAATATAAAGCCTTCTGTACCAAACACACATTCTATTTATTTGGAATATAGTTACGATAAGATGAACATATTACTAGAAATAATTCAATTCAATGTACACCAGTGGAACATCTGCGGAGATTCAAAAGTCGCTGGTATGTCGATGGCCATGCAAGAGGGATTTACCAAATTCTACCACTTCGTGTCTGTGTTGGGCGCTCGAAACATTGAACAATATTACATCAGACGTGACTAGAAATCAAGAAATACAGACCTGGAGAGTAAATGTCTAGAACATTCCACTGCTTGATCATGAACGGTGTTTCTCTAACCCATTTACATCAAGCTTTACCTTGGAAATAATTTAATGATAAACCTTAAGGGGCACAAATCCAAAAGATAATATGCCTGTATACAGCGAGGTCGGAGCAACGTGAACCGGGTATATGAGCGTTAGAGCGTTCGTCGTACTGATAGGTAATCAGAAAAAATTACGTCATTATCCCGCGCCGTTGTCATTTTATCAGTTGCAGAAGTTAACCAATCAGATCGCTTCACGGGAGAATTCAAGTGTGCTTTACGGGACGATGTTGCTAAATCTGCACGCGCCTTGGTCGGGTTTGAGAGCCATGCCGAGAAATGAGCATCAAACACTAGCACACCGTGAGTTTGAGCCAATGCCACCGTAACGTGCTTGCTACTGGCCGAGCTTATCAGCAGGGAGGTCCTTGTTTTAGTATCTGCCCTGAAGAAGTTCATTTGTTCTGTTGGCGCTCTCACGCTAGTCATAAGCCACGTGCAGATTTAGCAATGCCGCCTCGTAAAGCCCATCTGGAGTCGCTCGCGAACGATCTAATTTGATAAATTCACCGGCTAATACGATGACAATGAACGAGATATCGACGTGATTTTTCAAATTACTCATCATTACGACCAACTCTCTAACGATCATATACAAGGTTGACATTGTTTCCGACCACCCTGTATTTACGTAAAAATATTTGTTTTAAATTATCTGTGAAACTAAGAGGAGACGTTCTATTCAGGCACGGATAAGAAAATTATCAGGTGGTCAACTATTGGAAGAAAATGAGAATGTGGAAATATTTTCATATAGATATTCCTAGCTTTCCTAGATAAAAAAACACCTGAATTTAAGAAAGGAGTGTAGAAATGTCGTTAATGGAAATACGTTGTCCCCTTTATTGGAATTTCGTTATTTCCATTCCTATTTTTAGTTGCATTCAGGAAACCTTCGGGCTCTCAGTGATTAGGTAGGTGAAAAGAAGCTTCACGAATATTTCAGAATGATGGAGAAAATGTTACTGGAGTTTTTAATAGGCTCTTGTAGTTCCTAAACCGTGAAGAGTAAGAGAATTGGCGCAGAAGACAATTATCTCTTAAGCATTTCTTAGTTTCTAATTCTGTACTTAGTTCTTATTTTTCACGTTACAGTAAGTGCCTGTATTCACTGTAGGTATGTGAAGTCCGTATTTCTAGTGTAATATTTGACATTACGCATAATTTCATGAATTGTATACGGTATCAGTTATATGCGATAATGTAAAATCTATACGTGATAGGAGAAATTTTGACTCTGGGGAATGTAGATTCATCTGTGGAGACGAATATTATGAATATTGTGATTATTTTATTCATTAGCCTTATAAGAACGTTAATAATATTGAAAGTAATCTAAAAGAAAGTAAATAGATTTCGAGTCACGATTTTGGGTGATACATTGAACTTAAGTCCTTGGACGTAGAATTTTATCGATAAAAATATGTTAGCAAACTTTTTGGAATTAGTATTAACTTTCAATGTGTTTGGCTAAGTATTGCCTAAAAACAATTTATTCGCGTGTGATGTAATGAGTAATACATATTCTAATTTTTCATTAACGTTGCTGGTGGGCCGTGGTAAGCGCAGTGGGTGATCTACTTGCAATCCATCTGGACAACCGATGTTTGAGTCCCGGTATATCCCAAGTTGAAATTTTCACTGGAAATTACGTGGCGTTTAAAGTGAACCAGGGTAATTCTAGTAACTCTAAATAATACTGAGCTGATATGAAGACATCTGAAATATTATAAAGTTAATAAATCCATGTTTTCTATGAAATAACCTATTAATTTGGCTCTGCATTTCTCCGAACTCATGTAGAGCATACAGCGATTTATTACTGGGGTTAAGGAGCGGAGGGAGGGGGGAAATTTAGGGACAGTTCAAGCAGACTACTTTATCGATGGCTGAGAACGAAAGTGTTACAAGAGAAAATCTAAAGCATTCATGCCATGAAGCAATCCTACAGCAATTCGATGTTCTGGTATTAGTCGCTTTGCTTAATTCTAAAGGGTACATTTTGTGTTGTAACCCTTTTCCATATTATAATAAATAATGTAAGATTGATGTACACATCAGTTTTTATGAATAGTGTGTAACAAGTTTATTTTTCAAAGTTAGTAATGTAAACTTCTAAAACTTCTAACTATTCTCCTGAAAAGTCATGGATTTTGAATTTTAACCCTTTAGTTCCTTTCCTTCTCGGCCATCGATATACAGTGCTAAGGGAAACAGGTTTAAGCAAGCGATTAGTGTACCACACGAGCTTGACGGAAGAAATAGATATCGTTCGAGAAATTATTTGCTTCTTACCGTAATGTTCGCATCCATCACTCAAGTGTAACAGCATGGACCTCATTAAACTGCATCCTTCAAAGTGTAGTCTATTTACTCATTATCCATTCGTCTTAACTAAGTATCTCCTGAACATCCTTATCTGTCGCTACCGGGCGAGTTGGCCGTGCGGTTTCGCGATGAATGGGAAGTTTTTACTTACTTGTGTACGCTCAAGTGATGGCAAAATGTATTTTTAATGCTATTTGTTCGGGGCGTTCATCTAAAGAGATATTTCCCCCTACTTGCACCATATGATATGAATCTGCGTGCAATTGGAATTGCGGAAGTGTAGAGTGTTGCATGTGAGGAAAGGAACGTTAAGGACGACACAAACACCCAGTCCCCAGGACAGGGATATTAATAATTTACAATTAAAAACCCCCGACCCGGCCGGGAATCGCACCCGAGGCCGCCGGGTAACAGGCGGACGCGTTGCCCCGTACACCACGGGGCCGGACTGGCGCAATGTTTAATTTGTCACAAAACCTTCAACCAATTAAAGAAATTCAATCTAAAACCACATTATATTGCTTATCATAGAAGGAAACGATCAATATAAAGATCGTCCAGCAGTAATGAAGCGACTAAAGGAGGAAATGATCGACCATTTAATTACTGCGTTGATGGGGTGAAAGTTCCTTATGGGGATCACTGTATGTACCTAGGTGTTAATATAAGGAAAGATCTTCATTGGTGTAATAACATAAATGGGATTGTAGATAAAAGGTACAGATCTCTGCACATGGTTGCGATGGAATTTAGGAGCTGTAGTAAGGATGTAAAAGAGAGGGCATATAAGTATCTGGTAAGACTCCAACTGGAGTATGGTTCCAGTGTATGGGACGCTCACTAGGATTACTTGAATAAAGAACTGGGAAAAATCCAAAGAAAAGCAGCTCGATTTGTTCTGGGTGATTTCCTACAAAGCGTAGCGTAACAAAAATGTTGCAAAGTTTGGGCTGGGAAGACTTGGGGGAAAGGAGAAGAGCTGTACGACTAAGTGGTATGTTCCGAGCTGTCAGCGGAGATGTGGCGTGGAATGACATTAGTAGACGAATAAGTTTGGGTGGTGTCTTTAAAAGTAAGAAGGATCAGAATATGAAGATAAACTTGGAATCGCGAAACGACAAGGAAATCGGGAGGCTCAACTTTGAACCTTCTGTAGTAAGCTGCATTATATTAATTGAGACTAAATACGAATGCAAAGTACAGTCATACAGTACACAAGGGAACAGCTGACTGTGACGCGTCACACCCCTGTGGCAATACAATGTGCTCGCTGCCAGTTTCCCAGCATCTGCACATCACTGACTCAGGCGATGTGCGATCATGCTGGTGGACTCCTCTCCCAATTTTAAAGGATTTTCCAGCTGATGCAAGCTTGACTCTTGCTTTATTTTGAGGATAGATATTTGGAAGTATTTTATGTAGTTTATGGCACTCCTTGTCCGGATAAGGGTTTGTTAAAATCAACGATGCCTTTGATTTATTTGGGAATGTATAAGTGTAATATTTCTCCTGCTGTAAACAGCAACCGAAGTAACTCAGCTCACCTGCGGATTATTGGCCAAAACTCGGCGACTAACAAGCCACGTGAATGCTAGATGCTGTAAATATCTCGCCTACTTTTAACGCCACATTCATCCACCTCTATTAAGTTCTTCAATTTTCATAAACTTATAATGAACAATGAACAGAAAAATTGAAGATTATGTTATGAAATAGTTATAATAATATTCACTCTGAAGATTAAATTCGTAAACCAATGCCCAAATATATTCAAATCAGAGATAATCTAATTTCTAACCACATACGACTATTTCACAATTAATAATAAGTAAAGCAATACCTAAGTGCACCATTTGGGTCAGCGGTTAAATAAAAACAAAGTAATCAAGAAAATATGTTCAATTTCTTGACAGATATTTAATAAAGGAGGCATAATTCATTAACTCATACCCAGAGAAAACTTAACGCTCTAAAAAGAAATAAAAGAAGAAAATGATATTTACCCATAGTCAAACATCATCCACGCAGGGCAATGGATTAAGCATTATGACGTTATAATGTTCCATCTTTATTGTTAATATTTTTATTGTTCGTCAATTTTTATAATATTGTATGAATTATCTTGAAACTTTAGTACATCACATTCTGTTTTGCTCGCAATAGAGACGTTCTACTTGGGAATATTACATAGTTATAGAATGTTCAATTAAATGCATTTAATCTGAACGCAGGCGAATTCCGAAGTGTTCTTTATCCATCATCCTATTTTTAAATCACCGTAAATGTCCAGAATATCTGATTTCAGAAGTGAAAATGATTATCATTGGGAAGATTACTACCGAAATACTTATAGAAAAACTGATCCCCTTCTTGTAAAGTATTATTTTCAAACTTTACTTTAAATTGAGCAGCCGCGTAAATTACAAACAACTTCCAGTTTGAAAATGTATTCAATTGCGCTCTTTGACACACTGACATCAATTTAAAATAAATACTCAGTTTGAGGAGAGGAGTTGGTTTCATAAGAACCCGCATTTAGAAATGATTCAAGGTAAGACTTCCCTCCTGCCTATGCAGAGATTGAAACATGTCAGGTGAGCGCCTTCTCGATGGCAATTTCCCCAGGGGAGACTAAAGCGTTCGTAAATCCCCGAGCTGTGTGGCCAGCGCATTACTCATCACCGCAGATTCTTTTTTGCTAGACCATACTCTGTCATACTACGCCTGGAATCCTTTCTCTTCGTATCTTGCTTTAAATTGAACTCTAGAACTATTCTCTTTAGGGTCGGATTTAAGCCTAGTTTTACGGCAGGGTGCTCTTTCCGGTGTCAACCATACTCGCTATTACGCGTTCATGTGGTGATTGGTAGTTCGATCTTTTGTACGTAAATGAAGACATATACTTAGACGAAAACCAATAAAAAATCCCCGCGTTAACCCTTTCGATCACCTTGTCCTCAGTTGAGGATGTCATACTCTCTGTAAATACTTTTCCATGCGGGAATTTAAGACTTTTTCGATGACAAGAAATAAATTGCGACCGAAAGGGTTAGTCTATATAGGCCCTATAAGTGCGCACTTGTTTTGTGTTGAGTGAGTGTTATGGGGTTAATTACCTCAGAATTTTCAATGACAGGAAATAAATTGTGACTGAAACCGTTAAAGAAATTATCCAGACACGGCTAAAATCCCCGATCTTAATGAGAAATAACCCAAACCCTTTGAACTGAAAACCAGCGAGCAGAAAAAATCGAACTCGCGAACAATCCATGTAAATATCTCTCTTCATTTACTTGAAATTATGACCGTTATTACACTTTTAGACCGACTATGGAGTCGGCCTACAAGTTTGGCCTAATGGATCCCGGGTTAGATTCCCGGCCAGAACCGAGATTTCAACCTTTATTGGTTAAATCCCCTGGCTCTGAGACTGAAAATTTGTGTCGTCTTCAAAATTAGATTTCATCGTTGGCAAGATCCCTGGCTCATGGACTCGCATGTCACCGCTGAGTGACAACTGAAAATACCTGAACTAGGACCCTCCCGTGGCCATACGCCATTTTCATTCCACTTGCACGGTATATCTCACTCATTATTCTAAAGGGAGCGATGAATTTCGGAACTCTGAAACGCTGACCAACATATTACCACCGAGTGGATAGGCCACGTAACTGTGGGCCTGCATTTGGGAGATTCGAATCCCACTGTCGGCAGCCTTGAAGAAGGTTTTCCGTTGGTTTCATACTTTCAAGACAGGAAAATGCTGGAGTTGCACTTCATCAATCAATCAATCAATCAATCAATCAATCAATCAATCAATCAATCAATCAATCAATCAATCAATCAATCAATCAATCAATCAATCAATCAATCAATCAATCAATCAATCAATCAATCAATCAATCAATCAATCAATCAATCAATCAATCAATCAATCAATCAATCAATCAATCAATCAATCAATCAATCAATCAATCAATCAATCGCCCAGGTGGCAGATTCTCTATCTGTTGTTTACCTAGTCATTTTCTTAAATAATTACACAGAGTTTGGAAATTTATTGAACATCTCCCTTGGTAAATTATTCCTGTCCCTAACTCCTCTTTTTATAAAAGAATATTTGTCATCTTGAATTCCAAATTTATCATCATACTGTGATCTTCCCTACTTATAAAAATACCACTAATAATTATGCATTTAATAATGTCATTCCACGCCATCTCTCCACTGCCAGCTCAGGACATACCACATAGTCGAGCAGCTCGTCTTCTTTCTCCCGAGTCTTTCCAGCCAAAATTTTCCAACATTTCCGTCACGTTACTCTTGAGCGTCAACTCGAGAGGCCTGCACCAGTACACTCCGGAGGCCATGCGCCCCTGTCAAAAGGCGATAACGTCGTTAAAAGATGTTGCAATTTAAGCATGACGAATCCTTTCGGTGGTTATTCTTGGTTTCACCGTCACATAGCAATCACGTGGGCTGACTAGTCCTCAGTGCCCTGACCAGGTCGGAAATTAAACCCGAGACCTCGGCGTGAGAGGAAGGCACGATGCTAGCAGTAATGTGTTGCAGGAAGCTGAAATGTAGTATACACTGAATTTTCTGCCTTGTTCTGTTATCAGCCAGGGTGTTCTTGTTTTGTTTCGTTGTGTCCCTACGTTTTCCATGTTGTTGAACTCAATACTCATCCATGATTCATAAGTTTCTGTCTTTCAACATTACATAAAACGTGACGTCCGTACTCAGTTCACCAGTGTGAGCGAACGAAGCCTTGCAGCAATGGTCGTGTGCTCATCAGCTTGTGTGAACATTGGGGCATGAAATTGAAAACTTTTCTCCAAACAGAGTGTGTTTCATGATATCTGATTGGTACCCAGTGCTATTTAAATTACACAGCCATTATTTTGTGCTGCAGTACATCGGCCTTTACAGTAGAGCAATAAACGAAATCTTTCTTTATCAGACCAATACACCTCAACTAGTTGTGTTCAGTAATCCCCCGGTTATTCGGGCTAATGAGGGGAGGATATTCTAGATTAATACAAAACAGGGGTAATCGAATTAAATGCAGTGTACAGAATTAATTCTCTTTCTCCCTTCTCAGGGTACCACTTATGCCTTAGTGCAGCATATAATTGTCCATAAGAAAACTTCTACGTTTTGAATATCCTCCAGCTTTTATTTTCTTAAAATTGCGGGTAGATTGCACACTTCGTCTTTTATCGGCCGCCAACTTAGCAGCCAACGCTTCCATACAGATTTTTTTTCTATTTGTTTGATTTACTGTTGAAACAGATTTCTTTACTTTTTCTGCCTTGATGAGAAAATACTGAAGATCATACGGGCCGAACAACTGAAATTTTCAATTTTCTCAGAGACTCAGGACCGATGACAACGGATAACGTACACTATTATCACGTAATGTGTGATTCATTTCTGTCATAACAGTAAATCATCTTAACAGCTCAAGTTGGAGAAAGAAAAACTGAAAATCATGAAAAATAACTTACGATATGTACATTTATTTATTACAGTATTTATTATTTTATTTAATCTGTTTACTCTCCACGGTTGGCTTTTACCTCGGACTCAAAAAAGGATCAGTGACCCGACGCGGGAGACATTTGGTTGGGATACGAACTTGGATGGAGGACCAGTACCTCACCTAGGCAGCCTCACCTGGTATGGTGAAGAGGGGCCTTATGGGGGATGGGAAGATAGGAGGGGACAGGCAAGGTAGAGGGAAGGAAGTGGTCGTGGCCTTAGGGAAACCATAGAAAACCACTTCAAGGATAGCTGAGGTGGGAATCGAACCTTCCTCTACTCAGTTGACCTCCCAATGTTGTGTGGACCACATTCCAGGCCGCGTACCACTTTTTAAATTTTGTGGCAGAGCCGGAAATCGAACCCGGGCCTCCCGGAGTAGCAGCTTATCACACTAACCAGTACACCACAGAGGCGGACTATTTATTCATTTAATTATTTATTTTTATGTTTGTATTTTTATTGATTTCCTCACTTTGCACAAATAACCCTCAAACCGGATTAAGCACACACTAATGATCAAGAGTTTTCTGTAGCTATTATTAACGAGATTATTTTCAGTATCTTGAAAGAAAATGAAAACTGAATATCCTTAGCCTACATCCAGTTATTCGACCGGGTCAGGAATGAATTAATGAAGTCCCAATCTAGCGGCGAGGAAAGGAGTTGTGGCGGCTGCCGAATCCTGTTTCACTCCTTCAGGGCTAAATATTTATTACAGACAGGTGGAAAGATATTGGAGAGTGTTGCCGGAATGAAAGATGACAGAGAACCCCGGAGTAACCGGAGAATAACATCCGCTTTGTCCAGTACAAACTTCACATGGAATGACCGGGATTTGAACCTCGGAACCGAGCGGGGAACCGTCGGCGCGCTGCCGCCTGAGCCATGGACGCTGATATTGAGAGAAAATACGAATGTAAAAGTCCTTCAAACTGTACAAATTTAGTTTTGTTTGTTCACTACCAATTTTTGTCTCATGCTTGTTTCTTGTCTCGGATTACGTTTTATAAATTTGAAAGCAGGCTCAGTTCTAACTCGTATCTGTTGTTCGTTATAATATCACGAAAAATTGGCGGAACAGAACTGCGGAGCCAATTATCCCGGTATTAAATATGAGTGAAACAAGGGACTCTGCTCCCTATGCAGCCAATTAAAGTATGGGTTGTAAGGTCAGTAGCTGAATGTAGTTTAGTCGACTTGGCAGACTGATATGCAATGTCTCTTTTTGGCACAGTGAGGAAACTTTCAGTTGCTGGGTTCTTTGGCGGAGGGTTCATGTCGCTGTAAGCTTGTATTCGGGATACGGTAGGATCGAAACCCATCGTCGGCAGCTCAAAAGACAGTATTTCACGCTTTTCCATTTGCACATCACGAAGATTCTGGGGTTGTAGATTATAGTCGCTTCCTTCCCAATCCAAGATCTTCCCTATACCATCGTTGCAATAAAACATGACTGATACGGTATGACGTAAAAACATTTGCAAAAGTCATATTTTTGTACTTTCATACCTGATAGGTACATATCGATGAAAAAAACAAACTTCTTCTAATCTTCAGTCTACTGAAAACGTAACTCACCAAAGCTGGACCTGCTGTTAAATGTAATCATTTCTGATTGTCTTTCTATGCTGCATACAATGAACTGTACGGTTTTTACTATTCGAATGGAAGATGCTAGACATTACGCTACCGAGCTCGATAGCTGCAGTCCCTTAAATGCGGCCAGTATCCAGTAATCGGGAGATAGTGGGTTCGAGCCCCACTGTCGGCAGCCCTGAAGATGGTTTTCCGTGGTTTCCCATTTTTACACCAGGCAAATGCCGGGGCTGTACCTTAATTAAAGCCACGGCCGCATCCTCCTTACAATTCCTAGGCCTTGCCTATCCCATCATCGCCATAAGACATATCTGTGTCGGTGCGATGTAAAGCAAATAGCAAAAAAAAAAAAAAAAAGGCATTACGCTTACATTCCTGTTCAAGACATTGTGAACCTAATAATTGAATTTCATATTAATTCACTGACTCGTTAGGACGCACATTAATGAAGCAGTTGATACATAAACACTTTGCAGATCAGTATTTAATTAGGCCTAGTTTTGGTGTGTGTGGGTGTACGTGTTCGATTCCTACCACTTAGCAAACTGGAAATAGCTGTCCCTGATATCGTTAACTTGGAATGGTAGCCACTATCCCAATATCTGCCCAATTAATTACAATCACACATTTGTGTCATGCATTAACTTCCATCAGCAGACAAGTTTTAGGAATAACCTTGCAGATACTGTAGGACAGTGACGGAGGTCACGTTGCCGTATCAAGTCCCATTCTTTAATGATAGCCTGTTCGAGGCCTTGGAGAGTCTTTGGTGGAACAGGACGCCCACGAACACTTCTGTCAAGCCTATCCCGCACATGCTCGAGGGGATTAAGGTCGGGACTCAATGCTGGTCATTCCATCTCTTGAATGTCCAGTTCTCGCAAGACAGCTCTGGTGATGTGCGCTACATGAACCCTGGTATTGTCGTGTATGAGTACGAATTCATGGCAACACCTTATGCAGCAACCAACACAAGCTGTAGCAGTATCTGCTCGATGTACCCCGCAGCGGTAAGATTACCAAGGATGACGACGACAAGATCCGTACGGCCATCAATACTGATGCCACCCCACAACATCACAAAACCTTTTCCGAATCGGTCGCCTTCTCGGACAACATTTGGAATGTACAGCTCACCACGGCGTCTCCATACACGTTGAGGTCCATCACGCTGTGTGAGGGGAAATCTGGACTCGCCTGTGAACAGCACAGGTCTCCATTGTCAATGATGCCAGTTGACGTGGATACGGGAAATAGAAGGCGAGCTGCGCGATGTTGCTGCGTTAAGCGGGGCACTCGAACAGGACATCTGGGTCGTGAGGACGCTTCTCTTAACCTGTTATTTACTATCTGGTCAGACAATGTAACTGACTCATCTGAGGTCTTGTTGCAGTTCTCTGGGAATTTATGAACGAAGCCGCAACGCACAGATGGTCAGATATCGGTAATCTTGTGTTGTTGTCATGCGTCCAAGAACTTGTCCAATCCTCCTTGTGAACTGGCCTGTCTCACTGTAGCGATTCCACAAGCGTTGAATAACTGATGGAGAGACATTGAGATCCACCGCAACACGACGAAACCTCCATACTTCCTGGATCAAAGTGACGGCTCTTGCGACTTGTACCTCGTTAAGATGTCCCATGCTATTTGCTGGTTGACGTACAACGTGCTCAAATGACCGCAGTAATCTGTGTAGCTCTCAACGGACGCACCGCTATTCACTTTGTTTTGAGGAGTCACCTGACAGTTTAATGCATGGCTACGCCTACAGGTGGAGTAAACTTCGATTTGACATACCCTGAGTAGCTAAGATCTCAAGGTAGGCTGTACGACCATTGGAACCCCCCTCTACCAAATTAACGTTCACATACCAGATGTTACAAAACATTTTCCCCTATTTTTTTGAAATACGTATTTATCAAATTCTGTGGACAGGGATTTTCAAACAACACAACAACACTGTGCAAAATCAAGCAGTAAACTTGTTAAATTATGTAAATATACTACTTTTGCTGAATGAATAACAGAATTTTACTTTATAAGAAATGGAAATACTGTCATTCACATGTATATCTGTAAATTCTGAAACAAAAATTATAACGTGTTAGTTTTCCGTGAATTAATAAATATAAGAAAATTAAACTGACTTTTTACATCCAGCGTAGCATAAATCAAACAGGAATATCTTGAAAAGGTCGGTTTTCTTGCGATTATAGCGTTTTTTCTTAAATACTGTACCCCATTAGCATTTCTCTGAGTAGTGGAGGATTGCTTCGTAATGACAATCGAACGTCGCTGTTCCCTTCCTGCAAAGTGCGTTCGCTCTCTCGCTTCACTGTGACGTATGCTTGTTACGTAAGCTTCCCGCATTTACGTCACGCCAGCCCGGCTGCACTGGGCAAGCCTCAACGGGCGCCCAGCTGAGCATCTCTGCTATAGAACTTTCGACTCATATAACACACTGGGCGAGTTGGCCGTGCGGTTCGGAGCGTGCAGCTGTGACCTTGCATCCGAGAGATAGTGGTTTCGAACCCTACCGTCGGCTGGCCTGAATATGATTTTCCGTGGTTTCCCATTTTCACACCAGGCAAATGATTGGGCTGTACCTTAATTAAAACCACGGCAGCTTACTACCCGCTTGTAGCCCTTTCCTACCCCATCGTCCCCGGAAGACCTATCTGTGTCGGTGCGACATAAAGCAAATTGCAAAAAAGACAAAAATTTATGACAAACGTTCAATAACTTATCGTACGTGTGTCTATTACGTAACTATCTTAAGATGTACCCAGTGATCGTGTATTGCAAAACGCTATTTAACGCTTAAAATTAGGATACAGTGACGTGAAGAGCGTACGAAATGGCGAACTGGAGAAGTAACGTAGTCTAATGCATTGTTAATACAAGTCTCACACACAGCTGTGGTCAAATGGTAGCCCGCCAATTAATGGAACGCAGTATTGACAGTTCGAAAGCCAGAATGTACAACACATTTGACATCGATATGAAGATTCCAAAACTATACACAGGCCTGAGCCACAATATTAGCAGTAAAACGCATACTACACCTACAGTCGGAATGAAGTCACTTAAGTCATTTGCCAGATATGCTACGGACGAATACATTGACATGCTTCTTACCTACGGGAAAGCAAGAAAGAATTCGTTTTTGGCACTACGTCTGTATCCGATCAGGCGAAATACCACTACAAAGACTTTCCGCAGTGTTGAATGATGTTTACGAAAGCACGGGGAACTTCAGACGATACCGCCTGTCAGAGAGAAGACGTAACTTCTGTTGAGAAATGGGACGGGCAATTATTGCATAGCAGGTGAACATCAGAAAGTCTTCCATACAATGAATACTGCATGCACATAAATGTCTCCCCTACGCTCTACAATTAAACTGGAAGCGCCACGGGTGGGATTTCCGAACTCCAATAAATTTCTGTCAGTGGCTGTTCGTAAATCTGGAAAATGAAGCAGCCTTCTTACCGAAGATCCTATTCTCGGGCGAATCGCGGTTCCGCAGTAATGGTACCGTCAACCGCAACAAAATGCTGAATTGGGGTGCTGATAATTACCTCGAAGTACGACAGGCAGCCTATCAAGGCAATGGGGAGTGAATGTATGGTGTGCAAGTTTGGGTGATCGCCTTATTGGACCGTACACCTTTGAGGGCCATTTGACAGGCGCACGCTGCCAGCATTTTATACGCCATGAACTCCTACTACCTCTGGAAACGAGCAACTTAGAGAAGATTTGAAGATGTCGTTTCAACAGGATAGAAATCCACCACATCGGACATAAGCCGCCATAGCCACCCGAATGAGACACACCCAGGAAAACGGGTACGTAAAGGAGGACCTGTCTATTGGCCTACCAGGTCATCGGGTTTTACTCCATTAGAGTTATTTCTCTGTGAGTGTTTGAAACTAACAGTTTACACTAAGGAGCCAGAAAATTCCTGGCGCCTTCGACAACCCATCGCCATAACCTGAAGATCAATGACACCAGCTATGCTACAGCACACTAGGATATCTATTCAGTGGCATGCCCATATGTGCATAAACCAAGCTGGTAATCACCTCCAGTACTCGCTAACGTAACTACCCACTGTTACAATAATCTGGTTTGTCCTGCTACCTATCCCTTGTACATCCGACCCTGATGACATATCGGTCCTTCTTACGGACACATACACTTTCACCCACTCAAAATGTACATAAAAGAGGATAATTCACGTACATTCATAGACGGAAAAATCCAAATAAATGAACAACAAAAGAGTATCCCTCCGCAAACTTGAGCATACCCCATGTCCGACTAGCACACCGTAACGTCGGTTTGTTCTTACCAGTAACGTTATACTATACCGTGGCACAGTGCATTTAGATTACAGCTCATACGATAGTTTTAACACGGTCACAATGTAACTTCTTGTTTCACAGACGTTCCATTTATATATCACATCATTTATAGAGCGCACTAGTGGTTTCTATTATTTAATAATATTACGGCATAACAGCTTCATATTTAAGTGTACGCCGCAAATACGAGGAGATCCGATTTACGGTGTTGACTGTGCGTAGAGAAAGGACATATATTTTCATAATGTATATTAAACTGCGGTTTACATTCAACAATATTGGTAGAAGAAGCTGATTCACCTAGTATATATACTGTGTATTTGCATACGCCTATATACTGTACTGAACACATTAGCAGCGTGTTTTGGTTAGTGTGAGGACTTTAAGACAACAAGATAATGATTGTGTAATCTTTCTTTTTCAAAATAATAATATTTACAATTTTCTTTGTTGTTAGCAAAGTGCACTACTAACGTGTCGTCATATTATTAAATTTTCTTGAATGTAATCATGCGCTTAATGAAACAGCTTTCACGAAATTATTTGTAGTCAGAGTTAACCTGCAAATTATTTAAGTAATTAAATTATTTATTTAAACCTTGTTTGATATTAACGTAAAATATTTTCTTATTTGCTTACTTGTTCAGTTGAAGATAGTTTATCTCATGAGGTTATTCTATCTTTCTCAGTTATCCTATTTCATGAAGTTAAGGATCATTAAAGTGATGCACACATTTTCATTTCTCAGTTATTTAATGAGCACAGTTTAATTCATCAAAAGATGTATAATAATTTCACGACGTGTTTTATTTAGACTGGAGGTCATTGCGTCTGAAATTAAGGGGCTACTCAGTGCTTGTATTATACCATGCTGTGATATTTAATCGGTCGACCATCTTAAACAAAAAGGAAAGTTTGGAGGTCGTCCACGAGAGACTATATTTTCCTGAGTTTCGCTTGATACGTGCCTTTAGTTTTCAGGTTGTATTTCATGGAGTGATGTTTCAAAAATCAAATCGTCGAAAGAAAATATCCTTGAAATGAAAAGTGCAAGGGAACCAATGTATTTAATCAGTCATTTTAGACAATGACTAATTGTTTTTTTGTTGTTTTTCCATTCCCATATAATGTAAAATTTTGTGAAGTTCATTTTAACGTACTGTACATTTTATTATAATTTCCTTTACATTTCAATAAAATTTCTATAAAATTCATTTTTAAATGTTTAAATTCCCTTTTCCATTTTTAGAATTGTTTTTACGTCGAACCGAAACAGTTACGTCTTATGGGGACGATAGAATAAGGAAGGGCTAGTAGTGGGAAGGAAGTGGCCGTGGCCTTAGTTAAGGTACAGCCCCAGCATTTCACTGGCGTGAAAATGGGATACAACGGAAAACCATCTTCAGACCTGCTGACAGTGGGTTTCAAACCCACTACCTCCCGGATGCAAGCTCACAGCTGCGCGCCCATAACTGCAGGGCCAACTTGTCCAGTAATCTTTTCCTTTATTTAAGTATGTATGATTTCATTCGTACCCTGTCGATCATTCGATTGAGCAACTATAATGGACAAAACCACAGTCTGTGATACACATGAGTCCATGAGTATTAGCTAACGTTACCAAGGTCGTCAATTACGGGTACAATATACATGGTACTGAGAGAGAAAACGAGAGAGATAGGTGGAAGGGGGTTGTGCATTCAAGTAACAATGCTTGAAACTCGAAAATACGCCAGCGTCATGTCGATTGATTTATTAGCAAGTAAAATAACTGCCATGGGACAAGATATTCTGGTATGTCGGCGTCTAGGAAATCGTGACAGCAGTTTCGTTTTTTTTTTGTTAGTTGTTTTACGTCGCACCGACACAGATAGGTGTTATGGCGACGATGGGACAGGGAAGGGCTAGGAGTGGGAAGAAAGCGGCCGTGGCCTTAATTAAGATACAGCCCCTGCATTTGCCTGGTGTGAAAGTGGGAAACCACGGAAAAACATTTTAGGGCTGCCGACAGTGGGGTTCGAACCTACTATCTCCCGAATACCGGACACGGGCCGCACTTAAGCGACTGCAGCTACCGAGCTCGGTGAGAGCAGTTTCTGGGACGTAAAATCGGTATTATTATTATTATTATTATTATTATTATTATTATTATTATTATTATTATTATTATTATTATTTCAACTTCGCAGTGTGATACATGTTCACTCTAGTGACGTAGAGATAGTAGGCCTCTTTCCTTCTCGGCACTCCAACATCGATGGGCAGGAGTCTTCTCGGGGTGCCAAGGTTCTAATGCTATTTGCTTTACGTCGCACCGACACAGATAGGTCTTATGGCGACGATGGGATGGGGAATGCCTAGGAAGTGGAAGGATGCGGCCGTGGCCTTAATTAAGGTACAGCCCCGGCATTTGCCTGGTGTGAAAATGGGAAACCACGGAAAACCATCTTCAGGGCTGCCGACATTGGGGCTCGAACGCACGATCTCCCGATTACTGGATACTGGCCGCACTCAAGCGACTGCAGCTATCGAGCTCGGTAAGGCTCTAATGAGCTCTTGGGTCTTGGCTTTGGTTTGGGATATGAGAATGATCACAAATAGCTTTTCCTACAACATTCCTTACTTGAACAATTTTTGAAAAAATAACCGTTTCGAAAATATGTTCAAAAAACCTTGCGATTCCTCTCTAAACTCCCATTCAGCTAAGAAATACTGTAATAATATGCACCCTGGTTACGTTTGCTATTTGCCCAGCACAAATTTTCATCCAATAATTCCAAGTAAATTCGGCGTGGTAATTCCACAAAGAGGCAGGAAGACAAACGAACATGAAGATCAAAGTGGGATTGACCATTATACAGCTCATTCGATATAAGAACTAAGTATTAGCCTAAAATTCGAAATGTGTGAACTTTAAGAAAGCATGAAAATTGACAACGATATCAGCGTAAAGATTTTCTAACATAATATAAACTGTCCAATTTTTTCCCCGCATATTTATAAAGTAGAATGAAGTCTGCCTTCACCATGGTGTGATATGTTCCTTCATAACTGTAAAGTCTGGATTAATACACACTATACACTTCAGCCATTATTTAATGGAGGTGTAGTCGGGAATAGAAAACGGATCAACTGAGAGCAAAGTTATTATACAACTCCTAAAACACAGAGGCAGATACTCTAATTGTATACTGATGATTTCCAATTATGAGAAAATATCTTGTTTTATCACGAAACAACGTGAATTTCTCTCCATGATCTGCAACGAATCACACAATGTTATTCAGTGCAAGAGAAATACCCTACGGTTCAGAACAGACCACAAAATGTAGAAAGCATTTATATGACTGGGATAATCTCCTCTCTAGCTCACCAACTGAGATATCAAAAGATATCTGACGACAAAAGAGCTGGAGGGAAGCTCTTAATTATTCCCACATTGAAAATCTAAAGGTTCTGAAGGCTTTAAAGGCTGGAAACTATCTTGCTCCGTCACGTAACACCGACATCAGGCCGTATGTTCATATCATTAAGCACCAAGAACACATCCCACTTCTCCTGGTGTTTAATTGCAGCATTCGATTTGTCGAATAGCGAGGTTTGGAGCACTGCCAGGTCATTGGGCTCCCACCTTCAGATGTGCCGCCAGGTTCATTCAAGGAAAGCAACTCAGCTCGACTCGGCAGATTGCTGCCAAATTTACGGAACAAAAATTGCTGTGGTGTAACACTGCGGTTGGAATAAATCGACCTCCCTCGTCTGAAGAAGATATCCCCATTTATGGTAGAAACAGAATTTGGTGAGATTCCACTTCAAAGATATGCATAATATTAAATACTTAATGAGAATACTAAGGTAAAATTATTTTTGTGTCCTTTAATTACGACCATCTTCATAGCCATGCCTTGCGAAGGTGCGATTCTTTTTAGAACAGAGAATTCAAAGCGAAATTGTTAATTTACGGGTGACGATATCTTCAGTGATCGATCTGGGTATGCCAGGAATATTTGTTCTCAATCCAAAATGTCATGGAACCCGAATTGTTACTTTATTTCAACTACTAAGGAACAAATCTCAAAATTAGCCTGTATATCACAGCTATATACAAAATTACTACATCCTAATTCATTTAGAAAGTCAGTTAAAATTTTTCCTCACGCAGGCACAGGTACAGTACATACTGTACACAGAGGTAATGAAGAACGATGTTCAGAGCCCATATCGATATTCAACAAAACTTAAATCTCTTTCTTATTTCATTCCTCATGTCTGAATTGCATACGCCAGACTAAGATCGACGAGACCCCTGGAAATCGCTATTCAAGCAGTTTTAGGGACATAAAAATTACTAAGTCCGTAAAATTTTTTGAGTTTCATAATATTAGTAAATTCATCCCATTTTGTAAAAGTGATTAATGAAAAGATCTTATTTTTTCGAGTTGCTTTACGTCGCAACGACACAGATAGATCTCATGGCGACGAAGGGATGCGGAGGGGCTAGGACTGGGAAGGAAGCGGCCGTGGCCTTAATTAAGGTGTGCCTGGTGTGAAAATAAGAAACCACGGAAAACCATCTTCAGGGCTGCCGATAGTGGTGTTCGAACCCAGTATCTCCCGGATGCAAGCTCACAGCTGCGCGCACTTAACCGCACGGCCGACTCGCCTGGTATGAAATTAGCTACATGTTTTCATATCGAGATTCAGAGTATGGACCTGAAGTGTTGTATGTATTTCTTATCATGTGTTAGTACACTACAGTCTGAACCCGAAATAAAATGTGAAGAATACGATGTCCTTTCAATATTGGGGTGACACTAATGTATCATAATCCATCATGAAATGTAATCATAATAATAAATTTCCCACATAGGCGCACAAATGAATGTGGAACTACTTCTATAATTGATCATTTTATAACGGAGGATAATCATCATTCAATATTCTTCTCTCCATTCTAATTATTCTGTTATAACTTACTCCTTCTCTCTTTTGGTGATTCAAACTATTTTCTGCGAACTTACCCCGAAATCCAACCTCAATGTTTACTCAGCTGGATGCGACCGTACGCACAAATTCGAAAATCAAGTGACTCAGGCGGGAATTGGGGTCGACAGGAAAGCGAGTCTGACGGCTCCTCCTCCTCATTCCCAATGCCAGTACGTCTCAATCAGTGCTGGGATACATGGAATGAAAATAAAAATCCACAGCCCGTTTCCAGTCATTTGACCAGATCAGGAATATACTATAATGAATGAAGCTCCCTTCTAGCGGCGAGGATAGGAATTGTGCCGTCTGCCGAAGCCTGTCGCACTCCTCTGAGGCAATGATTAATGACTGACAGATGAAATGATATTTTAACTTGTTTATGAAATGAAAGATGACAGGGAAAACCTGAATACCCGGGGAAAATCCTGTCCCGCCTCCGCTTTGTCCAGCACAAATCTCACATGGAGTGACCGGGATTTGAATCACGGAACCCAGCTGCGAGAGGCTGGCGTGCTGCCACCTGAGCCACGGAGGCTACGCTGAGATACATAATTTAATTAATTATCAACGAAAGAACTGTACATGAGGTACATTATTTGATATAAAGTTTACTATAGCCTTCGTAATATACAACATTTCGAAATGACGAATGTTAATGAAGACATTACAGCTGGTTTTTTGTTGTGTAGGCCTTTCACACAATCTCCCTTCATATTAACAGGAATCTGTAACTTAAATGCCATAAAATATTTCCCTGTCTTTTTTCCACGATGCTGTAACAAACATGAACATATTAAACTGAACTCCAAACAGGATATTAATTGCACTGCCCCATGCACAATCTAATATTTAAAAATACTGACAGAAACACCATTTTAAATGGATATTTTACGCGGCTATTTCTGTGTAGGAGCATGAAAATTCCCATGCACATATTAGAGTAAGTACATTTTCCGCACGAACTGAACTGGAATTGCTTTAACTAAAATGAGAGCATACTGTTAGCTGAAGCGACACTGCCGTTGGGCTTGATTTATATTGCATATATCGCAGCCTAATGAAGAGATGGTGATAAGGCGAGCCGTAGTGAAACCTGTCAATCTCGTAGCTCTCCTCTCCGCTATTCCTCACTCTCTCATTTGCGATGATAATGAATTTGAGTCAGTCTACTTTCGACTAATGTCGCAGAGTAGGGAACATGATCGACAACTATTATTATGTAAGATATAGATTATCTGTATCATCTTTCTTACATTTGAAATTCGTTACTCAATTAATAAACTACTGCCAAGGTTCTTCCTCTTCTTGGCCTTTTATCCGATATACAGGGGTTGGCACTTAATAATTTGTATGGCCGAATGTTCTTCTTGCCGCCAAACCTATGTGGAGAGATGCTTCCGCTATTGCGTCATTCTGTGGTGTGTTGTTTACATAATAAGAGAAATGTATTAAGCGAACACAGTTAAAATCCTTGGCACGGCCGGGAATCACACTTAGAGCCCTCTGAACCGAAGACCAGTAAGCTGACCATTCAGCAAGGAGCTGGAAGAACTACTCCTTAAATTACGAAGAATAATTCAGTTCGGTATGCGGTAGAGGCAGTTTACATTAAAACTGTATCCGTATCTAGACTTTCTGTATAAAAATGAAAATCTGCAGCCTGTTTCCACTCATTCGACCAAGTAAGGAATGGAATGAACGAAGTCCCCATCTAGCGGCGAGGGTAGGAATTGTGCCGGCTCCCGAAGACTGTCGCAATCCCTTGAAACAATGAATAATGACTGACAGATGAAATAAAACTAAGTGATATTGGAGAGTGTTTCTGGAATGGATGATGAGCGGGAAAACCGGAGTAGTCGAAGAAAAACATACCCCGCCTCCGCTTTGTACAGCACAAATCTTGCATGGTGTTACCGGCATTTGAACCACGGAACCCAGCGGTGAGAGGGCGGCGCACTGCCGCCTGAGCCACGGACGCTCTACATTCCGTACTGTGGCGTAGACTCGATGAAAATGATCTGGTTTTCTCGCACACGTACAATAAAAGTGTATAATGTGATACGTTACCATTATAAATTGATTCAATTCAATATAACCTATTTTTTTCTACATATTTAATGACTCAGTAACACATAGAAGGGCTTGGATTGGGAAGGTAGTGGCATGGACCATAATTAAGTTACAGCACCAGCATTTGACTTGTGTAAAAATGATGAAACCTCGGTAAATCATCTTTTGGAATGCCGACGGTGGGATTCGAAAGCACTACCTCCCGAACGCAAGCTCACAGCTGTGCGACCATAACGGCAGGGCCTCCTCGGCCGTTCTTTTTACCTAATTCTATCTCTGATGAGAAACCCATCTCACTTCCAGGTCGAGAAAGCTCAATGTTAACCATAACGTCAAAAGGACCATAAAACATCTAGTTCGAATGTACCTTATTATATAATAGTTGAATACATTGTCCTCAGCAGAACGATGGGAATAGAATATATTTAGAAAATAATATATTTATTTTTCACCTACAAGATGTCCCAATTACAGATGATGTGATAGAAAATTATATAAAAAAATGAAATATATACAAATATACATATATAAACAAACATACAGATAAAAGGGAGTTATCATATTGGTGAAATCACTTAATTATTCCTAGGCCCGCTATAAACATAGTAACACCAGCTATAAGTAGTAAAAATGTATACAATCAAGTATCAACAAACGCTCTATTAAACCGAATCAACAAGTAAACTCCCGCCGAAACCAATGTTGATGAATGTACTAAAGCTTTTCCTAGAGACTATTTATATAATAATGCCCAAAATTACAAAATTATCACGTTCCACGTCCGCCTCTGTGGTGTAGTGGTTAGTGTGATTAACTGCCACCCCCAGAAGTCCGGGTTCGATTCCCGGCTCTGCCATGAAATTTGAAAAGTGGTACGAGGGCTGGAACGGGGTCCACTCAGCCTCGGGAGCTCAACTGAGTAGAGGTGGGTTCGATTCCCACCTCAGCCATCCTGGAAGTGGTTTCCCGTGATTTCCCACTTCTCCTCCAGGCAAATGCCGGGATGGTACCTAACGTAAGGCCACGACCGTTTCCTTCCCACTCCCTTGTCTATCCCTTCCAATCTTCCTATCCCCTCACAAGGCCCCTGTTCAGCATAGCAGGTGAGGCCGCCTAGGCGAGGTACTGGTCACCCTACCCAGTTGTATCCCCCGACCCAGAGTCTGAAGCTCCAGGACACTGCTCTTGAGGCGGTAGAGATGGGATCCCTCGCCGAGTCCGAGGGAAAAACCGACCCTGGAGGGTAAACAGATTACGATACGATACGATCACGTTCCACCATAATTCACATAACGAGTCACTGACTAATCGTAGAAGTTCACTCCACCTAAATAAAAAATAACCATGTCTGTATAGTGTGGAGATTTAATATAGGTTTTTCAGGAGTAGTTACATAACTCAGGGGCTGCCTGGTCGAGGCGGTAAAGGCGTGCTCGGTTCGCCCCGAAGGACGTGGGTTCGAATCCTCGTCAGGAAGTCGTAAAATTTAAGAAACGAGATTTCCACCTCCGCAGGTACATACGACCCTGAGGTTCACTCAGCCTACACCGAAAACGAGTACCAGGTTAATTGTTGGGGACAAAGGTGGCCGGGCGTAGAGCTAACCACTGTACCCCATCACGTGCCGAGGTTAACAATGGTGGAAGCCTTTACCTTTCACTCCTCCAAGGGCCTTCATGGCCTGTACGAAGGTGACTTTGCTTTGCTTTGCTTTTAGTTACATAACTCATTCCGATTCAGAGGCAGATGTATTCGCTAACGGTATGGTAGACCATTCAGAACTGTCATGGTGTGCTGATTCAGTAGCTGGGGTTCTTAATAAGTAGTTCCATATCTCATTCTCTATGATAAGCCGTTCTGGACTCTCGTGTCTCTAAAGTCTCATCCTCATTCAGACGCAGATATTTTCGCATTACCCAAGGATACATTATATTTGTTATTTGTCTAGGATTGGGAAAGAAGGGACCGTTGTCTTAATTAAGGTACAGCTCCAGTAGTTGCCTGGTGTGAAAATGAGTAACCACGGAGAACCCCCTTAAGTGCTGCCGGCAATAGGATTTGGACCCACCCTCTCCTGAATGCATGCGCATAGCTGCGTGACTCAAACCGCGTTGCCAACTCGCTCGCTTCCACAGACAGAGTTTCGAAAGCTATGCTATGGTCACTATTTCCCATTAACAGATAAGCATTGGGTATGCGGAATAGAGTAGTTTGCTCCTTCAGCGATGTAGAACGATGTGGAACAGATTCCTTGAAACTTTTAACTTACTGTACACCTAAATGTTTATTTTCTTGTAAGTAAAGTAAACTCTAGTCTTCCTCCCGAGGAGATGTAGCTCTTTCCAGGCACACCCCCCAATGGAGTCGAGCTGCAGGTACTATTTTTAACATATACCAGCCTTCCTGTCGTTCTTAAATTTCTGACAGTACCGACAACCGAACCCTTGTCCCCAAGTAATTGATATTCTCGTAGGAAGTGTTTATCATTCATTCAATCCATGACTCTGAGTTCCATTATTATTTATTGATGAATCATAGCGGTTTCTTCAATGTATTATCTCAGTTCCTTGACAACAATAAACCTAACACTAGGCGTATAGAATTTCATCTTCCATATATATGGAAATAAAAAGAATAATTTCCCTGTGTAAGAAAGCCTTTGAGGAGAAGAAGCAGCTCTTAACTAATAAATCCTTGGATACTGAACAAAAGAAATTGTTTATCAAAACGTTCATTTGGAGTGTGCTGCTATATGGCTGTGAAGGATGGACTCACTTGAAGGAGGACGTGAAACGACTAGAGGTAGTGGAAATGTGGCTATGGAGTAAGATGACAAGAACTAGCTGGATTGAGAAGAAAACTAATGAAGCAGTGCTTAGAGAAATAAACACCCAGAGACATTTAATAACAATGATAAAAAGGAGAAAAGCGTCAGTTTTTGGTCACATTCTCCGGCATGACTTCATACAGAACTTGTTCTAAGGCAAGGTGATGGGAAAGAAAGGCAGAGGGAAACCACGGAAGATCATTGAAGAGGTAGTTGAGATGATGGGATGCCAAAGTTATGGAGAGATGAAAAGGATCGCAGAGAGAAGAGATCAATGGTTGCAGCGACAAGGCAAAGCCTTTAGATAATGATGATGTGTGGCGTGTAGCAGTATTCCTTTTTCACTTTCACCCACGCAGAATGCTACTGCGAACAATAATGTCAAGGAAGTGGAGACAGTTACAAAATTTAGAAAGGTAAAAGTGACCCGAAAATTAGGAATTGTTTTCTTTAGGTTATGATTTTAATATCCTTTCAATTATGAAACTGCGTAGGAAATCGATAGTAAGATGATAACAATAATGTTATTGGCTTTATGTCCCGCGGACTACTTTTTCGGTTTTCGGAGACGCCGAGGTTATGGAATTTTGCCATGCAGGAGTTCTTTAACGTGCCAGTATATCTACCGACAGGAGGCTGACAGATTTTAGCACCTTTAAATACCACCTGGGTTACTCAGTTCGGCACACACAGTAAGATAAGTAATAGCCCGCATTACTCACTAAGTCTTGAGTTTTCGGTGTACTGTATGAACCATATTTTCTCGAGTCATTTGTAGGCCTATTGATCTTAAACTGATATAAATTTCTACTGACATCATCGTTCTTTCTGTTCGACTCGTTGGCTGAATGGCCGTCGTACTGGCCTTCGGATCAGAGGGTCCCGGGTTCGATTCCCGGCCGGGTCGGGGATTTTAACCCTCATTGGTTAATTCCAATGACCCGGGGGCTGGGTGCTTGTGCCGTCCCCATCATCCCTGCAACTCACACACCAAACTATCCTCCACCACAAAAACATGCTGTTACCTACACATGGCAGATGCCGCCCACCCACATCGTAGGGTCTGTTTAAAAAGGGGCTGCACTCGACTAGAAATAGCCACACGAAATTATTATATCGTCCTTTCTTTTAGATGTTTTTTCCAAAACTGTAGAACACGCTCCAGAGACGTAATGTGTTTACCGCTGAAGTAAGATGGAGTGAAATCAGTCTACATCTGGATCACTTTACAATCTTTCTACAGTATGTTACTGATATTAAATTCAAGTCGTCACCAGAACTGTAAGATAACTCACGACGGATCAACCTTCCCGCAAAAAGGAAAAAAATGAGGATAAGTTTCTGTTATCACCTACAACAAAATTTGCTTTACACGACCTCCATACGATCATCCGTGACCTCAAGTGAGAAATGTCACTAAACTCTCACGCCCCCGCCGGCTGGTACAGCAAGGGAGTGCCTCGCATTCTGGCACGCGCTGCAAGATGAATAACTCAATAAAGATATTACTGTGGTGTCGCCCAGGAGACACGAGGATAATCACGAGCTGGAAATAAATCAGCGATAATCCCTCCAGGGAAAATGTCTAAGAAGCTTATTGGAGTATGTACAACAGAAACAGTTCATATGCTTATAGGAAAGGAATGTCAGTACTATGATCACGTTTAAATAGAGCAATGTATTCTTCTCTAGGGAAAATTCCAAGTTTGTACCGCAGATTCCTGTCTGGTCAACAGTTCTTTTGGCTTTTTTTTTATTAGGAAGCACATTCTTTGGTCATTTTCAATTTTCTTCTTAGTTACGGAAATCGTAAACATTTTAAGAGTCTCTCAAGTTATGTGAAAATGTTGCTCATAGGAGCCAAGTAGGCTTGACAACTAGATATGTAATAACTTCTGGCTCAGTGAGGAAAGCAACGGAAACTACCTCACTCCTCATTTCCCTTAGCACGCCTCTTCAGTGATGCCTAGGCCATCCATGGCAACTAATGGTGGAGCTGTTGAGGATCCAACGAGCCTTCGGGCTGATGACTGAATATACAAAGGCCTACATAAATGCATACATACACACATACATACATACATACATACATACATACACACATACATAAATACATACATACATACATACATACATACATACATTCGTACATACATACATTTTGGGAAGAAGTAGCCTCAGAGGCTCAGGTGGCAACGCACCGGCCTCTCACCGCTGGGTACCGTGGTTTAAATCCCGGTCACTCAATGTGAGATTTGTGCTGAACAAAGCGGAGGCGGGACAAGTTTTTCTCCGGGCACTTCCATTTTCCCTGTCATATTGAAATCCAGCAGCACTCTCCTATATCATTTAATTTCATCTGTCAGTAATTAATCATTGCCCCATAGGAGTGCAACAGGCTTCGGCAGCCGGCACGTTTCTTACCCTCGCCGCTAGATGGGGCTTCATTCATTCCATCCCAGACTCGGTCGAATGTCTGGAAACACGCTGTGGATTTTCTTTACATTGTGCGAAAAGTGTCAAAGAATTCTCGTTCTTGATGATACGTGATCTGCGAGTCAGTATTTCGATTCCCCGTCAGTAAGCCGAAAATTTTAAGAAGCGAGATTTCCACTCCGGACGTGCGTATGATCCTGAGGTTCACTCAGTCTACATCAAAAATGAGTACCAGGTTCATTCCTGGGAGCTAAGGCGGCCGGGGGTAGAGCCAACAACTCAACCCCATGAAGTGCCGGGACGGATAAGGGAAGCCTTTACCTTCCACGCCTCCAAGGGCTTTCATGGCCTGTACGGAGATGACTTTGCTTTGTTTTGCTAGATTTGTGATCGTTTAAATGAATACTCCATACTATTTAAATACTTTAATTCCTTAAACAAGAAGCATACACATTTTCTCTCAACGAGTTTCCTTTCCTGTCCGTCCTTGTGGTGTAGTGGTTAGTGCGATTAGCTCCCAGCCCCGGATGCCCGAGTTCAATTCCCGGCTCTGCCACTAAATTTCAAAAGTGGCACGAGGGCTGGAACTGGGTCCACTCAGCCTCGGGAGGTCAACTGAAGAAGGGGGGACATTCCCACCTCAGCCAACCTGGAAATGGTTTTCCGCGATCTCCCACTCCTCCTCCAGGCAAATGCCGGGATGGTACCAAACTTATGGCCACGGTCGATTCTCTCCCTCTTCCTTGTATATCCCTTCTAATCTTCCCAACCCGCCACAAGGCCACTGTTCAGCATAGCAAGTGGGGCTGTCTGAGCGAGGAACTGGTACTCCTGCCTAGTTGTATCTACCCGACCCAAAGTCTCACGCTCGAGGAAACTGCCCTTGAGGCGGTAGCGGTGGGTTTTCCTCGCTGAGTCCGAGGGAAAAACCAACCCTGGACGGTAAACCAATTAAGAATTATTTATTAATTATTTCCAATATCGAAGTCGAGAAATAAAACGTTTTGTCAGAAATTCCTTGATTACAAGAATCACGTACAATACTTTTGTACCACTCTATTGTAAAATAGATCCATTTTTTAATGTTGAAATACTTGAGGATCTCTATAATAGGGCGGTATAACTTACTTGACGTTAATCCTAGACAAAGCGATATTCAGCCACGGGAAACTATCCGCGGACCTATGTGACATGAGAGGAACGAACCTGGTCGAGAATATTGAGTAATTCAGCTCATGGTATCGTCACAAAGACCATGCGACACAAGATCTGCAGGTGACATGGCTGGGCAGCAGTGATAGGCCAATGTCCTCCGAGGCTGCAGGGCCGAAGATTTTTCTTTTGTGTTTCAATACTTTTGAGTCCTTTTAACGCACTCTTTCGTAATTTTATGTGATGATGTGATTTAGATGGACCTCTGGGTACTGGAAACCAACGAAACGGTGAAAAAGGAGTCAGGCAGTGAAGAACAAAATGCCTGTAGGTGTGGCGAGTCCACCGTAATCATAGCATATGCGAAGAGTCTAAGTAGATCGGTAAGGAGAGTGAAATGGCTGTCTGACCCAAGAGCTCCCCGGACAAGTTTGACGGAAGAAGAAGGAGTAGAAGAAGAAGAAGCCGGGCTGAGAATTTCGGACTGTAGAGGGCTGGCCTTTTGAGCCAAACTTGGAAGGTTGGATTCTGACCCAGTCCGGTGGTCGTTTCGATAAATTTACCGGCACGTAAAAGAAATCCTGCGGGGCAAAATTCCGGCGCCTTGGCGTCTCTGTAAAACCGTGAAAGTAATTCGTGGGCTAGAAACAACAACATTACGAAGAAGCACAAGGAGAAGAAGAAGAAATTTGTTGGAATAAGAGTCCGAAGATAAGAATTAAGGCATTGTGGTTTTTTTTTTCAGTCCATAGACGGGTTTGATGCAGCATTCCATGCCACCACATTCTTTCCTAATATTTTCATTGCTTCTTAACTACTACATCCTATATCTTCTCTCGTCTGGTTGTTATAGGTTGATTTACCCATACCGTTCTTACCACCTACACGTTTCTTACAAACTAACTGTACAAATCCCGTGTGTCTTAAGATGTGTCCTATAATTTTCTCCCCCTCTGGTCAAATTTCTCCAAATCACTCTCCTTTTTCTTTTTTCAATTCCATTCATTATCTCGTCGTTCGTAATTCGATCTACCTATTTCATCTTAAGCATTCTTCTGTAACACCTCATTTCAAAAGCTTCTATTTCCTTTCTTTCTGAGATATTTACTGTCCTTGTTTCACTTCCATGGAATGTCACGCTCCAGACGAAAGTCTTAAAAATGATCTGTCTGTTTCCTATATCAACCCCGGTGTAGGGATCCAAGAACATTGGCCGAGAGATTTCGTCGTACTGACCGCATGGCACCTTATAATCTGCGGGTCGTTGGGCTGAGCAGCGATCGCTTGGTAGGGCATGGCCCTTCGGGGCTGTTTCGTCATGGGGTTTTGTTTGGTTGGTATGTCAACGTTAGCAGCAGTGTTCAACCTCGGAACCTACTTTAGTTAAATCCTTAGACTAAAATTACTTATTTCGAAATACACTGTTCTGACCACATTATTAGTCGTTGACCTAGTTTGTGGTGATATCAACATCGCACGAACTCAGATAGCTTTTCAGGAACAATGGGACAGGTACGGCATAGGACCAATAAGGAAGCAGCGTTTGCTTCTAGTCAAAATGGCCCATGACACACATGTTAACTAATATGAGCCTAGCAGTGGCGTATGCTGGGATCAAGACGTGGGCTACCACTACACTAAGGGTACCCCTTTTCGATTGTTGGTTTAGTGAACGTTAAGCCTTAATTGATTTGAGCTGCAGCCAATAGCCAAAGGAATAGCCTTCTGTGTTATCAAGACTGATTCACAAGCTAATACCCAGGCCTCTGCTACCGTCATTAATCAACACCTGATCGGTGGAGATGGTAGCCTAAGTTTTAACAAATTAATGTCCGGCTTAGTGGCTAAAAGGATATAATGTTTGTCTTTGTTCCGATGGCCCTGGTTCAATTTTTGTAATCAACCCTCTCGCGATCTTACATCCGCTAGCTTGGGGACTGCGTGTTAAAGTTGCCTTCTCCTTTCTCTTCATCCACATTAGGTTACCACCAAGCTTATACAGATGCCATTCTTCTTCTTCTTGTTATTATTATTATTATTATTATTATTATTATTAAATTAAAATTTTGATTTTTACAGCATTACCAGCAGTCGTACCAATCGTTAACTGGTTTATTAACTTCCGGGAGAGATCGCTATTTCCTTCACGTGGCACCGACACAGATAGGTCTTATGGCGACGATGGGTTAGGAAAGGCCTAGGAATAGGAAGGAAGCTGCCGTGGCCTTAAGTAAGGTACAGCCCCAGCATTTGCCTTGTGTGAAAATGGGAAAGCACGGAAAAGCATCCTCAGGGCTGCCGACAGTGAGATTCGAACCCACTATCTCCTGGATGCGAGTTCACAGATAACAGCACGGCCAACTCGCCCGGTCCGGGAGAGATCAGTGGTGGTGTCCGACTCATGATCACGGATGCTATTTCAACCAACAAAAGAGATCACTAAACCTGAAAGACTGCATTTCATTTTAGCCTAATTACCTGTAAAAAGAAAACTATATTATTATTATAACAGCAGCTTTTCAGTGTCTTCCTACAAGGTTGTAGAAGTAAATGGGTGTTAAATACCAGCTCTCTGTTATGTGTATAATTAAGTCAGAATTATGAGGTGAGGAAGTATATCCGATGAGTAACGCATGTTTGTTCGTTAGTAGTGGCGATGTGACGGAGCGAAGCCTAGCCAACTATACCCCTGGTCCCCGCACGTGACATTCAGCAGCAAGCCGCTTGAGGTGAGGCGAGAAGAGATGGACGCAGCGTTTGGACTGCAATATCAGTCTCCGATGGCTTCCTCTCAGAAATACGTGCGACGTTTTTTTCTGATTGCTTTCAAGTTTTGTATATGGAGCAATGTATCAGATGGTTATATTATAATGTGCTCTAGATTTCCAACGTTCTCAGTTGAGGTTTCGGTTTCACCAATAGCCTTGGTACCCCAAGTATACGCCACTGATATCTAGTATATGATACTACAGATGTAGGCAGATTATATGCCAATATTTGCAGAAATTTGTGTACAAGCGTGAATGAGCCTAGGTTTAAAAACAAACATGTTGTAACAAACCAGGGTATGTTTTCGTACGCCTAGTAATTTAAACTGTCATATTCTAAATGGAAAGAACTCGACATATTAATATTTCACGTTGTATTTGCAACAATCAGCGGATTTTCAGGTAGGAGTGGATAACTGAAATTACCAAATTACCAATTACAGCACTGTTTGATTTCATATTAGAAAGCTTTATGATCAAATTAAATATTTTTATTGACATCGCTATTTTATACAACATATGTTTCTACAGAAACATTTATGTTTCAGCTCTACTGAGTGGTGTAGCTGTCGCAATTGGAGCAAATAATATGGCATTTTATTCACGTTGCAATTTTACAACACACGATCTATATTGAGTGGCACATGTTATAGTTGGTGCGCATTCTGTCGTGTAATGGGTGACGAATTCGTCAGATAAAAATATCAAACATGTGTAGCATTCTCTGTCCAATAATAATGCACGCATACAAGGCATATGGTGACGTGGAGGACAAGTCAGCAGAGGGTGGGTTATGGTGGCTTTATCCCCGGATGCAGATGGGTGTGCCAGATATCAACAGTTCATTTACCGGAATGAAAAATTTGACATGTTTTTACATGCTTAAATAAATAAAAGATCTGACAGAACACGGAGGCGTTGTTTCGAAACAGTGCTTCAAACATAGCGACATAAATCTGATTGTGTTTTTTGAGTTTTTTTTCTCGTAATATCTCACTTACAAATTTTCCCATTAAACCTTTGCAAATGATCAGGGGATAGCCCGAGTGGAATCCCTCTAATTGCCAGAGCCACGTCTATTTTCCCTTATATTTCCTCTTACGTCACGTGATACGGCATTTATAATTTATAAAATTTAATTCGTTAACCCTGCAGGGTTGGGTTTTCTCCTGGACTGAAGGAGGGATCATACCTCTACCTGGAGTGTCCTGGAGCGTGAGACATTTGGCGGGGACACAACATGGATGGATGACTCGTCCAGGCAGTCTCACCTACTATGCTGAACACTGTCCTTGTTGGGGAGGAAGGGATAGGCAAGGAAGAGGGAAGTATGCGGCCGTGGGTTTAAGTTAGGTACCTTCCCGACATTTACCTGGAGAAGAATTAGGAAACCACAGAAAACCACTTCGAGGACGACTGAGGTGGGAATCTAACCTCCTCTACTCAGTTGACCCCCGAGGTTGAGTGGACACCGTTCCAGTCCTCCTACCACTTTTGAAATTTCGTGGCAGAGCCGGGAATCGAATCCAGGCCTCCGGCCAGCTAATCACACTAACCTGTGAACCACAGAGGTGGACCATTTGTCATAATGTTCAACAAATATGCTTTCTGTACTTCGTTAACTACCTCAGGGGAATATTGGGAGACTGTCTCGCTTATGATCGCAAGTTCGCGGATTCAGTTCCAGCCGAGGTAGCCCATTTTTGAAGAACGGTCAAGAATGTTGGCATACCATGTCTTTGTTATTTCCGGTATGTTAAATATCTCAGGTAGAGCACGAAGAGTCACGCGGCAAAATTGAATTATCATAGCCAGTGGAACCGCCCAGTAGAATTCCGCATTTATTGATAGACAGGAACACAATCAGAGGCCGACTCCATAGCTAACAGAGTACCCATAAAGTTGACATGACCAACCTGGGCCTAAAGACCCTCAATGAAGTCCCCTGCTAGCGACACCACACGCTGACCTTTGGTCTAAGAAGTCCCGGTCTGATTCCAGGCCGGGTCAAGGATTTCAACCTTAATTGGTTCATTCCGTTTGCAGCATTACAATTCATCTCGACTAGCGTCTTATCCTCACAGACACACAGGTCGCCTATAGGAGTCAACTCGAGAGACCTACACCAGGCCTCTCCGCAGGCCACACGTAACTTAAAAAAACACAATCAGAGTATCAAAATTTGTAAGCAAGCCACCTAGACAGCCCCACTTCAGAAGGGTTGCAATTCGGCAGCTAAGACCATATTACGAGGGATGGGGCAAAAGTCATTGCAACATGGAAAATGTAACGCGTACAGATGAAAGAACAAGGGCCTAAAGACCCTCAATGTAGTCCCCTGCTAGTGACACCACACGCTGCCAACGATGTGGGAGGCGCGGAATACCATCTCCCTCAGCATTTACCACACCGTAGGTCACCTGTTGGCGCACAGCATTAGCAATGTCCTTTCGTGTTGCAAACCGCCTACCATGTAGTGGTTTCTTAATCTTTCGAATGAGATCAAAGTCACTTGGCGAAATGTCGGGAGTGTACGGTGGGTGCTCCAATTCTTCCCATCCCCAACGTTGCAGTAGCTGATCTACACACTCTGTTTTCTGTGGTTTTCCATTGTCGTGCAGGATTATTGCACAGTCCACAAGATCCTGACGTTTCTCCTGAACGCCACGTCGTACCTGTCGCACCAGGAAGTCCCTGTAGTACGGTGCGGTCACTGTTCTACCATGTGGAACAAAGTGGCAAACAATGACAATCTGACGTCATACGCGACGATCACCATCAATTTGACTGGGGAAGGATTCTGACGGACCTTCTGCCTCCTTGGTGATCCAGCATGTCGCCACTCTGCGGACTGACCTTTCAGTTCTGGGTCGTATGCCCTGGCCCAAAATTCATCAATGGCGATTATTCGCGACAAGAATTGATCGCCGTCTTGTTGCCAGTGTGCAAGGTGGTCGGAGCATATTGCATAGCGCACCCACCTTTGAACTTTCGATGCGATTTTGCGCAGTTGCAGCTCATTACGCACTATCCTGTGGACGGTGCGTTTCTCGATGCCACTTGCCCTCTCTAACTCCAGTAGCGTCCATCGCCTGTCTTCATCCAGGAGCTGCTCGTTGACGGCACGTGCCACGTCGGTCCACACACTTACAGGTCTTCCCGAACGTTGTTCATCACTGATTGACATACGTCCTTGCTGAAACTTTATTACGCATCGTGCTACTGTACGGTATGGTTGGGCATTATTCCCAAGGGCTTCCACTAATTCACTGTGGCATTCCATCGCATTTCTCCCTCTGGGAACGGCTATTTTGATGTAAGCGCGCTGCTCAACACGGGTTACTTCAATCTCGCACGACACTCACCAACTGACTGATTTCACAGCCCTCGCTGCGCTACTACCAGCTATCACAGAGCCATCTGTTGTTCTGCATACACACCATGCCTGCAGAAATTCCACACGACATATATACGTTTGTGATCCGTTCACATATCTACAAGAAAAAAATAGTTGCCATGACTTTCGCCCCAATCCTCGTATTACTATTATTATTAATGCCGGGCCCACCGTGTAGGATTTGCGTGAATGCCTTTTACCCGAAGGCCCCGGGTTCGATTCCCGGAGAGGTCACGGATTTCTACTTGTATCTGAAGGCTGGTTCGAGGTCCACTGAGCCTCCGTAATTACAAGTGAGGAATTATTTTACGGTGAGATAGCGCTCTGTTTCTAGGAAGCCAATACTAACGGCCGAGAAGATTCCTCGTGGTTACGAAACGACACCTCGTAATCTGTAGGCCTTCGGGCTGAGCAGCGGTCCCTTGGTAGGCCCAGGTCCTTCGGGGCTGTTGCGCCATGGGGTTTGGTTTTTATTATTATTATTATTATTATTATTATTATTATTATTATTATTATTATCATTATTAGTGTGGTGCTAATAGTAGTAGTAAATAATATGGACTACATTTAAGTTTTGGAGAACCTGAACTGCCGGAATTTTGTCCGGCAAGAGTTCTTTTACCTGTCAATAAATCCACCCACACCGACACAAGGCTGTCGTATATGAGCACCTTCAAGTACCACTACACATACAGGATCGAACCCACTAACATGGCTTCAGAAGACCAGCGCTGTACCGTTCGAGTAACTAAACCCGGTTATTATTATTATTATTATTATTATTATTATTATTATTATTATTATTATTATTATTATTATTATTATTATTATTATTATTATTATTATTCCTTCAACCTAGGAACTTGAGATAATGTAGTTAACAGCACCTTGACCTTTTATAAAATTCAAAAATATCTGACAGACAGTGAAGTCTTTACGCATTTCTTGGTTGTAAGTCATTAGTAGAGGTTAGGACAACAGTCGAAGCAGCTGAGATCTCTGTTTGAGGGATCAGCCCTGCATTCTTCTAATGTTAAAGCATAATACATTACTTAGAACAGACAACTTGGTCACGTTTCTTTATGGATGTCAACTTTTTCTTACCAAAGGTTTCAGAGCTACACGATGAAGTATATCTTAGCCTAAGGTTCAATCTAATAATTCTTCTTCGTTGACTCACACCCAAAGGCCAGAAGTCGTTGTTTACCTCTTCGGGGGTCATTTCATTTCCCTTCCTTCTCTTATTCCAATTCAATATTAAACCCAAATTTCTTCCCATGACTCAGGACTCCTGGGTTTTTGACATGGGGATCCACGGCCGATTTCTTTTGGATAGGATTGGGTTATATGTAGTTAGCTTACCGTGCCCTACCACGGGTGATGTTTGTTATCCGGACTGTAACTGTTGCTTTTTCGGATTAGGTAGCACCCCAAGAGACTGAGTGATTCCCTCAGGACTGCTTTCAGTTTTTGATATAATAACAGGTAGATAGGATAGGAGATATAATTTAGTTTGGACTAAACAGTAATGACTTTCATTTGATAGGAATGATTGCCGTCCGTCCAGCAATCTGACCCAAATGATAAAATGATCCCATATTTCTCAATGTCGTCAGCTTGGAAGTTCGTAACAATGGCGATGATATTCCCTACCCTAGTTCCTTCGATCACGGACCACTCGTTCATCACCCGAAACGGTAAGGGCAATGACAATTCCCACCGTAAATTTAACTCGTTCCTTTCATCTACCTGTCTATAAACAGAAATGGAATAATATATGCACCAATTCTTCTTTTCGTACTGGCCCGGCAATTGTGTCTTCCGTCGTAATTCCAGAAGGATTTTTATTGAAGTTTTCCTCTATACACCGCGTTTCCAAACAGATACATGGATTTTGATAACAATGTCCATTGATTAATTGATTGATAAATATTCCCTAAATTACTGAGAGAAATTATGTGAGTTACCATATACGTAGGTCGAGTCATAAGTCATGGCAACTATTTTTTTCTCACAAACAGGAGACAACCCGGAAAATCTAAGATATGTATTTGGAAATATAGGGCATTTACTTATGCATAGTGCCTGAAGACAAATCCTGACTTCAGAAGATTCTGGTAGGAAAGTGACAGAACACAGGCCATTGGTAAACATTGTTTTATTATGGTATAGACAGCAAATACACAAGGCTACGTACAAAGGATAGGTCTCCACTGGTGACAGACCTTCGAAATAATCACCCAAGGTTTCCACTGTGCGTTGCCAGCGGTGGGGCAGGCGCTGAATACCATTTGCTGCATGTGCATCGCTAACGTGTGACACTTCTCTCCGAAATGCTGTCCCCACCCACCTCACCACTGTTCTATAGGGCATGGCATGCACACGCAATGCTTCCCGCAGCTCTGCATGGCATTGGCGTGCATTTCTGCCGCGGAGAACTGCTATTTTAACATAGACAGTTGCTCCTGCTTGTTGACTTCCATTTTGTGATGCTCTCGCTCACACACTGAACTTGGAGGCATGCTTAGACCCACACTTGTTGTTTATATACACCATCTAGTGGCAACATACGCAAGTACATACCGTACGTTTCTAAATGGATATCTTAGATGTTACGTGTTGTCTCCTGTTCGCGAGAAAAAATAGTTGCCCTGACTTATGACTTGACCTACCTACTAGAGCATCTCAACCACTGTTCTGGGTACTGAAGGAGACAGTAAATAAATATGATCTTCGAACCCCACTACCGGCATGCCTGAAGATGGTTTTCCTTGTTTTTCCATTTTCACACCAGGCGAATGCTAGGGCTGTACCTTAATTAAGGCCACGGCCACTTCCTTCCCACTCCTAGCCTTTTCCTGTCCCATCGTCGCCGTAAGATCTACCTGTGCCGGTGCGACGTAAAGCCTATTAAAATAAAGAACATGCTCGAAAAGCTTTAGAGACATAGCCAGGATTCAACACATTCGGCGGGTATATTTATTGTTTCTCTTAAATGGAACATGTTTTGAATTTGGTTAATTAAACACTGATAACTGTCAGTGGTGTTCAGAGGCACAGCAGTGTAGGATTTTTTCTCCCCGAGGAACTCCTTCAGGTGTGCCTAAATCTATTGATAGTGTTCACTCACATACGAACACTTTCAAGTACTGAATTTCTATGTCTGAACTCGGTTTTCTAACACTGAGACGGGAAGGTGAACGTGTTGTACACAGCCGACCTGATAAAAAAAAAACACGAAAATAACTCCATGAACAAGATACAACAGTAGGCGGAATATCATATCAAAATGCATTGATATCTATCCGAGATTAATTTCCTCGAGTGCGAGTTTATCTCGCTTGTATGACAGTTTGTACTGAAACATCCTAGGCCATATTTACCCTGTTCATTGATTTCCGAACAGCAAATACAAGTTTCCATGAGTCGATACAGTGAAGTCTCCAAACTGCAACGAGTATCTGAAGATATCCATGCACTCTGCCCAGCTTTCTCCTCTCTTAGATCTCACTTCTTTTCTCGGCTTGGATTCCAATCTCGTCAAATGGCCCTGGGAATTGTACGGCGGTGGTAGCTATTCTATTCCTCATAAGGCCTTGCTGTATTCCATTGTTAATCTTCCGAAAGCTACCAAGAAGGTATCGCACATTCCAATGTTTGGATATTTTGTTACTCATACAGAGAACAACATTTATGTCTTCCCCTTGGGGACTGATGTAACTTTACATTCACAAGTTTCATTATGTTTCATTATTTTTATGTACCTACCTTCACGATCGTTCTCAACCTGGTGAATTCGATCCCAAGTAAGGTCGGTGACATTTGACGGTGTTCCATTGTGGAAACTCGGTGCTGTCGGCTACCAACAGATAAATGAATCTACGGAATAACATTTCAGCATCCCAAGTCTCTTAAATAATACTTCGAGTATCCTAAACAATTATTATTATTATTATTATTATTATTATTATTATTATTATTATTATTATTATTATTATTATTATTATTATCATTACGTTATAAATCGTCACTCTTTTCATTAGTTTCATATTATAGACTTGAACCATATTTGTCTGTCATAAAGCTTAATATGAATATGGACTTAGGAGCTGAGTATTACTTCGAAGATTGCTTCGGCTGTACGCTGTTATTCTTATTCCTATCGTTCCTTCAGTCCTGAGGATCACGATCTTTGGGGGATTTTTCTTTGTATCCCTTTCCATCCTTCGTGGTCTTCTGCCGGATAGGTCCTTCTTGTATGAGGGATGTCTTCGTTCTATGTTTTATGCAGTTTGTCCAGCATCTACGAGCTCGACCACGATCCCCAGCTTTTCAAGGTTTTCTTCTCTGTGTCGCATGATGTGACCGAAGAATTGGAGAATTCTCTGGTGACACATTGATGATAACCCGATATTTATGCTCGGCTCCTTCAGGATAGATTCGTTAGTATAACATCCTGTCCAAGGAATACGAAGCATTTTTTTCTTCAGCACCACATCATCTCAAGTAAACTGAACCCTTCTATACCTGCAGCTCGTAAGATCCGCGTTTCAGAACCGTAGAGGAAGGAGGAGAACACTAAAGCTTGAACTAGTCCCATCTCTACTTCGACTGAAGCGGAGCGATCCTTCCATATACGAAATAGTTGAGCCCTAATGTTCCTGCTGACCTCTGCCTCACAGCTGTTATTGCTATCTATAATTGTACCAAGGTAAAACATTTCTGAAAATGTTTTATTTTCCTTGAAGCTTTGATTTACGTCAGTTTTCAGTCCTATTATCTCCCATAATTTTGGAGCTTTACACGTTGATTAGCTGTCATTCCTAATTGCACTCTCATTTATGACAAAGTCCAGAAACTCTGTCATTTCTGCATCATCCACGACAATGGCTACATCGGCGTACCGGAGATTCAATAACTTCTTACCACCGACGGGATATCCTGCAGTCCATGCAGTTCACATGTTGTATTCACCATACAAATAAAAGAGCACTGGTCACAATATTTCGCCTTAGTGAACACCCCGTTCTGTCTTGAAGAATTCAGACATGTTGCCATGTCTCCTCGTGCTCGGCTAATAAAACAATTTTATCAACCAAACAAGAAACCTCCATTTTCAGTACAATTTATCACAATTTCTCACACTGAATACTGTCAAAAGGTTTCCTGTAACATACAAAGCAGACTGTCATAGAAAGCGTGAATTATCATTCTTTCAAATTACCTGTCGGATGCTGCGTATAATAATAAGTTTGCCGTATGGCCTCCGGAGAGACCTAGTGCAGCTCCTTTCCTACTAGACGGCCTGTACGCGGCCTTCATATATGTGAGGATGGGGCCGTACCTGAGGTGATTTCTAATTATGAACACCGCATACACACAAGCCCGCGAGCCAGAAGAATTAACCAATAATTAAGGTTAAATTTCCCGACCCGCCCTGGAATCGAACCCGTGCGCTCCTACACCAAAGACCAGAACGATAAGCATTTAGCCATGGATCCGGACGGATGTGGAGAAGCTGTTATCTGGTGTCCTGCGTCACTTAAAACCTTCGATGTGTTTGTGCGACTTCAAAATAATAGCAAAAGGAATTAAAAAAGGGAGGGAAAAAAACAATAATATTCCATCCAAATCTCAACTAACTACATGATGGTTAAGCTGTTCGCTGTGTTCAGCATTACCTTCTTTCCTCCCTTCTTAACTACAATTATTTTTTTTTTTTTTTTGCTAGTTGCTTTACGTCGCACCAACACAGATAGGTCTTATGGCGATGATGGGACAAGGAAGGGCTAGGAGTGGGAAAGAAGCGGCCGTGGTCTTAATTAAGGTACAGCCCCAGCATTTGCCTGGTGTGAAAATGGGAAACCACGGAAAACCATTTTCAGGGCTGCCAACAGTGGGGTTCGAACCTACTATCTCCCGAATGCTGGATACTGGCCGCGCTTAAGCGACTGCAGCTATCGAGCTTGGTTTAACTACAATTGAAACAAACTACATACACCTGACATTTTTGACCATTTCTTTCTCGTCTTCAACTTCCACTTTTCCAGAAGGTTGCGATACTTCATTTTGCTAGAGGTTTAACGTCGCATAAACTGAGAAAAGTTTATTTGCGACAGAGGGACAGAAAAGGGCTGGGAAGGAATCGACTGTAGCATTAATTAAAGTACAGCCCCAGTACTTGACTGGTGTGAAATGGGAAACAATGAAAAACGATTTACAGAGCTGCTGACAGTAGGGTTCGAACCCCCGATCTCCCGAAAGCAAGCAAACAACTGCGCGGCCCGACCCACACATACAACTCGCTCTTAAAGACCGTTGTTAATTTCTTAATGATCTTCTAAAATGTTTTTAAACATTATTGTTCTATTTTAACATTCTCTACCCCAGAAATAGTCGTGTAATCCTGAATTGCAAGCTTTTCGATCTCGCGTGCTATACGAATTCGTTTAAGGTATTCAGATTTGAATCGATGTAGAGCTCCACGAGAAATATGTTATTAAAATAACGTACATTAAGTTACAACTCTGAAAGTTGCTGTGAGCAAAGCTACTTTACAATGCCCAACCTCATTTTTGATATGAATGGCACTTAGTTTCTTTTGAAAGTTCATTCTTCAATTTTGGTTCACAGTATAATGTGAAATACATTTGTTTACAAGGTGAGGACAGCAAGAGCCTCGGCCCTCGATTGAAGGTCTTTCAGTTACATGCGTCAAGCTGCGTAGGGGTCTATTAAGGCACGTGGAAGTATAATGCATCATTTAGGACTAGTACCTTTTTTTTTGCTAGGGGCTTTACGTCGCACCGACACAGATAGGTCTTATGGCGACGATGGGATAGGAAAGGCCTAGGAGTTGGAAGGAAGCGGCCGTGGCTTTAATTAAGGTACAGCCCCAGCATTTGCCTGGTGTGAAAATGGGAAGCCACGGAAAACCATCTTCAGGGCTGCCGATAGTGGGATTCGAACCTACTATCTCCCGGATGCAAGCTCACAGCCGCGCGCCTCTATGGGCACGGCCAACTCGCCCGGTAGGACTAGTATCAGGATAGATGCTCTGATATTTTCTGTGAGTTACTGTTCAAGCATTTGTTTCAGTAAGACGTCGAATATGTTAGGAAAGTCAGTACTTTGTAGTGTTAACAATAGCGCTCTATTTTTCATTTCATCGAGCTCGATACCTGTAGCCGCTTAAGTGCTGCCAGTATCCCGTATTCGGGAGATAGTGGATTCGAACCCCACTGTCGGCAATCCTAAAAATGGTTTTCCGTGCTTTCCAATTTTCACACCAGGCAAATGTTGGGACTGAACCTTAATTAAGGCTACGGCCGCTCACACTCCTAGTCCTTTCCTGCCCCGTCGTCACCATAAGACCTATCTATGTCGGTGCGACGTTAAGCAACTTGTAACAAAAAAAAAAAATCATTTGTGATCTTGAAGATCGTCCAATCATGTTGTGGTGATTAGAAGAAGAGTTCTAACTAGGAGCTACCGTGCTCAATTCTATGTTGTGTAGAACTTAAGAATATAGTATATTCTTATCTTTGAACTCTTTCACGAGTGGAATAGAGGATAAACTGCTGTACAGCACGCTTGATAGGAGAATCGCTGACATGAATGACCAAAGGCCTACTTAGTTCGATGTGGCTAATCCTAATGCATTTACTCTAGGCAAATACTGTTATTACATAAAATTTCCGACGGACGTGCCCATTCCTGGCCCTTCAGTTCCTGCAAATTTATACGTAAATACAGGAATAATAATAATAATAATAATAATAATAATAATAATAATAATAATAATAATAATAATAATAATAATAATAATAATAATAATAATAATTTTACCGGGCGGTACACCTCCACGCCGCTAATTCAAACATTGCGCCAGTTGAAACTCCTCTACTGGAGAAAGCCTGAACTTTAACAACCACATTAATTCTAGGGTTTCTCAGAAGATGTCTTTACTGTAAATTTTGAAGTGTTCTGAACTATGTCGATTTCGATTTGTTTTTGTTTTCTCTGTAGTAAAAAGTGTGAACATTCTCTTCTAGATGGCACTACTTAAGAACTACAATTGTGTACCCTAGTGCGAAGTGAAGGTACTTTTTTTTTGGAAGAAATTTGGTATTCATAAGTTCTTTGTTAAATTTCTTTCAGTCATTGTTAGGGTTGGCAGTATAACCCTTCTCTTTCCGCCAGTTTTGAATTTGACCAATGAGGAATTTCTGTAATTAATTTTCCACGAATAAGGTGACTCTTCTTCGTCTGGTGTATTAGTTTTTGCTGTTACCCAATAAAATTTTGTGGGCGGGTTGTAATCATTCATGAAACGTCTCGAATTTTCCACGAGGGTATATAAACTGCTGATTTTTAGGTCTCGGGGCCACTTCAGTAACATCTCTCCTCGTGTGATTATGTAGCAGGGGGCGGGAAGCGCCTCTTTCTTCGGGCAGCAGTTCATCCACAAGGTAATGGCCGTTTAATAACTTTATTTCTTGCTAGCTCAGCAGTTTAACCCTCGGGGCAGGTTCGAAACTTTTCTTATGTAACCTATCCTTAAAATGTAATATACATTTGGTAAAATTTAGGCTTTTTAACTATAAATTGGGATAGAGAGTGCCTAACCCTCTCGAGCTCCCACTCATATTGTTCTGAGGTGACTACGTTTTCATTTCCCCTTTTTTTCTCCCTTCGTAATGTAAATTAGTTTTCTTATCGTGTCACCTCCGTAGTATGGGATTAGCCCTTGCATAAGCGGCCTAGTGCCAAATAGGTTTCAAAAAAGTATTAGGAGTGCAAGTTACGCCTCCATTCAACTCAGAATTTTGGGGCCATGCAATTGACCTGTTTCTTTACTTCATAGGCCTCAGTAGATTGGGTATTATTACCCCTGTTCTTGTGTGCCTGGAGGGCAGATTGAAGGTGGAGTTTGGTGTGGCCTTTGAATAGGCTTGATCTTCGAGAGCGGGTTTGCTCTTTCTTAAAAGTGGATTTTCTGTGTGCCTCGAGGAGGCTTTACTGGGTAATTAGGAGCAAGTGCTCCTTGGCATGATTGGGGTTTTCTGCCCCTTTGTTGAACCTTGTATATAGGCAAAGTTGGGCTTATAGCTCAAGGATTGTGAGTCTGGGGCTCGAAGCCCAAAACCAATAACAAACTGTAATTGTACTTTCTTAATTTGTTGATCTGCTAATTGGTACCTGTTATATTCCGTTATTTATTTGTCTTGAAAAGAAAATATAACCTTTGTTAAAGTTTTAAATTAACTTTAATTTCGTAAGTTGAGACCTATTCCCACCAGCACCTTCTTTCACCTCTGCTGTTCCACAGATACCTCGGAACAACAACAATAATAATAATAATAATAATAATAATAATTATAATAATAATAATAATAATAATAATAATAATAATAATAATAATTTGGGTCATGTAGCTGTGAGTTTCAATTTGGGAGATAGTAGGTTCGAACCACTCTGTCGGTAGCCTCGAATATGGTTTCCCATTGTTATCCTACTTTTTTTTTTACAAAACACAAATTCTGGTGTGCATTTGTCCCAGTTTTACGGCCAGATGCTTCTTTTACGCCAAACCTGTAAAGAGGTATGCTGCTTTCCTTGCGGACATTTTATTCTTCTTCTGCTACTTTTTCTACCGTTTCTCCCACACTTGTCGCTTCGCGGTTGCGAACTGTATCGCACATGTGGATCTGGCCCAGTTTTACGGCCGGATGCCCTTCCTGACGCCAACCCTAAATGGAGGGATGTAATCACTATTCCGTGTTTCTGTGGTGGTTGGTAGTGTAGTATGTTGAATGAAAATGAAGGGGAAAGTGTTGAGACAAGCACAAACACTCAGTCCGCGAGCCAGAAGAATTAATCAGACGCAATTAAAATCCTCGACCCGGCCGGGAAGCTCTGAACCGAAGGCCTCAACGCTGACCATTCAGCCAAGGAGACGGACAGTTCATAAGTAATCCAAACTGTTTCAGTTGGGGCTCTTGCAATATCTTTTATCTACGACGAAGAATAAGGATACTGAACATTTTTTACACCGTTGAGCAAACCGTGAATCCAGTGAGAAATCAAGATGACTAATGTTCGAATCACTTAAACTAGATGAAGTGTTCGGTTTGATTACAAAAATGGCTCCACGAAATATTCTCACAAAGGATTAAATTTCAAGATGAAGAATTTTAATTTCTACACTCTTTTCGTAACTCACTTAGGTTACTTATTCCCTATTTGTTTCATAACAACTTCTTACTAATTTCTTCTACTTCTACCGGGCGAGTTGGCCGTGCGCGTAGAGGCGCGCGGCTGTGAGCTTGCATCCGGGAGATAGTAGGTTCGAATCCCACTATCGGCAGCCCTGAAAATGGTTTTCCGTGATTTCCCATTTTCACGCCAGGCAAATGCTGGGGCTGTACCTTAATTAATGCCACGGCCGCTTCCTTCCAACTCCTAGGCCTTTCCTATCCCATCGTCGCCATAAGACCTATCTGTGTCGGTGCGACGTAAAGCCCCTAGCAAAAAAAAATCTTCTACTTCTTCTTCATTCACTCTTGTTCTTCTCCTTCTCTTCCTCACCTTTCGTATGATTCCAGATTTGCTGGTCACTCATTATTATCCCACTCACGGCCCGGCATTCATCTCTTCTGAAATCTCCGGGTTTTCAGATACTGTAACGTGTGGGTGGAACAAGGGGCCATCCGACAGGAACACAGGAAGTGCTCGTCTCCTGGAATGCCGTAGAGTCCCTTCTGTCTCCAGGCTTGTCAACGCACTGTCCCGTGTTTCCTGCTGCGATACGCCCGACCAAGCCGCTCAACTTATCACCATGCACTCTTCCTGTTTAGACAGCTCATTTACGACCAAACGCTACGGTTATTAGCATTGTCCCGTCGTGGCTAGCTGTCAAGTGATCGTATCTGTAGAGACCCGCTGGAATCTCTTGGAATGAGGGGTAATCCATACAGATATGCACTAAATGGCGACACGTAGCACAACCAAGAAAACATTCTTAGTAAAATGTACTTATTGGTTGAGTTTCATCATAGGTAACGTTATAAAGAGAATTACAGTTGAAACCGGTTATAATGACTACGAAGGGACCGTTAATTAACTTTCCTTATAGAACGAGCTGGCCGCGCGGTTAGGTGGGCGCAGCTGTGAATTTGAGGCCGGGAGATAATGGGTTCGAACCCCACTGTCGGCAGCCCTGAAGATAGTTTTCCTTGGTTTCCCATTCTCACACCAGGCAAATGGTTGGGCTTTACCTTAATTAAGTCCGACTCGTTGGCTGAATGGTCAGAATACTGGCCTTCGGTTCAGAGGGCCCCGGGTTCGATTCCCGGCCGCGTCGGGGATTTTATACTTCATTGGTTAATTCCAATGCCTCGGGGCCTGGGTGTTTGTGCTGTCCCCAACATCACTGCAACTCACGCACCACACATAACGCTATTCTCCACCACATAAACACGCAGTTACCTACACATGGCAGATACCACCCACACTCATCGGAGAATCTGCCTTCAAGGCTAGAAATAGCCACATCGCGCGGCTGTGAACTTTCATCCGGGAAATAGTGAGTTCGATTCCCACTGTTTTTCCGTGGTTTCCCATTTTCACACCAGGCAAATGCTGGGAATGTACCTTAATTAATGCCACGGCCGCATCCTTCCAACTCCTAGGCCTTTCCTGTCCCATCGTCGCCATAAGAGCTATCTGTGTCGGTGCGCCGTAAAACCACTAGCAAAAAAAATTAGCCGCACGAAATTATAAATTGTACCTTAATTAAGGCCACGGCCGCTACCTTCCCACTCCCGGCCCTTTCCATCCCTCCGTCGCTGAAAACCTGCGATATATATTCAGTCTGGTGGCTCTAACTTAAATGAGGTTTGGTCGACCATTTCTAGATGCTTAATTGTGCTATCCGATGATGAATGTTGTCTTCAGTTTTCAGTTTAGACACGAACAACAACAGTCATCCTAATTAAAATAACCATTATAGTAAACTGATTTCATTCATACAAATTATCCTGTGTGGAGTTTACTACGGAATGATATTTTTACAACTTGCTTTACGTCGCGGCGATACAGATTAGCCTTATGGCGACGATGGGACGGCAAAGGGCTAGGAGTGGGAAGGCAGCCATGGCTTTAATTAAGATACAGCCCCAGCATTTGCCTTCTGTGAAAATGGGAAACCACGGAGAACCATCTTCAGGGCTGCCGACAGTGGGGTTCGAACTCACTATCTCCCGAATACTGGATACTGGTCGCACTTTAGTGACTGCAGCTACCGACCTCGGTACCGAATGATTGAAAACTCTGATTTAACCAGTAGCCTTTCCGACAAACACGTGTTCACCAAAGTTTCATTCGTCTTACAAAATAAACTATTTCCTTTTGGCTATATATATATTAATTCTCTTTTCATGTTGCTTTTATATATTTGATTTGCTTCCTTCCCTTCAAATCTCCTCCTTTATTACCACCCTATGATGCTCGTAAGTACTTACATTTACTTCCTGTTTGATATTTACGAGCCTCCTGGTTCTCATAATTGGAAAGCAAGGTTACAGAAACGATAAAATAAAATGTCATTACCAGAGCAAATCTAGCTTGGGTAAATTATTTTGTTCTTCAGACTTTCTAAATGTAAATAGAGGTTGGTAATAATATGTTCCAACTCATTCTGAAGTCTTGTTTCCGTTCGTATAACTTACAATATACTGTAAGAAATATTCACAGATATACCGAAGCATAGCCGACCTCTCCAAGTACTGATGTATAGTCTTTGAGAGAAAATTATGGGATATGCAGCAGTGACTCTAGTGAAGGTCGTTATTGATTTTTATATTCTTTCTCTGTACTTGGAGTCGGAGGTGACTTGCCTGATGCTCCACGCTTGCACCCAACATTGTATTGCACGATGAATATTGTCTGCTTTATAATACCTTTCCCTTACGTACACAGTCAATTGATGAAGCGTATGGTTTTGTATATCTAACGAAACATTGGACATTCATTTAATATCTTTTTTGCTATTGGCTTTACGTCGCACCGACACAGATGTATCTTATGGCGACGATGGAACAGTAAAGGGCTAGGACTGGGAAGGAAGTGGCCATGGCCTTAATTAAGGTATTTGCCTGGTGTGAAAAAGGGGAACCATGGAAAACCATCTTCAGGGCTGCCGACAGTGGGGTTCGAACCTACTATCTCCCGAATACTGGATACTGGTCGCACTTAAGCGACTGCAGCTATCGAACTCGGTCATTTAATATTCTCTTGGCACGTTGCAAGTTCATAACAAAATGTATTTTACATTGGAGTACACTCACAGAAAATACTTTCTCCAGTTAACGTCGTGAATTAATCGTACCGTACTGACCCAAATACTTTTATTCAGTCTTCGAATACTGTTGTGACATAGTACTTATTGACCTAACTTTACAAGTAGCAGCATAACTACAACGTGTACAGAACACTAGTGTTCGATACCCTTGCTTTCCAACCTCCACATGATGGGATTACGGGGGTTACTTTTAAATGAGAGGAGAAATACGCCACCAATTTTTTTCTGTAAACAGCCCTATCTACCTATGTATTGTCCACATTAATACTTCATCAGTCCATGAAATTAATAATAATTTTATTGGTTTTACGTCACACTAGCTACATTTACGTTTTCCGGAGACGTCGAGGTGCCAGAATTTTGTCCCATAGGATTTCCTGTACCTGCCGGAAAATCTACCGACACAGAGCTGTCGTATTTGAGCACCTCGAAATACCACCGGACTGAGCCAGGATCGAAATTGCCCAATTAGACTCGGGAGGCCAGTGCCTTAACCGTCTGAGCCACTCAGCCCGGCCATGAAATTAATACCGGTTCCGGTTCATTGCTTGAAATAACACTGCTTTGAAGAAATACTTTCAACCATTCTTTCCTGGTAGCTGCTTTGAGGCTATGAAATTTGCTCCCGGTAGTGGTCAAGAACCTATACTTTATTTGACCTTCCCATTTAAAACAGGCTGCCGCATATTCTTGTTTTCTCCTTTTTCTTTTTGCTGGGGGCTTTACGTCGCACCGACACAGATAGGTCTTATGGCGACGATGGGATAGGAAAGGCCCAGGAGTTGGAAGAAGCAGCCGTGGCCTTAATTAAGGTACAGCCCCAGCATTTGCCTGCTGTGAAAATGGGAAACAACGGAAAACCATCTTCGGGGCTGTCGACAGTGGGATTCGAACCCACTATCTCCCGGATGAAAGCTCACAGTTGTTGCTAATAGGATTATTCATGAAGAAAGCAATGACAAACTACCTCACTTCTCATCTTGCCTCGTACCCCTGATTTGGGCTCTGTCATAGGTTTTTACGGTTTTGCTCCAACCGCATAGCTTTGGTGGTGCTATTTGAGAATCCAACCAGCCTCTGGGCTGACGACTTAACAGACATTTATTAGTTAATACATTTTTATTTAAATAAATGTAGATAGTAACAAGGTGGTCTCAATTTTTCAAAACATTCATTGGTGTATCCTTGGAATGAAGCATTTCTCATTTCTTTTCTTTATTATTATTATTATTATTATTATTATTATTATTATTATTATTACATAAGCAGTTTACCGTCCATGTTAGATTTTCACTCGGTGAAATGAAATGCGTATGGCTTTTATTATTATTACATAAGCAGTTTACCGTCCATGTTAGATTTTCATCATCATCATCATCATCTGTTTACCCTCCAGGTTCGGTTTTTCCCTCGGACTTAGCGAGGGATCCCACCTCTACCGCCTCAAGGGCAGTGTCCTGGAGCTTCAGACTCTTGGTCGGGGGATACAACTGGGGAGTATGACCAGTACCTCGCCCAGGCGGCCTCACCTGCTATGCTGAACAGGGGCCTTGTGGAGGGATGGGAAGAGTGGAAGGGATAGGCAAGGAAGAGGGAAGGAAGCGGCCGTGGCCTTAAGTTAGGTACCATCCCGGCATTCGCCTGGAGGAGAAGTGGGAAACCACGGAAAACCACTTCCAGGATGGCTGAGGTGGGAATCGAACCCACCTCTACTCAGTTGACCTCCCGAGGCTGAGTGGACCCCGTTCCAGCCCTCGTACCACTTTTCAAATTTCGTGGCAGAGCCGGGAATCGAACCCGGGCCTCCGGGGGTGGCAGCTAATCACGCGAACCACTACACCACAGAGGCGGACTAGATTTTCACTCGGTGAAATGAAATGCGTATGGCTTTTAGTGCCGGGAGGTCCCAGGACAGGTTCGGCCCGCCAGGTACAGGTCTTTTGATTTGACTCACGTAGGCGACCTGCGCGTCGGAATGAGGATAAAATGATGATGTAGACAACATATACACCCAGCCCCCGTGCCAGGGAAATTAACCAATGATGGTTAAAATTCTCGACCCTGCCGAGAATCGAACCCAGGCTCCCTGTGACCAAAAGCCAGCATGCTAACTATTTAGCCATGGAGCCGGACTTTCACTCGGTATCAGCGAGGAATCCCAACTCTACCGCCTTAAGGGCAATGTCCTGGAGCTTCAGACGTTTGGTCAGTGTACTATTGAGATGCAGGACCACTATCTCGTCCAGGCGGGCCCATCTGCTATGCTGAAATGGGGCCGTATGGAGGGTGGGAATATTGAAAGCGATAGGCAAGGAGATGGGAAGGAAGCGGCCGTGGCCTTAAGTTAGGTACAATCCCGGCATTTGTCCGGAGATAAACTGGGAAACCATGGAAAAAGGCAGGAATCGAACCCCCTCTACTCAGTTGATCTCCCGAGGCTGAGTTGACCACGTTCCAGACCTCGTATCACTTCAAATTTCGTGGCAGAGCCGGAAATCGAACACGAGCCTCCCGGGGTGGCAGCTAATCACACTAACCACTACACCACAGAGCCGCCCGCGATATAAAATGTGTGTGACTTGACGAATATTATGATTTTCGTTCAAGGACGAGACATTTAATTAAGTTGTTTCTTTTTCAGATTAATCTGTTGTTATAATTTCTTTTTCGGGTATTTTCTAAAATTTATTCATAAATTATTTTAGACAGACTGAAGAACCTAACAGTTACCAATTGACTGAGTCGAAACTGAAAATAAATGGCTTGCTCTATAACAAAAAACAAAATCAAGAAAGAAAACACAATAAATCGCCATTGGTGAAACTAAATAAGTCAGTCATGGTTACGTTTCAGTAGAAAGGAAAATTGATTATCTGCACTTGCGTTATTATAATTAAAATTAATTTATTTTAGTAGAAAGAAAACTGCCCGCCTCTGTGGTGTAGTGGTTAGTGTGATCACCTGCCAACCCTGGAGGACCGAGTTCGATTCCCAGCTCTGTCACGAAATTTGAAAAGTTGTCCGAGGCCTGGAACGGGATCCACTCATCCTCGGGAGGTCAAATGAATATAGAGGGGCTCTATTCACTCCACAGCCATCCTCGAAGTGGTTTTCCGTGGTTTCCCACTTCTCCTCCAGGCAAATGCCGGGATGGTACCAGTATCTAACTTGAGGCCACGGCCGCTTCCTTCCCTCTTCCTTGTATATCCCTTCCAATCTTCCCATCGCCCCGCAAGGCCCTTGTTCAGCATAGCACGTGAGGCCGCCTGGCCGAGGTACTGTCCCTCATTCCCATTTGAACCTCCGACCCTAAGTCTCACGCTCCAGGACACTGCCCTTGAGGTGGTAGAGGTGGAATCCCTCGATGTATGCGAGGGAAAATCCAACTCTGTTCGGTAAACAGATTAAGAAAGAAAGAAAGAAAGAAAGAAAGAAAGAAAGAAAGAAAGAAAGAAAGAAAGAAAGAAAGAAAGCTTGAGTTCATCTATATAAACTCAGAAATAGTTTATTTTTTTGCTAGGGGCTTTACGTCGCACCGACAAAGATAGGTCTTATGGCGACGATGGGATAGGAAAGGCCTAGGAGTTGGAAGGAAGCGGCGTGGCCGTAATTAAGGTACAGCCCCAGCATTTGCCTGGTGTGAAAATGGGAAAACACGGAAAACCATTTTCAGGGCTGCCGATAGTGGGATTCGAACCTACTATCTCCCGGATGCAAGCTCACAGCGGCGCGCCTCTACGCGCACGGCCAACTCGCCCGATGAAATAGTTTTTTTTTTTTTTTCTAGTTGCTTTACGTCGCACCAACACAGATAGGTCTTACGCCTCGATGGGACAGGGAAGGGCTAGGAGTGGGAAGGAGGCGTCCGTGGCCTTAATTAAGGTACAGCCCCAGCATTTGCCTGGTGTGAAAATGGGAAACCGCGGAAAACCATCTTCAGGGCTGCCGACAGTGGGGTTCGAACCTACTATCTCCCGAATACTGGATACTGGCCGCACTTAAGCGACTGCAGCTATCGAGCTCGGTGAAATAGTTTATTGTCAAGCGTTTCGTTTTTAAGCATTTTAATGTTCCTGACTTATTTGATTTTATCAATTAACTTAAATTGTCAAATTACTTCTTTGCAAGTGATTTTTAGATTTATATTACTTTAAACACAGAAAGCGAAAGACTACTACCAAGTCACAAGTCATCATAAATGCTATTATAATGACATTAAATACATTTGAGTATTATATGTAGAAAGTTTGGTATATAACTTGCCGAGAGAATACCTCATTAAAAGTGTTTTGCATCACATGGCGTATATCCAATCGCTCTTTTGTCATCTTACTTTTTTTACTTCAAATAGACAGTCAGGTAGATTGGTAAGCCGCCGCCGTGGTAGGGCCTTTCATCCATCAAACCTCGAATGATAGATTCATGTTCTATTCTTTTATATATAAAGTATACTGATTATTTGTTTTATATACAATTTATATCATAGATAGAAATATGACTTATTTCATTCCAAGGCCGGACGATCAGCTGTAGGCTCAGGTATTAAATATCATGAAAAACAGAAAATTACAGATTTGACGTACGTTCTTTCACCAATTGGCGATCCGTTCCAATTCCTTCGCATATTATCGAGGTGTAAACTAATTAATGGTAACTTAATATACAACCTGATGAGATTTCCTCCTCTCCCATTCCCTTTATGTAATAATGTAAGGAGCTGAGTACCGCAAAATGCTATTGAATATATTAGGGAATGTGGCTATCAAATTCCACATAAGGATAGCGTTTATTATAGCAAGTGTAGTTTGCAGAAAACGAGAACGGGTCATACTTTACTTAGTCGGTGAGGTGGTATGGCATACTCTGAACATTTGTATGCAGAAGCTGCACTGCTTGTTAATTTAGCTTCGAAGAGAGTTTGAGGAGTGCGAGAAGTGGGCTAGGGACCACACACTAGGTGATAGAAACATGAGACAAGTTACCGACCAACATAACCTAGCTTTTTATGGCTTCAATCTACATATTAATTAGATCTTTTGAGGTGTTCGCAAACGCATGTAGAATAATTTGCAGGACAAAGTATTTCTCCTTGTCCCCTTCTCACTGTCCTTTGCATGTACATACACACTCTATCTCCCTGGGTGTATATATGTATATGTGCTCACTTCTAGAGTACCTCATCTGTTAATCTGAATGGCATATTCGGAATTCCCCTGCAATGATGAAAGGTTATAGGCTAAGAATGCAATGTGCAATCTTGGCGTGCGTTACCTTCACAGAGGTTTAAAACAATGAATTTACTTTCTAAATATATTTTCATTGTATATTTGTATACTGAATACGAACACGATCTAATTTGGGGAAGATAATAATAGCTACAATTCAATTCATTAGTCTACGTTACAGCTCACCGTAATATACTTCACGTGGAATGACAAAATAAGCAGCTAAAAACTATTTTGCACCGCACGTACTGTACTTTGAAGGATGTCAGCTGTGATACTAGTCTAATTAAAAAGAGACGTCTGAATGTGCCGTAACGTCACCCGTTAGGTATATGCAGTTGGACATGCACCTCAGGACACTCAAGAATGGAATGTAACTGGAACCCTTGGACAAAAGTTGCACAGAACGTAGGTTGTGGCCTGTTCAGTATGCAAACATGCCCCGACGAGAAATTATAGCATTTGAAATGTATAGACTTCATTGTGTAAATTGCGAGAGAATATTTCCAATATTCGTTAGAAACGTAGTTTCGTTGTTATGATATCGTATATAAATCATTATGATTGTATGAAGCTCACCGGCTTCCTTCCCGCTCACAGCCACAGTTAAAACTGGCTCTGGCCCAATATAATATCTCCATCTGAGATATTCATTGAGATACCGAGAAACCACCATACTTTCTCACACGTGTGCTCTACTTATATACCTAATGTTAGTTCCCAACAAAGATTAAAAATGAAACTGATGATAAAGGAAGCGTGAGAAAAGTTACGGAAAATGTACTGAACTCCAGAAGAATACATTTTGCCTTAAAAATTACACTTTCGTTGTGACTATACATATGGCATTTTTGAGCCATGGAAATGTATAAAATTTTCACAACGAATTCTCTTCGTAAGACTTGAATGTATGGTTAGCAAAGAAGGATGCAAAGGAAATTGCAGTATTATTCTGTCTTATATGTTTCACGAAATCGTTATCTTGTACTGTAACATCATACCTTTTCTTTTTTTTTTTTTTTTGGCTAGTGGCTTTACGTCGCACCGACACAGATAGGTCTTATGGCGACGATGGCATAGGAAAGGCCTAGGAATTGGAAGGAAGCGGCCGTGGCCTTAATTAAGGTACAGCCCCAGCACTTTCCTGGTGTGAAAATGGGAAACGACGGAAAACCTTCATGGCTGCCGACAGTGGGATTCTAACCCACTATCTCCCAGATGCAAGCTCACAGCCGCACGCCCCTAACCGCACGGCCAACTCGCCCGGTCAACATACCTTTAAGTATGTCGTTTACTTGAGGTTGTGGAAAATAAACAAAACCATTGTCGCGACGCGAATTAAAATATCTATTTACAATTTCCGCAGCAAAATGTCGTGCTTGGCAGGACATACAAATTTCATTTAATAACCTCACACTGAACAGTTCAATGTAAGTTTCATAATAAAGGACTTTTGAAATATAGAATATCATGAGATGGATTTGTTTCTGTTTCTCAGTTATTAGAACCAACTTGGAGCAACAACTGACATTCTGGTGGGAACTTGATTTCACAGAACTATCTATCGGACTAACATAGAGGCATATGCATAGATAACTTTCACAGAGCCCTCAATGGGGCTGGCATACAAAGTTCAGCGGAGACAGTTTCAACAGACCTAAACATCGCATTATTAGAATAAATGCCTATATTACGCAAATAAAGGACTTAATGAAATTAATAATATTTTGCTAGTAATCTTGAGATGGATACCTTTCTTTTGATGTATAACACATAGGCGTTGTTATTGCGTTTTTCGCACAATATTGTGTTACACGCTCAAATTATATAGGGGAAGTCCGTGTAATTTGGACCTGCGTGTAATTTGGACCCACATTATTTATGGATTTTTGCAAGTTTGGTCACCCATGCACGAGGCAAGGTCAGCAAGGCAGTCGAGGGTAGCTTTCTTCCTGGAAGTTGTTATGCTAATAGACTTAAGGTTAAAATGGGAAGAAGAAAACAATCTTAATACCCACACTCTTAGTAAGCTTATTCGGTAACAAGTAAGTGTACTCTGAAGTATTTGTTTCAGCTAAGAGGGTGTTTACAAGCACTGATGGAATATCTAGGTAAGTATTAACATAGTTTGATTCATAAATTTTTAAGCACTTGGCATATTATTTAATTTTTTTATGACACCTCTGCATGTCTTGTAATTTGGACTGCCGGATAGTGTGTAATTTGGACAGTTAAAACAATTGAAATAATTACGTTTGTTCATAGTTTTACAGGTGAGTGTAAAAGAAGTTTTTTGTATATGAGGCTGGCCCTGAGTCGTAGAGGTAGCGTGCCTGCCTCTTACTGTAGGCTGCGGGTTTGATTCTCGGCCAGGTTGTGGAATTTTACCAGGACCCTGAGGGCTGGCTAGAGGTCCACTCAGCCTACGTGATTACAATTGAGAAGCTATCTGACAATAAAATGGCGGCCCCGGTCTAGAAAACCGAGAGGATTCGTCGTGCTGACCACATGACAGCTCGTAATCTTCAGGCCTTCACTACAGACGCAAGGGAAAATCAAAAACAATTTTTATTGTAAGTGACAAGTATTATGATGGCGATTGGATTGAGTGCAATCGTTGCAAAAAGTGGCCTTATGAAATCTCCCAAACCCCATGACACAACAGCCCCGAAGAGCCCTGGCCTACCAAGCGATCGCTGCTCAGCCCGAAGGCCTGCAAATTACGAGGTGTCGTGTGGTCAGCACGACAGAGGGCTTATGAAAAGTGCACCAAAATTCACGGTGAATTGTTTTATAATTGTCCTACTTGCCAAACGTGAATACCGCAATTCATAGTGTCGCTTTTTTCTGCTTAGGTTTTCATAAAACTCCATTAAATAACTTGTAATAGTTTATATTTACCAGTCCAAATTACACGATCACGTGGTCCGATTTACACGCTATCGGTGCCACATTACACGAAATCAAATTTTAGAATAAATATTACAGTACTTTTAAACAAATGCTATATATAATATTACTTCTTAATTTCATCAAATCATTTCATACATTGCACTAATTATCGTGTGTACAATTGGAGAAGTTTTAATTACAGTCAATACAGTGCCGGTCAAAAGCTTAGGACCACATTAAAAAATCATGAAGGTCCATCTTGAATCTAAATTGTGCTAATAGACCGCTGTATTTTCTTTCTTGAGCTCTCGCATCTAATACGAAATAGTTCACCTGATTTCAGTGATTTACGCCAAATAATATCTAAGTTATACAGTTTTAATTGTGGAAAGTCACATCAGAAAGCCAGCATTTCTGGAAATACTATGTACTATATTATACTCTAATTGGTTTCAAGTATCCCCACCAAGATTCATTTATAGACTTAGCAATAGTTCGGATCATTTTAGTATAAATATAAAAATTCCGAAAAAAATGCGGCACCGATTTTTTTGCGTTTTCTTCAAACCAGCTCTCAAATGGTTAGTTTTTTCCTTGTTCTTGTCATAGGTCCCAGTGAGAGCTGTCGGCATCAGAAGAGTGCAAATGAAACTATCAGGGCAGATAAACTTGACAACGATAGCACGTCCACCGAGCTCGATAGCTGCAGTCGCTTAAGTGCGGCCAATAGCCATGAAGATGGTTTTCCGTCGTTTCCCATTTTCACACCAGGCAAATGCCGGGGCTGTACTTTAATTAAGGCCACGGCCGCTTCCTTCCACTTCCTAGTCCTTTCCTATCCCATCGTCGCCAAAAGACATATCTGTGTCGGTGCGACGCAAAGCAAATAGCAAAACAAAAAAAAAACAAAAAAAGATAGCTCGTCCTGAGACCTTGGGCCATACATGACAAAGGCAAAGAAAAATCAACCATTTGGGCCCTGGTTCGAAAAAAATAAATCACGCAAAAAAAAAGGTGCCGCATATTTTCGTAATTTTTATATTCATACTACAATGGCCCAAACCTATTGCTAAGTCTTCAAAATGATCTTGGTCTTGATACTTGAAACCAATTAGAGTATACAGTACAGAGTATATTACCAAAATTTTTGATTTTTTGATGTGACCTTCCAAGAGTTAAAAATTCGTAACTAATACCGTATTTGGACTAACTCAAAGAAAACAGGCGACATATATACTATTAGATGTGAGAGCTCAGACAGAAAATTACAGAGGACTACTGGCACAATTTTAGGTTCTGGAAGACATTTCGTGATTTTTTATGTGGTCCTAAACTTTTGAACGGTATTGCACCGTTATGGACGTTAAATTTAAGTGGTCCAAATTACACGAACTTCCACTATATAGATTTTAGTGCACTATGTATTGGTATTGATTATTATTGTTCCGGGGTATCCGTGGAAAGCAGAGGTGAAAGAAGGTGTTGGGGTGAAAGGGTCTAACTACAATACCAAAATTAATTAAAGCTTAAACTGAAGGTTATTTTTTCAGAACTTCAAACTTAACAATTTTTCAGAACAATGAAACATCTTAAAACACGCCTAGGAACAGACAAGATAAGTGTTCTTAACAGATCCTGGGCTTCAAGCCCTCGCTTTACATTTCCTGAGCTCCTAGCTCAAATTTACAAAAGAGCACAAATTATTCAGGGGCAGAAATCCCCTAATTCAAGAGCACTTGCTCTCCACAATCTAAATACCAGTCCTTCCAGAGACACTCTTTACGATTACAAAACTTGCAAAAGAGCTAACAGGCTCTCAGTTTCTCAAGCCTACTCAAGGCAACATTGCATGAACATCTGACAATCTCTGGCCTAAGAAGGCACTATTTACAAATATAAATATTATTACACAGAGGTATTTAGTACCCAACCTACAGGGCCCTAGTGAAAAAGAACATGTTAAATAAGCGGCCCGAGTACAAATTGAATGGAGGCGACGACTGTGCTCCAAAAAAATTTAAAACCTATACGGCACTAGGCCGATGAAACAGGGGCTAATCCCAAACTACTGAGGTAGCACGGATGGAAATAACTTTAATGCATAGCAGAAACGAAAGGTTAAAAAAACGTAGGCACCTCAAACCAAGATGAAAGGGAGCTCGAGAGGGTACTTCACACTCTATCCCCGATTTACAGTTAAAGATTTTATGAAGTTTTTACACTAGCCTGCAGAAAGTTACATTTTTAGAAAAGTGGGTTACATAGATAACGATTTGGACCTTTCCCTTGGGTTAAACTGCGGAGTTAGCAAGAAAGAAAGATGTTATGTGGCCTTTACCTTGTAGATGTACTAGCTGCCGACGAAAGAGGCCGCCCGCCTCCTGCTAAGTGCACAGACTCTCAGATGGATGTTGATCAATTGGCCAAGAAACGAGAAAAGCCGCAGTTTATACGTATAAACCCTCAGGGAAGATTCGAGGTCATTCACGATTAATCAAGAGACACCCTCTAAATGTTATTGGTATATTTCAAAAGTAACACTCAGAATCGGAGAAGACGCCTGTGATAGGTGGAAAATTAATTACAGAAATTAGTGATTGGTTGCATTCAAAACTGGCGGAAAGAAAAGTTAAATACTGCCAACCCAAAAATAAATGAACATCAATTAGTTTAAAAAACTAGAAATACAAAACTTCTTTAAATTATAGGATCTTTCAATTCGCACGAGGGTGTATGATCATAGTTTTTAGTGGTGTCATCTGTGGAAGAATGTCCAAACTTCTTGATGAATGTCAAACAAAAAAGTAGAAATTCACCCAGGTTAGGAAACTGCACAGTAACAAAATTACTCAATATTTACGTGGTGACCTTCTGATTGAGGTTCCAAATTTGTGTAGTTTCAGTTTCACTGTTTCACCAATAGAGGAGTTCATTTAGGCGCTAGCTTTGAATGCGCGGCGTTGAGGAGTTACCTCCCGGTACAATTATTATTATTATTATTATTATTATTATTATTATTATTATTATTATTATTATTATTATTATTATTATTATTATTATTATTATTATTATTATTATTATTATTATTATTTCACGGGACCAGTCTGTCCGATTAGGCCGATTATTGTTGATCGTTCCTGGGTTTGAAGCATGTTTATAGGATAGCAGCAGATCTCCCATCAATTTCAGTGTAGCAGATCAGGTGACGAGGGCTCTGCCTGTGTGTCTTTGTATTTCTCACCCTTGTAATAACTACGACGCTCTGGGGAACTGTTGGCGGCTGGAATTCCCTCCGTGCCGTTCCTTCTTTCTCCACAGAGCTCCCACGTCTTATTAAGAAAGTTTAATATAATATCCTCAGCTACAAGATACATCGAGATGTTTCACAATATACCTTCTATATTATCAGTGTCGCGTACATTCTGTTGGACGTTTAGAGTTGTAACATTTTAAATCTCCCTCTCAAGTTGCTCGTCCAATTAAACGTCCTTAACTCTGACAAATCCTCAGAAAATGAAGAATATTTTAAGAGAAAGAAAGATGTAACATTTCATGGAGTGAAAGCTCCTTTCTTATGGAATCCAAGAATGTGGCACTCGCTTCTTCGGCCTCGCACTCAAGAGAGGCATTACACGTTATACCATAAACTGATCTGTGGTTAACCAAACACTATCACAGATAAACGGTTATTTCATTACATACTCACACCCAAAATAGTTTACGTCCCACACACGGTTTACGGAGACGAGAATGGTCAGGAGATTGGATTTCGGGTCAAGACTTTTGCTTAACCACTCCATAACAGATTCACTTCCATATGCCACAGTGGATTGTACAGGTGTCAGAGTCTTCTCCAAACTCAGAGACGAGCATCCGAGAACAGCACAGGACGCCAGTTACTTAGAGGTCATTCAGATTTGGAGCGGTGAACGTGATAACTGGAGAAGGTGACGGGGTTGGTGGAGGTGGCATTCCTCTTAGTGTAGGAGAATTGAAAACCATGGAAAACCATTCTCAGGAGAGCCAATGGTGGGGACCAGCCCCTCTCCGTTTCCGGAATACAGAGGCGTAGAACCATGGGAGAGCCGTGGCCACCACTCCTCTGATCGGTTGGACCAGCTGTAATCACATGTAGGCTAAAAGCTACTCTGCAACCACCAACCATCTCCATCGTTAACACTTTGTATTGAGGAACTCGTGCGTGACATGAGGATGACAGTGGAGCTCTCTGTTATGTAAGCATGACCATGTTTTTTCTGTAATAGTCCAGTCCCCATCCAACTCGATATAAATAGTTAAGGACATCTAAAAATGTGAGCAAATTTCCTCTTTGAGCAGTGTACATTAAACTACTTCAACTGGCGTACTTAATATTATTGCCATTAATTTCTCATACCTTCTCATAGGGCTCAGAATTTACGTAAATAGATGTTAAGAAACTCAGAATGATGGTATTGTTTGCTGATTTTATGTATTTCTTCGAAAGGACACTAACCATGACTCCGGAAAGACAATTTCCATAGTGAAAACTTGTCACAGATATGAATGAATTAGGTTTCCTTAGAGGCGAACAACTACCTTAGGAAGATTGCTTTTAATATTTGCATAACGATTGTCACCTTTCAATTATGCGAATTTACTTTCTTAAATGGCTACAAAATCTTGTGTAGAAATATATTCTGTTGGACGTTTAGAGTTGTAACGAGGTTCTAAATCCCCCCCCCCCCCCCGCAAGTTGCCTGTTCAATTAGACGTCCTTAACTCTGACAACTTCGCAGACACTGAAGAATATCTTAAGAAGCAGAGTAACGAAACTTTGATTAGAACGAATTACAAATCAGTGAGAACTCCATTTAGTGAAACAAACTCTGGAAATATATTCTGATAATGAAGGTAGTATTCGAGGATATCAAGCTCGCTGGAATACATGTCGAGCGAATAACAGAAACTCATCTGAAAGGCAAACACACTTTGGAGAGCCCACAGGCCTAGAGAAAAAGACGAGAAGAGGTGAGGTGGAAGAGTAACTATGCTAATTATAAAACACAACAGTCTCACGCCCAGTCTGTAAGCCAAAAAAATACACACCAAATTTTCTGTTGATATTTCCTTCCCTCTCGGCTATCTTAAGCAGTTATTAATATCTGTGATTTGACTTTCCTTAAACTGTTGTTTATTGCTGTTGCTTAATTTAACAGCAATGGAATGCATGTACGCGTGTATGTAAATTACGGTCGAGTGTATACTCATTGCGGTGCGTGTACACTGAATTTTATTTGTACCGGTAATTTCCTTAGTATGTCGAACTTACTTGCCCAATGTGTTCAACACTTGCGACAAAATAGAGGGATTCCATAATAATGAGAATAATATTACTGGATTTTACGTCTCCTCAAGTCCCACTCTTGCTTGACAGACTTGATGGTTTGAACGTGGGGGATTGGTGGTTTGAAGATGTCATTCCATACCCGGACAGGGCGTACTGGCCTCCTAGACGGTAACGCCGTCGGTCAGGCCACGGGGATTTGTTTCGGTGACGTAATTTGCGGAGAATGTGAGGTGGGTATGGCCAGAGCCAAATATAGGAACTGTCCCGGCATTCGCCTTAGTGCAGGAGAATGGAAAACATTTCTGCATCCCGAATGTAGAGCTGCAAGCTTCGAACTACCTTGGCTGCATGTCTTGTAAATCCAGCCGTTGTTAAGCCAAAGCCTACTCTATTCGATCTTGGACAAGTCAAAGGAATGGAAGATATCAGTGTAGACTTGAAGAACCTGGGAGAAACACATGATAGCACCAGTGGAAACGAGAGAAGAATGGATAACAGCGAAGAGTTGATTGGAGACAGAATCAGTTGGCGGTCTGTCAGGAAGACCTGATCACCGCATGATACAACAGGATGGACTTATGTACGTCCCCCTAACTACTTTTACGGTCTTTGGAGAATTTTTGTACACAGACATTATTTTACCTGCCGATAAATCTACGGTCACCAGACTTGTGATTTCAGCACCTTCAGTTACCACCACGTTATTCAGGTGGGATAAAGTACACTACCGAGGCTCAGAAAGCCACGTAAGCCACTCATCCCGAGGAAGATTTTAATTTACCAGGGGCGCTGTATGAGAAAGTGTTCAAGGACCTTGGCTTTTGGTGGTGATGGATATTATTACAAGCAGTTCCTCTTAACTTTGAAAAAAAAGGGAAAGAAGACTGTTGAAGAATGAAGATATAGGCAAATTAGTTTGATGGGCTGTGAAATGTTTAAGAAGACCTCGCAAACCTAGTGCCGTCGAAGCTGGCAACGACCAAGCGATGAAATGAAATGTCGTATGGCTTTTAGTGCCGGGATATCCTAGAACGGGTTCGGCTCGCCAGGTGCAGGTCTTTCTATTTGACTCCCGTAGGCGACCTGCGCGTCGTGATGAGGATGAAATGATGATGAAGACAACACATACACCCCTTCCCCGTGCCATTGGGATTAACCAATTATGGTTAAAATTCCCGACCCGGCCGGGAATCGCACCCGGGACCCTCTGAACCGAAGGCCAGTACGCTGACCGTTCAGCCAACGAGTCGGACGACCAAGCGATGCCAGATTGTAACAACGAAAGTCAGGAGCCTCGCACACACTAATGGAAGCAATATGGGAGCCACATTCACCACTCCACGCTTTTCAGTTTGAATGTCTCTATAGGGAGGGACAATGTCAGCCACTGTAACCTGTAAGAGGAAGAAGCTGATTGTATACTTTATGTTCGACGATGCCGAAATATAAATATTATATACCAGAAAACTGAATCTTAATTAGGCTAATTATAGTTCAAGTTTATTTATGATTCAGGTTCTCCACCAATCAGAACTCAGATTTTCATCATGAAGAGTTCAGATTTTTATTATGATGCAACTGTTTGGCCAATTAGGTAAGGATAACATCGCACATGCGCTCAACGCACTAGCTTCGCACTTGTTTCCAAAATCAGACATGTCGGACACGCATATTGTACGCGCACTTTTTAGTGATAGATGGACACCATAGTGCTGAATCTGTCGACCTCAGTTATCTTCGAGATTCGTAATGCCAACCTTTGAAACACAAACTACGAATCGCTTATAATCGCTGTGCGACATCTGGCGTACACTTTAAGTACTCGTACTGTTGTTGTTTACACAGCAAAGCCAAACTATAGAATTCATGCTAGGAACACGTTTCGCATCGGGAAATGTTATATAATATTATATATTGTGTGTGTGACACAGTTGTTGGCGTAAGACAATAAATGTTTAAAAAATTCATATCGATCGATTATATTATCGATTCTTTTTTTTTTGCTAGGGGCTTTACGTCGCGCCGACACAGATAGGTCTTATGGCGACGATGGGATAGGAAAGGCCTAGGAGTTGGAAGGAAGCGGCCGTGGCCTTAATTAAGGTACAGCCCCAGCATTTGCCTGGTGTGAAAATGGGAAACCACGGAAAACCATTTTCAGGGCTGCCGATAGTGGGATTCGAACCTACTATCTCCCGGATGCAAGCTCACAGCCGCGCGCCTCTACGCGCACGGCCAACTCGCCCGGTTATTATCGATTCAGTTCAGGTTTAATTTCCATTCAGTTGGCAGTATTACCGGAACCGGCAGTGCTCCCTCCTTACTCCTCAACTCAGTACAAAAATATATCACTAAAAAGTGTGCAAATAGTATTCACATCAACGTACCTTATACTTCCAATATTCCACAACCACACGGCACATTCCCGCAAATTCACTTCACCAACTGTATAATAAATAATTTGTATTTGAAATAAAGCTAGGTTATGATAACCTTCTATCAAAGCTTTGAAAACATACGACATTGTCAAGGTCTCTGATCCACTCACGGAAAAGCAATAACCCAGCGCATGCGCTCTGCGACTGTTCAGGAAACTCAACTGTAAAGGGACATCTCGACAGAAATTCATGAATATTTAAAAGAATAGAGTTATAATTGTCGTCGAGCATAAACAGTCGTATGCAACTCGCCTAAAATGGTAAATAAGACACACGTATGGAAATTATAAAACGAACGAAGCGAGTTTTATAAACGTACTCGTGTCTTAATTATTGCCATTATAGGCTTGTTGCATAATGTACTACTATATTAAAACTTAGTGGCATTCGGGTGATACTCAAGTTGTGTGTAATTATAAGGTACGTATGGAGTGCGTGCCGTGGAATGATAACTCCGAGACTTTCAGAAGTAAAGCACAATTCCACTCGATCGGGTTTATGTAGAAACTACTCCATGAATGACCCGTATAGTAGAAGCATGTACTGTAGTTCAGGGCTGGATGAAGATGTTTCCGTTTACTTCGAGCACTAATTCCTCATGTTTGTAGTTCCAAAAATGTAAACTTTTGCAAGCAAGCTTATAATGATATCGTCGCTGCTGTTCCAAAAGCGCGAATGTGACAATGCTCATCATCCCATCACGCCTCCCAGCAATATATTGATATGCAGTTCATCAGAATAATTGTCAGCGAGTTCATTTTCCTATGCGAACGTGTAAAGGAAAATGAACCTACCCAGCAAGTGGCTGAGCTGATTGGGTCACGTAACTATCAGCTTGCATTCGGGAGATAGTGGGTTCAAACCCCACTGTCAGCAGCCCCGAAGATGTTTTTCCATGGTTTCTTATTTTCACACCAGGCTGTACATTAATAGGGGCAACGGTCGCTTCCTTTCCACGCATAGCCCTTTCCTATTCCATCGTTGCCATAAGACCTACATCTGTCGGCGCGGCGTACAATCTGTAGCGGACGTGGTCATAATTTAAGCTACAGCCCCAGAATTTGCTTGGTGTGAAAATTGAAAACCACGGAAAACCATCTTCAGGGTTGCCGACAGAGTGGTTCAAACCCACTATCTCCCGAATGGAAACTCACAGATACGCTCCCTAACCGCACGGCTAACTCGCTCAGTAGAATCGACATAACTTTTATGTACATTAAGCCCGATATACGCTTCCCCGTATAATGCAAAAAAAAAAAAAGAACTGTAGTGTGCAAAATATATCGGGCCGTTGACCTTCGATGTTAGGCCCCCTAAAGCAACAAGCATCAAGCAAAATATATCCACAGTAGTATAATAAGCGGGTTCGGCCGCCTCCTCCTCCTCCTCCCGCCGCCTCCTCCGCCGCCTCCTCCGCCGCCGCCTCCGCCTCCGCCGCCCGCGGGAAATTTGAATTTTGGCGGGAAATTTGAATTTTGGCGCGAGATTTGAATTTGTAAACAAAGCCACGTGCTTTTTGACAGCTGTCATCGACAACAACGCATCGCTAACCTCACTGCTGCCATCTTGACGGGCCTAAACCTCAGTAGTGCCAACTTAACCTAACTAGCGCGAGGTAAACAAAGCCACGTGCTTTTTTGACAGCCACGTGCTTTTTGACAGACAACAACGCATCGCTAACCTCAGTACTGCCATCTTGACGGGCCTAAACCTCAGTAGTGCCAACTTAACCTAACTAGCGCGAGGTAAACAAAGCCACGTGCTTTTTGACAGCCACGTGCTTTTTGACAGATTTGTAAACAAAGCCACGTGCTTTTTGACAGACAACAACGCATCGCTAACCTCAGTACTGCCATCTTGACGGGCCTAACCTTAGTGGTACCAACTTAACCTAACTAGCGCGAGGTAAACAAAGCCACGTGCTTTTTGACAGCCATGTGCTTTTTGACAGATTAGTAAACAAAGCCACGTGCTTTTTGACAGACAACAACGCAACGCTAACCTCAGTACTGCCATCTTGACGGGCCTAAACCTTAGTGGTACCAACTTAACCTAACTAGCATGAGGTAAACAAAGCCACGTGCTTTTTTGACAGCTGTCATCCGCCATCTTTAATCCAGAGAGAACAGTGCCGCAATCTATGTGGTGGCGGTAAATAACAAAGCCACGTGTTTTTGACAACCACGTGCTTTTTGACAGACAACAACGCATCGTTAACCTCAGTACTGCCATCTTGACGGACCTAAACCTTAGTGGTACCAACTTAACCCCACTAGCATGAGGTAAACAAAGCCACGTGCTTTTTGACAGCTGTCATTCGCCATCTTTGAGCACAGTGCTGCCCTCTTTAGCTACTTACCTTTGACAGCTGTCATCCACCATCTTTGAGCACAGTGCTGCCTTCTTTAGCTACTTATCTTTGACAGCTGTCATCCACCATCTTTAATCCAGAGAGAACAGTGCTGCCCTCTATGTGGTGGCGGCAAATTCCACGTGCTCTTGTTTGGAAACAAACTCACGTGCTATTTTCTGACAGCTGTCATCCGCCATCTTTAATCAACAGAGCACAGTGCTGCACTCTATGTGGTGGCGGCAATTTGAAAAATTCTATGTGCTCTTGTTGGGAAACAAAGCCACGTGCTTTTTTGACAGCTGTCATCCGCCATCTTTAACCAACAGAGCACTATGCTGCGGACAATTTCGTCAGCTGTCATCCGCCATCTTTAATCCAGAGAGAACAGTGCTGCACTCTATGTGGTGACGGTAAATTCTATGCGCTTTACAAACCTATATGCTTTTCTGTCATCCACCATCTTTAATCCAGAGAGAACAGTGCCGCCCTCTATGTGGTGACGGCAAATTCCACGTGGAAACAAAGCCATGTGCAGCTGTCATCCGCCATCTTTAATCACCGTGCTGCCCGGTGGCGGCAAATTCCACGTGCTCTTGTTTGGAAACAAAGCCATGTGCTTTTTTGACAGCTGTCATCCGCCATCTTGCATCACAAACCTCGGTGCTACACTCTATGTGGTGGCGGCAAATTCTAAATGCTTTACAAACCCATGTGCTTTTCTGACAGCCGTCATCCGCCATCTTTAATCACCGTGCTGCCGGGTGGCAGTAAATTCTACATGCTCTTGTTTGGAAACAAAGCTTTTAATCCAGAGAGAACAGTGCTGCCCCGGTAGCGGCAAATTCCACGTGCTTTACAAAGCTATGTGCTTTTTTGACAAAAAAAAATTCTGCTCTCGAGATACTTACCGAACTATACTTACGAAACTGCTCATCACCTTCTTTCTTCTATGAGTAATAAACAAAAACTCTATCTTGCAAATAAGGAGCGGGAGGAAGGTGATACCTAACCTAAAATAAAAGAATATGCTAATTCTACATTATTTATTTACATCTTGTATGTACAAGTTTTATCTTGAATCATTTTACCCCAGTGATGTTTGCGTACTTCTCGATGCAATTCTTGAATGTACAAGTTTAAACTTGCCGTACTACACTCTCAGCATACCTCTTTGTGATGTAAGACAGCGTAACGTAAGTACACACACCTCTAGCATAATGTTTATGTAAAGTAGTACTTATCAATACTACTATGCCCCCAGGCTAGCGTGTTGGTAGAATTTGGGATGACAAACCGTTTACAATCATCGCTATTAAGGGCTACCTTACTAATTAAATGAGTGTACAACTGGTGCTTCTTGCTTCTAATGACAGACATTTGCTTATGCAAAACAGGTGGATTACTTTTAATGCAATTGTTATAGTTTTCAAAACTTAGCTGATTCTGAACGACATTCTTTTTATCCCCCTTCAATCTCTTTATTGTAATTCATTTAAGAGTTTTATGCAATATGACTTGGATTTAGTACCTACAAATGAATCGATAATATTCCCAGCACATTCATCTTTCATTTTACCTAGAACCTTTTTGTTCACTAGCGGTAGATGATATTGATTATCTGCAGGATAGTTACTCGTATCAAACCTACCCAAGTCTGGCTTTATATCATTGTAATAGTCATCAGTTTTGATTTGATAAATAAACGAATCGGTATCTGTGTAGAGCAATTGCGCATTATGCGCGTACTTCTTCATCATATAATCGTAATGGAATTCATACATGAGTGTTTTAGCCAATTCAAGTACTGTAAAGCCGACGTAGGTAGGTTTGTCATACTTAACCTTGACACGATTCATCTGTATAATAACTAAATTCTCATGTATGATGGTGCAGCTGTGGAAATTTGGTTTACTTATTAAATAGTTAGCACCATACCTTTTCTTAATATTATCCCAGTTTGTAATCAATTTTACATCAACGCGTTTGTCAACATTCTCCATAGTCTTACCAAACACACTGTTATTCATGAGCTTGTAGAAATCTTTTTCAAACTCGTTAATCGCATTCGTTCTTAAATTATTGTTCAGATCGATATATGGCTTTAGCCACGGTGACTGATTAAATTCTAGTACGCGATGAATTTTGGATAACTTCAAACCATGCTGCAAACACTGTTTTAAATTTCGGTAATGAATGATATACTTAGATTTATCGCATAAATTAGCAATGAGCATTTTCGTCGTTGATGCAATGTACGGGGACTTCATATTTTCAGGGCAGAACGGTAGGTCATTATGAGAAGTGTGTAACTCTTTAGGATACTGTAAGTCAACTTCGAGGAAATAACCTTTATCAGCTTCATCACCTAGGGCGTGTAGCTGTAAAGCATCAATTTCGCACTGCGTCAGCCAGCGGAAACCACTCACCGGTAGATACTGACTCATCGCCCACCCATACTGATTATTAGCATCGATGTAAACGATATACCGAGATTCCTGACTAGAATCGAAACTCGGCATGTACTTATTATTAGCCCTCGAATATCGTCCGCTGCACTGACTCAGACCGCCTCGAATGGATGCTTTTATAAAGTGCACCATATCAATATCAGTTAGCAGCTCCAAATTCACACGCGTGTATTTTAACATCGCGTCCCAACTTAACCCAGGTGCAGTAAAATACTGACATGGGTCAAGGCTGTAGGTGTTCATGCAAACACAGCGAAAATTTTCAAAAACATCAGCTAACAAAAGTACATCTGTCTTTAAATATAAATCGGAGTATTCACCCAGCGTTTGAATGTGGAACTGCTCCCAGATATGTTGTGCATGTAAATAGTCATCATCACTAATATCTGCTGAATTCAGCGAGCTGTAAAAGGATTGTTTCGATGGTAAGGCACGTTCTTCGAGGCGGTCTAAGCAGTCGAGATATTCATAACAAAAAACACCCTTACGCCGAAGTAAATTAAACTGCGCTTCTTCGGGGAAAATGCGTCGAATTTCTGTAAATTGTTCAGGCTGTAAATGACTAGAAAGTTTATCGAGGCTACTCGCCATAAAGCGAAACGAGTCAAGGAATCTCAGTTTTATAGAATGCTCAGCATCTACTTTTACAGACTTTGCAAACGCAATGTACCGCTCTTTATTCTGAGGGATTATATCTACTTTTTCATCTGAAGCTCCAAATTGTGAAATGATGAAATGAGAGTCGTAACCAGATAAGTTATGAAAAATTACAGGGATAAATTTAGGAACTCTATACTTAAGATTACAGCTATAATGAGCGGCACATCTGTAGAAACCAGTTAAATGATCATGATCAAAAACTTTAGGGTCATTTTCGGAAAATTCCCCATCACAAATGCTACACTTTGTAGCACGTTCATGATCATTTAACTGAATGTCGGTGAGTGGCTTCATAGGAACATTACTATTCAGAATACGACCGAGACGAACTGCATCACTTTCAAGTCTTTCTAAAAATACTTTAGCAGCATCATGTCCTCGATACAGCTCTAACTTGTTAAGCGTACTATCGTAACTACACTTGATGTAATACGCGAAGCTATACGGGACATGCATGTGCGTAGTATTAGTGAAAGAGTTGTCAGGATTAGGTGAGCATGTGTTGCATGGCGTGAGGATGGCTTCAAAGTCTGCATAAATCACGAACGGTACCCACATCTGCTTGTGAAAATTTGTAAATTTTAAAACATTATTGCCTGTAGTAGGTATCTCTGTACGTACATGATTGCAGTCATTCTTGGAATGCTTCGTTAACTGATCTTCATTTCTAAAATACTGCAAGCATCCATCACATAGCCACTTTTTACACTTATCTTTTGACAATTGACTACCAACAAGTCTACTCAGATTTTTAATCCAGCAAAAGTGGCTATTCACACTGTTTTCAATATAGAGTAAATTAACGTGAGTACACTTCTTATGACATGTATAATACAGAGGACCTACTACAGACTTTTTCTCTACACCATACACATTAATACTAATGTTATTTAGTTCCTCAAAGCGCTTAATATCTTTTAACTGTACGGGAAATTCTATACTATCGAAATTTAGCTGCGTTGAATAGTGTGGATACGATGATGTTCTATACGCTACATTCGATTTAGCAGGATTTAAAGCTGACATCACCGCCCAAGCAAAACATGCTTCGTCATTGTTTTGGATGTTTACAACAGCTTCTTTTCGCTGAATCCATGTCGGCAGCTCAATGTGCGAAGATCCACGCATAGGATTGTACTTATTGATGTTAACTTCTAGATACATTATTTCAACTAAAGCCCACCCTGATTCCTTTTCCTGAAATTCCTCGCTCTTAGTTGAAATAATGTTAGAGACATCCCTAAGTACATCACCAAAATTAGTCGACTGACTTATGATAAAATTCTTCGTATTAAATGATTTAATATCCGTTATTTCGAATTCATCCGTGCTTTTAATGTACAAGGCGAAAAGTTCAAAATTAACTTTAAATAAACTATGATTGGACAAAGATTTAGCAAGAAGCTGTTGTACATCCGGTTGAACGCAATTTAAAAAGTTTGAAGTGCTCTGAAACTTTTGACTGGTGCGAATTCGGTAACTAGCAATCCTACTTTTAAATGCTGTATTAATTTCCTCGATGTTTGCGTTACTACCACTTCTACACGCATTATTTTTATGCACATTACTCCGTAAGTGCCCCTGAAAATGCGAAGATGGAACATCAGTGTTACAGTGCTCGCAGTGAATAGTTTGAAGTTCATGATTTTTTCTAGGTTTTTTACTACTAGTACTTTCTACAGCTACATCAGTAGCTGCACGCTTTTCCCCTACTACTACCTGAGGGCAAGTAGATATTTGATGTACCTCTGCTAAGTGGTCCTCATATCGCTCTACGTTAGCGAAATACACACTACAAACTTTACATAAAGCAGATGTTATGCTAGGGTGTTTTGATTTCATATGGCGCATGAAGTTATCACGCCTTGAAAACGTTACATTACATTCCTCGCAGCAGGGGGACATCTGTTCATGATTTTTTCTAGGTTTTTTACTACTAGTACTTTCTACAGCTACATCAGTAGCGGCACGCTTTTTCCCTACTACTACCTGAGGGCGAGCAGATATTTGATGTACCTCTGCTAAGTGATCCTCATATCGCTCTACGTTAGCGAAATACACACTACAAACTTTACATAAAGCAGATGTTATGCTAGGGTGTTTTGATTTCATATGGCGCATGAAGTTATCACGCCTTGCAAACGTTACATTACATTCCTCGCAGCAGGGGAACATCTGAAAAGAGAACGACCGATAGAGATTAGGTGAACGTTACAGAAGAAACCAAGTTTCAACGTATAGAGGTTGGACATGGCTGTGAGTTAGGCCTATAGCATGAGGATTGAAGAGAACGACTAAAGTTACGATGTTCGGAAGAAACCAAGTTTCAGCCCGTTGAAGACAGACATAGCTATGTGTACGTGTTTGAAATTATACCACGTCTATAGTATGAGGATTGAAGAGAACAACTATTTATCAATAGACTAAAGTTATGATGTTTTAGAAGAAATCAAGTTTCAACCCGTTGAGGATAGACATAGCTATGTGTACGTGTTTGAAATTATACCACGTCTATAGCGTGAGGATTAAAGAGAACAACTATTTATCAATACTCTAAAGTTACGGAAGAAACCAAGTTTCAGCCTGTTGAGGGCAGACATAGCTATACCTCGTCTATAGTATGCAAGAACAACTATTTATCAATAGACTAAAGTTACGATGTTCGGAAGAAACCAAGTTTCAGCCCGTTGAGGATAGACATAGCTATGTGCGTGTGTTTGAAATTATACCACGTCTATAATATGCGGGTTGAAGAGAACAACTATTTATGATTAGCTTAAAGTTACAATGTTTTAGAAGAAACCAAGTTTCAGCCTGTTGAGGGCAGACATAGCCATGTGTGCGTGTTTGAAATTATACCCCCGTCTATAGTATGCGGGTTGAAGAGAACAACTATTTATGATGTTTTAGAAGAAACCAAGTTTCAGCCTGTTGAGGTCAGACATAGCTATGTGTGCGTGTTTGAAATTATACCTCATCTATAGCGTGAGGATTAAAGAGAACAACTATTTATCAATAGACTAAAGTTACAATGTTTTAGAAGAAACCAAGTTTCAGCCTGTTGAGGGCAGACATAGCCATGCGTGCCTGTTTGAAATTATACCCCGTCTATAGCGTGAGGATTAAAGAGAACAACTATTTATCAATACTCTAAAGTTACGATGTTTTAGAAGAAACCAAGTTTCAGCCTGTTGAGGTCAGACATAGCTATGTGTACGTGTTTGAAATTATACCACGTCTATAGTATGCAAGAACAACTATTTATGATTAGCTTAAAGTTACGATGTTTTAGAAGAAACCAACTTTCAGCCTGTTGAGGATAGACATAGCTATGTGCACACCTCGTCTATAGTATGCAAGAACAACTATTTATCAATAGACTAAAGTAACGATGTTTTAGAAGAAACCAAGTTTCAACCCGTTGAGGTCAGACATAGCTATGTGCACGTGTTTGAAATTATACCACGTCTATAGCATGATGATTGAAGAGAACAACTATTTATCAATAGACTAAAGTTACGATGTTCGGAAGAAACCAACTTTCAACCCGTTGAGGTCAGACATAGCTATGTGTGCGTGTTTGAAATTATACCACGTCTATAGTATGCGGGTTGAAGAGAACAACTATTTATGATTAGCTTAAAGTTACAATGTTTTAGAAGAAACCAAGTTTCAACCCGTTGAGGTCAGACATAGCCATGTGTGCCTGTTTGAAATTATACCCCGTCTATAGCGTGAGGATTAAAGAGAACAACTATTTATCAATACTCTATAGTTACAATGTTTTAGAAGAAACCAATTTTCAGCCTGTTGAGGGCAGACATAGCTATGTGCGTGTTTGAAATTATACCCCGTCTATAGTATGCGGGTTGAAGAGAACAACTGTTTATGAATAGCTTAAAGTTACGATGTTTTAGAAGAAACCAAGTTTCAGCCTGTTGAGGGCGGACATAGCTATGTACGTACCTCGCGTGAGGATTAAAGAGAACAACTATTTATCAATAGAATAAAGTTACGATGTTTTAGAAGAAACCAAGTTTCAACGAATAGAGGTCAGACATACCTTAAAATCTTCGCGCTGCAAACTGTTACTCGGATGTATAAAATGCGTGCGTTCAAGCCTGAAACTCGAATGATAATATTCTGGTCGTACCTAAAAAAAAAGAAGAAACATATATGAATGTAGTGTAGGGTGCATCATCTAACCTAATTATCTTTACAACTCAAAGTTCGAAAACATACCTTTAAAAAAAATGCACGTGCTGCAGGCTGTTACTGGGATGAATAAAATTGCGTACTTTCGAACGGTACCTAAAAAAGAATAAACATTTATGAATGTAGATGTCTAGCGTAGAAGTTGCTTTGCAAATAAAAAAGTAACTAACAGTTCTACCTTACCTTAAGATAAAGGCTGAAGAATAATATTCACAGCAGACGGGAGATGTGTGTGTACGTAATAAACGCATACAGAGAACTGTGAGCACTTCGCGCAGACTGCAGCGGCTAAATATTCTGCTTGTTACCAACCGGATGTGAAAAAATCGCTGAGCTGACAACTGCGGTACAGTCGGAACGAATGCAACAAGAGCTCCCACCTGCAGGCTGACGTATTCGAACCTCCTGTTGATGCCGAGGTGTCAGAATTTAAGAGTTCGATCCTTGGAAAGTTAGCGTGTGATCCTCGACTTCTCGAGGGTACATACGCGGTATTCCTTACCTGTAGGTATTGAGCTAAAGCTAGATCATGTAATGACGATCGCGCAGGCCCCTCGCCTAGCATTTACGGCTTCTAGTTCGAACCCGCTATCTACCGAAGTAGCGAGAATGATTGAAGAATGTTGAGGGTGATTCATTCGTCGGATGGAGGCGTTAAGCTATGTGCAGGCTTCTTCTAGTCGGGGTACGCGATTCAAATCCTGGCAACTTATACCGTCGGGAAGGGCATCTAGCTAGATCATGCAATGACGATCGCGCAGGTCCCTCGCCTAACATTTACGGCTTCCAGTTCGAACCCGCTATCTTCCGAAGTAGCGAGAATGATTGAAGAGTGTTTGAGGGTGATTCATTTGTCAGATGGAGCTGTTAAGCTGGCTTCTTCGGTAGGAGTAGGCTATGTCGGGATATCGATTTAAAATCCTAGTCAGGAGGGGCAACCGGTCGTATAAAACTATGGTGTGAGGCGGGGTGTGCAAAAAAAGCTAGCAATAAGTAAGGGCTGTTGATGGGGACGTTAAACCTTGTGCAGACTCCTTCGAAAATGATTTTTTGAGTACAAAACTTGACGGTGATTCATTTGTCGGATGGAGGCGATAAGCCTTGTGCAGGCTTCTTCAGTGGGAGTAGGCTATGTGTCGGTACCGGGATATCTAGTTATAAAACCCGCTACAACAAATTTATCGCGTATACTGCCATTTAAAATCCTAGTCAGGAAGGGCAGCCGGTCGTAAAACTATGGTGTGAGGCGGGGTGTGCAAAAAAGCCAGCATTAAGTAAGGGCTGTTGATAGGAGGCGTTAAACCATGTGCAAGCTCCTTCACCAGGAGAAGCCTACATGCCGGTACCGTGCAGGCTCTTTCGATAGGAGTAGGCACTGTATGTGTTTTAACCTCTCCGTACAATCATGATATTTTACGTTAGGAACTTACATAGGCTAAATGCTACACATTCCGTGGCAGAGCCAGGAATCGAACTCGGACCTCCGAGGGTAGCAGCTAACTACTACACCACAGAGGAGGACTATTTCAGAATATTTTACAACCTTAATTAGTACTGTGTTTTAAGAGCTTGAATGGTACTCAGCTAAGAAGACCTTCGCGAGTTACAAGCCGCTTATCAGTGTCCTCGTTCAAGGTTACTACTACAGCAGGAAGATACGTGTACAATTTCAGCTAACACACGCATTCCGCTGCTCGCTCTGCGCTGATACGACTTCATGGACAGTAGAACAAACCCATAGCCTACAGTATGCATGCCTCTCACCCGGTAGTCTCGGGTTCGATTCTCTTGGGAATAAAAATGTGTTTAAATCGCAAGAATTTGTTGAGTTATCCTTCCTGATGCAAAACTAGCAGTATCTAACCTCATACACCATAGTTTTCAACCGGTTGCCCTTCCTGACAACTCGGATTAAGAATCTGTTTTACAACGTCTAACACGGGAATCGGGGATTTACAGCTAGATGCACTTCTTAGATTTTAAATCACGAACTATTGTTTTACGGCTGGATGCCCTTCCTAACGCAAAACTAAGATTTTAAATCGCAAGAATTTGTTTTAAGACTAGTCACCCTTCCTGATGCAAAACTGGCAGTATCTAGCCTCATACACTATGGTTTTCGACCGGTTGCCCTTCCTGACAACTCGGATTAAGAATCTATCGAGAATCGGAGAGGATTTACAGCTAGATGCTCGCCGGATGCCCTTCCTGACTAAGATTTTTAAATCGCATGAATTTGTTGGGTTACCCTTCCTGACGCAAAACTAGCAGTATCTAGCCTCTCACGTCATACACTATTGTTTTCGACCGGTTGCCCTTCCTGACAACTCGGATTAAGAATCTGTTTTACAACTTCTAACACGAGAATCGGGGATTTACAGCTTAAATATGGCGGATGACGGCTGTCAGAAAAGCACATGGGTTTGTAAAGCATTTAGAATTTGCCGCCACCACATAGAGTGTAGCACCGAGGTTTGTGATGCAAGATGGCGGATGACAGCTGTCAAAAAAGCACATGGCTTTGTTTCCAAACAAGAGCACGTGGAATTTGCCGCCACCGGGCAGCACGGTGATTAAAGATGGCGGATGACAGCTGCACATGGCTTTGTTTCCACGTGGAATTTGCCGTCACCACATAGAGGGCGGCACTGTTCTCTCTGGATTAAAGATGGTGGATGACAGAAAAGCATATAGGTTTGTAAAGCGCATAGAATTTACCGTCACCACATAGAGTGCAGCACTGTTCTCTCTGGATTAAAGATGGCGGATGACAGCTGACGAAATTGCCCGCAGCATAGTGCTCTGTTGGTTAAAGATGGCGGATGACAGCTGTCAAAAAAGCACGTGGCTTTGTTTCCCAACAAGAGCACATAGAATTTTTCAAATTGCCGCCACCACATAGAGTGCAGCACTGTGCTCTGTTGATTAAAGATGGCGGATGACAGCTGTCAGAAAATAGCACGTGAGTTTGTTTCCAAACAAGAGCACGTGGAATTTGCCGCCACCACATAGAGGGCAGCACTGTTCTCTCTGGATTAAAGATGGTGGATGACAGAAAAGCATATAGGTTTGTAAAGCGCATAGAATTTACCGCCACCACATAGAGTGCAGCACTGTTCTCTCTGGATTAAAGATGGCGAGGTTAGCGATGCGTTGTTGTCTGTCAAAAAGCACGTGGCTGTCAAAAAAGCACGTGGCTTTGTTTACCTCGCGCTAGTTAGGTTAAGTTGGCACTACTGAGGTTTAGGCCCGTCAAGATGGCAGCAGTGAGGTTAGCGATGCGTTGTTGTCGATGACAGCTGTCAAAAAGCACGTGGCTTTGTTTACAAATTCAAATCTCGCGCCAAAATTCAAATTTCCCGCCAAAATTCAAATTTCCCGCGGGCGGCGGCGGCGGAGGCGGAGGAGGCGGCGGGAGGAGGAGGAGGCGGCCGAACCCGCTTATTATACTACTATCCACCCCTATAGTTGTCGCTGGGGAATTGCGTATCTGATCGGTCCAGAGACAGTTTTATTTTGAGATAAAATGGCGGTCGCGTTATCACAGAAGACATGATATATTGGGATCAATTACAAACATGTCAGTTCACCACCAAGTCACATCGACAAGGATGAAAGGGAGTTCTTTCAAACGGCATTGTGTGCGTATTTCCACCAATAACTATGTTAATAATTAAAAAGTAAAGTAAATAATAAGCATATAAAACAACAAGGCTTGTACAAAAAGCTTTTTTAAAAAAAATTCCTAGTTCCAGCTGGCTATAGTGGAAAGAAATATAATGTTTACTCCAAAAAGTTGGGGGAGAGTGCCACTGTCCCTCCTCGCCCCAACCCCTAATCTCCGCTACTGATTGAAAACACGCCAAAGATGCAGACAAGGAAATTTAATAACTTATTAATTTATACACGTGTAGACATTACACTCGGTAATAGAGTTGCTTGTATGAAACAAAAACGAATACTTTTCAGTGAAGTACGTGTGTAGGGGGCGTTGGCCTACGTCTATTTGGAACTTCGGCTGCATTCCGACCTGATTGTCCAGATTAAAATAATGTATGTGTATTTGTCGCTGCTGAATACACTGGCCATTGCCGATATGATGACAGCAACTATAGTGCGGCTGTACCATACACCAGCCTAGAAACATGCGGTGGAAAATGATGTTTACTATTGCAAGGGGTGCATTAGACCTGTAACGCTGAGTAACATGCTGCGAGCAACAGGCTGGTTCTTATCTCTTCATATTCTGACGTAACCTACTAGCTGACAGTAGTACGCCTGTGAAAATCAGTTGGTAGACATCCCATTCATAATTTGTGCATGCGGGACATTGACCCACCTGGTATATATAAAGAGACGATCTTGACGGTAAAAGTCAGTTATTGTTTGGAAGGTATTGGAAGAAAGTTACTCATTAGCGAGTTATGGTGTAGCATGTTTATACTTGTGACATGATTTTATGTAGTCAACTCTTTTCATCCGTGTTTCAAGGTTGTCATCTCGATGTCCAGCGATTGGCATTTTTAAATGGCGGCTCTATAATGCGAGTGTTTTGTTTTGACAATAGTGATCAAAGTTATGTGTGTGTTTTATTTGTAAATACATGTAAATAAAATAATTGTACCAGCTGACAGCGTCTCGTGTGCGTCTTTGTGCATGCGTTATTATTTTATACATGGAAGCATAGGATCTTACAAACGTTACGTAAATTACGCAGCGTAAATTATATCTAGTGTGGCGAGAGCCTTAGTAGGGAACAGTTCGGGATGCGCCAATGACGAAGGTAATAACCTAGAAGCTATGCGTAATGAAATTGAGGACAACCAGCACACCAGGTCATTTTGAACCATTGCACATGATCTGGACATCAGCCAGGTGCCTGTACTACGCATATTGCATCGCAGTAAATTGTGCACGTCGAATGTGGTATGTGATCAAAATTACTATTGCTCTTAGTTATTGTGGCCCACATAGGATTGAAAAGAGAGTGCATAAAATTATTCCGCCGGCACCAGGTAAACCAACACGCCTACGGAAAAGTCGGTTAAAGTCGTTTTTATACCGTAACTTTTCAGTGTCAACCCTGTTTCTGATTATCTTGGAGAGTTCCTTTAACCTCTTAACATACCAATGATTTACTAAATTGTGATCTTTCTTTAACTAATACTTTTATTGCTAAAATGGGCTATTTATTGAAAACTAATGACAGTGGTAACAATAAAAATACATTTTTCGAACTTAACAATGAAATTTAAGCCAGCGAAAAGTTCCTGTTTTAAAATCCCGAGTATACTCGTGATATCTTTTACGGGTTCTAAAATAAATAACACAGCACTAAACAGATGGCAAGTAATACAACATGACACTCAATACTGTCCATATGTTTGTGGCTGTGTGAAATGCCCTAAAACAAGGATCAACACACAATGCTACATCGCTGGAAAGCCGCGAAAACGAACTGCCTGAGTCACCGACATCCACTACGGTTGAGTCAGAGATATCTGTTGGTAAAAATAGGACCCTAAAGTAATAATTTCATAAACATCTGGCGGAAATATTGAGAAACAACAAGAAACGAGTATATTCGGGCTTTTAAATTAGTTACCGATCAATGAGCGACATTCCCGAGTATACTCGGGCTTTCATGTTAAGAGGTTAATACTCGTATCATGGTCTATGCGATAATTCATTATTGCCGTCTTATTCCCGAACTGTCAACAACAAATACAGGTAGTTTAAGCCATGTATCTGTACATGAACTTATTGTCAGACGACGGGGGATATACTGTATTTTCCCGTTAGATTATAAACTGCGGTGTCCGGATCCTTGACTAAATGGTTTGCGTGCTGGCCTTTTGGCCACAGTGGTCCTTGGTTCTATTCCCAGCCGGGTCGGAGATTTTAACCTTAAATGGTTCTCTTGGCTCGGGGACTGGGTGTTTGTGCTGTCCCGAACATCCCTGCAACTCACACACCATACATAACACTATCCTCCAGCACAATAACACGCAGATACCTACATCACTGCAACACACACACCACACATAACACTATCCTCCAGCACAATAACACGTAGATACCTACATCCCTACAATTCACACACCATACATAACACTACCCTCCACCACAATAACACGCAGTTACCTACATCCCTGCAACAGAACCACCATACGTAACACAATCCTCCACCACCACCACCACAATAACACGCAGTTACCTACATACCTGCAACTCACACACCACACATAGAATAACACTATCTTCCACCACAATAACATGCAGTTACCTACTTCGCTGCAACTCACACACCACACATAGAATAACACTATCCTCCAGCACAATAACACGCAGTTACCTACACATGGTAGATGCCGTCCACCCTCATCGGAGGGTCTGCCTCAAAAGGTCTGCACCCGGCTAGAAATAGCCACACAAAGTTATTATTATTATTATTATTATTATTATTATTATTATTATTATTATTATTATTATTATTATTATTATTATTATTATTATTATTATTATTATTATTAT